>NC_137974.1:64594582-65012248 GCF_963924665.1 Micromys minutus
TTCTTAAGAATTTGGTTAAGTCATTGTTTCTGGTGGCTGAGTAGTATTCCATTGTGTAAATGTACCACAATTTTTGTATCCATTCGTCTTCTGAAGGACATCTGGGTTCCTTCCAGCTTCTGGCTCTTATAAATAGAGCCGCTATGAACATTGTGGTGCATATATCTTTGTTGTGTATTAAAGTGTCTCTGGGGTATATGCCCAGAAGTGGAATAGCTGGGTCTTCAGGTAGTACTATATCCAATTTTCTGAGGTATCGCCAGACAGATTTCCAGAGTGGTTGTATTAGCTTGCAATCCCACCAACAGTGGAGAAGTGTTCCTCTTTCTCCGCAGCCTCGCCAGCATCTGCTGTCATCTGAGTTTTGGATCTTGGCCAATCTGACTGGTGTGAGGTGGAATCTCAGGGTTGTTTTGATTTGCATTTCCCTGATGGCTAAGGATGTCGAGCACTTCCTCAGATGTTTCTTGGCCATTCGGTGTTCCTCAACTGAAAACGTTTGTTTAGCTCTGTACCCCATTTTTTAATAGGGTTATTTGATTCTCTGGTGTCTAGCTTTTTGAGTTCCTTGTACACCTTGGATATTAGGCCTCAGCACATGCTGCTCTTTGACTCTACGGTTCTCAAGTGCATGAGGACATATCCACATATGTCTAGTAATGACACATTTACTCCACTCTCCAAGGATTAATAGAATTAGAAATTTACTTTCCATAAGGAAAACAATAATAACTGACATCATCTAAGAATAAATTATTAACAAGGAAAAACTAAGAGTGACTCTGTATTTCTCTTTTTTATTAATCACTTTATTCATTTAAATTTCAAATGATATCTCACTTTCCAGTTGTTCCTCCTTATACCCCCCCATCTCACCCACATACTTTCCTCCTTTGCCTCTATAAGTGTGCTCCTCCAACCACTCACCCATTTCTGTCTCACCACTCTAGCATCTCCTTATGCTGAGGCATCAAGACTCCACAGGACCAAGCACCTCCTCTCCCATTGCTATTAGATAAGGTCATCCTCTGTTACATATGTATCTGGAGCCATGGGTCCCTTTATGTGAACTCTTTGGTTGGTGGTTTAATCCTTGGAAGCATTGGGTGGTGCAATTAGTTGATATTGTTCTTTCTATGGGGTTGCATTCTCCTTCAGCTCCTTCAGTCCTTCCCATAGCTCTTCCATTGGTGTCCCTGGGCTCATTCTGATCATTGGTTGTGAGTATCTGCATCTGTATTGGTCAGTTGCTGGTAGAACTTCTCAAGGGAAAGCCATTCCAGGGCCCTGTCAGCAAGCCCTTCTTGGCATCAGCAATAGTGTGGGGGTTTTGTGTCTGCAAATGGGTTGCATCCCTAGGTGGAGTGATCTCTGGAAAGTTTCCTGTCCAAAGGGGAAAAAAAGGGACAAAAAAATGAAACAGAGACTGAAGATTCTGTATTTTTCAATTACTCAATAAATAACTATGAATATATAAATTATTTCAAAATCGCATAGTCAGATGTAGTGGTAAGAAAATATTTTTTACCTTTCCAAACCTATGGTGTCATCATAAGTAAATGGGCTAATTGATGTATAGAAGGCAGGTGTGGTTACAAAATTTTAAGTGAGTCAGTGAGTACTAGCCACAGTAGTTTAGGTTCTTATGCAAAAATACTCTTCATCAATATTGAATTGGTTGATAGTAACTCGCCTTCAACTGTATATAAAATTTGACATCTATGGAGTTTATGGGACAACAAAGATTAATTTAAAATTCCAATTGTTAAAAAAATACTAGATAACTTACCAGGAGAGTCTTAACAAAAGGGCCATAGATTATAATCAATAATATCAAGCATGAAATAACAACATAGAATATGACTACTTATCTGGTTTGTATAATGATATGCTGTGCTTATATTTTTGATAAAGGAATAAGTATCCATTTTAAGACTATAGACCTAACCACACCCACCTCTACATCAGGAAAGAGCATTGGCTATCCTACCATTCTCCAAATTTAACTTCTTTTGTCAAAGATTATTTACTCAGTTTGCAACAGATACTCTCATTGTAAGCAGTAGAAGAATACCTTTTAAAGGGGCTGAGAGATGCCTCAGAGTATTAGTGCCGGGCTATTCCAACACAGAGCCTGGGTTCAGCTTCCAACACTCATGTGGCAATCTGCAACTGTCTGTTACTCCAGGTTCAGGGCATTTGATGACCTCTTCTGGCCTCCTTGGGCACTTGCGACACACGGTACCCACTCAGGCAAATCATGCCCACACCTAAAATGTAATAAGAACACCATTTGAAAATATTTTTAAAACATAAAACACCCCCAAATCAGTATAAATGATGCAATGGATATTTACAAAGAAAGATTATGCAATGGATATTTATGAAGAAAGACACTGCAGCGGCCTTAGCTAGTGTTATTGAATCATCATAGAAATGTGGACAGATGCTTTCAGGAAGCATACTGAAAGGAAGAAAGGTTGGAGGCTGATGAATCAGGACAATCAAGGCTCAAGGAAAAAATAAGGTAGTTGGGGATTTTCCCCATTGAATGCTTCTGAAAGCAATGACAATGGGAGATCAGATTAAGTGGCAAGAAACAGGGTAGAGAGCACCACATGTAGAATGTTAGAGGTTGGGGAAAGAAGAAATATCTATGTTGTAGGCAAGCACATTCATTACCAAGGCTTGGCAGAGTGTAAAAGGAGAAAGAATGGCACATATGTTATGGTTTCAGTGAGACATGCAACCCTTGTCTCGGGTATTTGAATGTTTTCTCACCAGCCAATGGTACTATTTGGGCAGGCTTGGGAGTTATGGCTTGTTAATAGTATGTCACTGAAGGAAAGTTTCAAAGGATCCTGCCATTGCTAGTTTGCTCTCTATGATTGGCACTTGCAGTAAAAGGCATGAGTTCTCAGCTTACCACTCCAGCCATGAAGCCTACTGCTTCCTGTGATGGTGACTAGGTTCTTATCCCTCTAAATCATAAGCCCATAAAAACCTTTCTTTCCCTTTAGTTGCCTAGGTCATGGTGTTTTGTCACAGTAATAGAAAAGTAACTAATATAATTTAAGATTAAATCTTGATTGATATGGTTTTTTCTCATTGAACCCAACTTCTACTGAATCCTCTTGAAGCAAGCTTGTATACACATTTTGAGGAAAGCATCTCTATGTTTGCCATCACTGTAGAGCCAATAAAAATACTGAAGTGCTACTTCAATGTTATAAATAAGAATTTTCTGTATTGGGACTGAAAAATGTATTTAGGAAAGAAATCCAGATTATTTTTCTGAGTCGGTAAGTTCAGGAAACTATATATTGACATATGAACCTTTCAAGGCAAACAAGTAATTCTTCTGCTATCTTCTGAGTTCTTGGCTTGAAATAACATCACGAAACAAACAAAAACATTTGAGAGAGCAAAACAATGGAAGCTTGTTAGGGTGTGTGGTGTTTTGAAAGAAAATGGCACCCATAGGCTCATAAGGAGAGATGCGATTAGAAGGTATGGCCTTGTGAAAGTAGGTGTAAGATTGTTAGAGGAAGTGTGTCTCTGTCACTTCCTGCTACCTGCCTATCCAGTTGTAGAACTCTCAGCTACCTCTTCGGTACCAGGTTCACCTACATACTACCCCGCTTCCTGCCATAACAATAATGGACTAAACCTCTGAACTGAAAGCCAGCCCTGATCAAATACTTTCTTTAGAGTTGCCATGGTCATGGTGCCTCATCACAACAATAGAAACTCGGACCTAACGTATGTAAACTTCATATATGCAGAGGAAATTTAGGGTGAGGGTGACTATGATGTGACACAAAACTCTGGTTTCCATAGTAACTATTAAAAATAAGAAGAAGTCAAGGAAGACAAGCCATGGAATGTAACTAGGGAAAGCTAGTTTTATACTCTTGAGAGTCATCCATTTTGTACTCCATGCATCAGGGACGGAGACACACTGACATGTGAAGATATTCTCCTCATAGATTTAAATTTCCTGGGTAATATCCACTCTATTGTCACAGCTCTTTCTGTGTCTACACTTCTCAAAACAAGTAGGTCAAAATAATTCTCATGCTAAAGAACATTACAGTAGTATGTTTTGACAAAGCAGTATTGTCAGGTTGCCTTGTCTGGCAATTATTTTACATTATGGGTTTGGTTTTGCCAAATACTATGGATTTTGTAATAATATGAGTAAGTGCACCAACAGGCTTATGTGGTATGTTGGTTCCCAGTGTAAGCATACTGGGTGATGATGGGACCTTAAGAGACAGGGCCTACCTAGTGGGATTTCTTAAGTCATTGAAAACATGACCTCCAAGGAACTACAGCCTCTTTCTCTTTATAGTTTTTCCTGACCCACTGCCATGAACTGAGCAGTATGCTCAGCATGAGTTTATGAAATGGTATGTTGCTCATGCCAGATCCCAAAGCAGCAATTAGTTCAGGAGGATCTTCTAAACTGTGAGCCAAACAACCTTTCCTTGTCTTTAAGTTGATTAATTCAATATCTGTTATAGTTACAGCAAGCTGGCTAAAAAGATTGCTAGGGAGAACTATGATTTCTTATATTTATTTTATATTCAAGAGAATAATGACAATGACATGTGGACAAATTGCTTAATAAAAGCATAAATTTGTTTTAACTTTCAAAGCCTGTATTTACAGGCCAAGGTATATTACTGATAACTTCCAAACTCAGTGCCATGATTCCTGGATACTTTTACGGAGACGAGTGTGTTGGGAGAAATCAGGGAAAAGTTGCAGGGGAGAAATGGGGTTAGATGTGAATTTGTGTCATTGTATGCACTCTTACATAATAATTCTCACTTACTATTAATAAATTTTCAAGTAAATTAAAAATAAATACTAGTTAAAGAGCTCTCTGGCTTCTTAGTGATTTCACATGTTTATGGAGAAAGTCTTCATATTAGATTTCTAGAAGGATTCTTAGAATAAAATAGACATAGAGGTTGAGCCCCTCAAACTCAGAGACTGTTTTTATCATAAGTCAATCTCTCTCAGATTTCCTTCTGGATGACAAACTAAAGCCAAATTTAGAAATACATTTTTTTCTATACCACCCAGGTGCGCTGACTATATAGGCTAAATGACTTAAGTAATCACGTAACCACACACAGCCTGCCTTTTTAGGAAGAGTAGAGACTTACCTTCTCATATTGGAGAAACATACAATCCTTTATCAATAGTCCATTTTCTCAACATAGGTCTAGAAAGAATACTATACTCTTCTTATGGAGATACAGGCAGACATTGAAGAGGCACTTGTTCTCATGGAGCGTCTATTCAAGGGAAGGTGGCTGGGGCAGGTCATCATGTGCTGGTGTACTACGTCTGATATGGAGACAAGATAAAGGAAGATTGAGAAAGAGCTCCAAACAAACTTCTAAGTAGGTGCTATTCAGGGCCATGTAGAATTCCAGAAGAAGAACATGCTGGCTGCATGCAAAGCAATACAAATATCCAGGGCTGGAGGTGTATTAGCCCTAGTGGTGAATTGTAGAAGGAGAAGAAAGCAGAAAAACAGTGGGTCATACAGGGAAATGGAAAAATTTTAAACTAATTTTAAAATTTAGTTATTATTAAAACTAATAATAACTAAATACATTATTATATGATAAGCATCATATTCTATACTCTCTTTTTAAAATGTATGGATATTAACTTTTTTAAGTCTACAAAATAATTGTATGAGTCACTCTCATCACTTTTAATGTAAGGATTAAATTCACTTAATTGTTTTTTGTTCATGGGCAAAGTTCGTACAGACGCTATGCAAGATGATCTTAATGGCCACTCTCCTAACAATTATATTCATCTTTGAACAACTTTTGTTTACTCTTCCTTCCCAACCTTAAAGTTCAGTTACAGATGGAAAATAGATATGGTAGACATGAAGAAATTTGACACTGAGAGATTATTTACAAAATATCACCTTCCCCATCTCATCCCTCACTAGAATATATGAAAAAGGTCAAGAAAATGAAATTTTTGTACTATCTCCAAAGACCAAATTTTAGGAAGTAAAATTTCTCCCATTAATTTTTCCATGCATCACTTTACTTATTTCTCTCTGACTATTGATTCAGGGCTGTGACCTAGGTGCTCACCCAACAGAATGCATGTATTGATTTAGCCTGGAAGACACATGACTTAAGGCATAACATATCTGAGAGAAGTTATCATGGTCAATCAGGCATGCAAACTTCCCTTCCATCTTCACCTTTGGTCTGTCCTGGAGTGGTCTGTGCTACCTTTCCAGGCAGTGCTGATGTTGACAGCTGGAAAGGCATTAGAGACAGGCTGTAGAGAACCCCTCTCTTATCCCATTCCAATCCTAAAGATTTTATGCTCAGGAATTAAAAAGAATGCATAGTCTGTGTACCTATTTCTTATAAGATCCAAATGCTAGGAGAAATCCATAATTGCCGCATACCTTTTCTTTGTATACAACTAGAATCGACCTACTGGAATAAAAATAGAATATTTTGAGAAAGGAGAATGGAGTTGAATCCATAGATTTAAAGTAGGAATGGTGTCAATGGTCATGTATTTTTTGTGTGACATACAAGTGGATGGCATTAGGAAGACTTTGAGAGTAAAGACTTGGGGGCCACAGTTCAGAAGGTAGAATAACGTGGAATTCCGTACTCTAAAAAGAAGAGAAATGGATTCAGGGAGATCAAATATCTCAATATCTCCAGGAACTAGAAAAATGACCAAAATAAATTCTGGTTCCTATTCCATAAAGTGTCAAAGATAATAATGTTTTAGGGTTTCCTAAGAAGCAGTTGCTTATATGTAAAGCATAGAAAACTATTCTGCACACTGTGATTACCAGTTGTTGTTATTAACCTCTTACTGCTTCTTTTCTCATACAAAGAGATGGATTTCTCCTATTCAGACTTATCTCATGGGTAACTTATCAAACTCTAAAGATTTCTTCAGTTAAACATCATCCCCTGTTTTCCCAGCTACTTGTTTATAAGAAAGTATGAGTGAATGTTACTCACGTGTCTAAAATCTTGGGGAATGCATGTGAGCTCAAACTTTTGAGTCTAATTTTCAACTACTCATCAGGAAATTGGAGCCACCTGTATGTTTGTGTAGGTGTACTGGTATGCTTTGACCAGACTTTTCAAATAAATACTTTTTAAAAACTATTCAGCATAGAAAAAAATCATCAGAAATAGCAACTTTTTAACTTTGAGAGCTTGGAAAAATAAGTGTATGTTCTTTATAAATCAACCAGTCTCTAGATTTTTTTCTAAGCAACACAAAATGCATGTGATTTTTTTTCAACTTAGTCCAATGTAAGCCAAAAATCTTTCTCTTGCATGCTGAACCCTTCAATAGTGAGTGGAAATATGGTAGTGAGTGCACCTGTGTATCTCCACAGCAACCACTGCTTGCCTAAGTCTGGCATCTTTTTAACAGGTGCCTCTGGATTCTTGAATGTTTTTCTAAGGCAGAGGGTTTTATCCATGGCTGCAAGTCAAAAGCAAAGAGATTTTGAAGTCCACAAGTAGGTCCCTACCATGGGCTATAGGTATAATTATTACTTTATAAAATTAAACAGGAGTGAAATTCAAATGACAAAGAAAATAGTTCCTTAATTTAAGGTTGGAGAGATAGGCAAAATAACAAATGGACACCCCCATTTATACTGATCTCAGGACAGCTGTGGGAGCTTCTTTTAAAGGACTAATTAATGAAGAAAATCATTTTTCTCATCTCTGGTTTTCCACATTGCAAGAGAATGTAGGTACTGTAGTTAAATATAATGGGCTGAAATCAATCATCTGTATTTATTTAAGAACTATGACGTATGCATCTGACTCCACTCACAATAGAGATGAAGGCTAAAGATCATAGACCTTGTCCTCAAGGTGACTCTAAATATGTCTCATCAATTCTCTCTAAGAGACAAAATTTCTACCTCTGCCTCAATAAAATGTTACTAGTTGGAATGTAATTGGTGCTTTGGCTAACTTGCATGAGGGTTGTGTTGAAGGAGTTCAGCAAAAGTGAGATTTGAAAAAGGGTGTATACTTGAGGATTGGAAGAATAGGCACAACTTGTCCATTTAGCAAAGGGAAAATAATCATGAAAACACAGAGACAAATAAGCAGTGATATTTCATTGCTGGAAGTCAGAAAACACAGACTCTGACAAAGAAAGCTGGAATTACATATAAACGATTATGTAAAGTCCCTGTTGATATCTTTTGTGAAACTACACTTATCTAGTTATTGAACATATTAGTCAAGGTTATCTAGAAGAACACAATTTACAGAATTCGTATGTGAGTGTGTGTGTGTGTGTGTGTGTGTGTGTGTGTGTGTGTGTGTGTGTGTGAATTGTCATAAAAGACAATATACTTTGAAAAAGCTTCTGATAAAAAATTAAAATAGGAAAAGGTTTATCACTAAATTCTATAAAACTCTATTTACCAAAAATCCACTATTCACTCAACATGTTGACTTCTGGATGAATTGCTTCAAGGCATTGATTGTTTTCCCCAGGGAGAACTATTGATGATATGGTAATTCTACAGTTAAGGAAAGATAAGATTTTGTTTGCCTTTTAATTAAAGTTCAGTTTGCTTCTTAAAACATACAAACCTCATTTGAAGAAATTGGAAGCTTTTCAACTCCGAAAGTAATTCTTGGCATCTGAACACCTACTATAATGACTAAAAAGGGCTCATTTTTTAGGCTCTAATATATACTAAAATATCACTGCTGAATTCATCCCAACCATAGTCTCTCTTTTTTGTACCATGAAAATGATAATGATGATGATGATGATGATGATGACGATAATAATGTTATTTCTTACCATTAGCCAGCACATGCATTTGAGAAACAATTCTCTTCCCCCCTTGCATTTAATTATACTAGTATGAAACACATAGGGCTTAATGAAACACTTTAGAAGTAATTTGTAGATAAAGGACAGTTTCAATCCAAAATGTAAATATTTAAATTGGCTCCTGCCACAAGACATACCTCCTCCTACATGGGTCACATTTACTGTAATTGGGAAACAGTGATTCTGCTTGTATCACTTAAGTTGTTTTTTCAGAGTCTCATTTTGTAACTCAGTCTTCCCTCAAACCTAAGAGCTCTTGAGTGCTGGATTACAGGTGTGTGCAACTATGCTCCGTTGGTGGGGAAGCCAACATTTGAACTGATCTCTGTGTTTGATGAATTCCTGGCCCCTGTTCCATCTACTCAACCTACACCCTGGATTTTAGTACTTAGTGTGATTGCAAAGAGAATCCTGTCTCTACAGGATCAATCCTCTATGTCTAAAAGAAATGATCACAGATTTGGTAGAGTGGAATAATGTGAATGGGTTGTTTTGTAAAACTGGAGTCTGAAATCAAAGTGATCCAAGGGAATGTCTGGTTAAACACTCTAAAAAGGATTCCATGTTCTACCTCTCCCCCGTTCTGGGGCTTACAGGCATTCCTTGGCATAGGGTCACATCCATACAATTTCTGACTCTATCATCACATTCTTATTCCTTTGTGGTTTTCTTCAGAGATATATCTGCTCAATCCTCTTATAACGACTCTTGTAATGGGACCAGAGGAGCCTAACTCCTGGGTGTAGCCTGAGCAACTCTATTAACATCCACGTCTAGATCCACTGCTTTGAGTAGGTTAACTGAAGCACCTACCTCATCCATAGAGCAGCACTGATGTCTGTGGCCATATTATCACTCAAGGCCATGTGGATATCTGTGGTCTGTGCTACCCCATGAATTCATGTTGATTTCCATGGGGTGAGTTGCTGCAAGGAAATGCAAAAATCCACGATCTATACTCTTCTGGACTGTAAAGAACAAGGAAACTTCTGCAGTTGTACTGATGACTACTGCTCACAGTTGAGGGAGACAGAAAAAGATCCTGTGACAACTCCCCTTCCCCCAAAGCAATGTCATAAACAGGAAGCCATCAAAGAGAACTCAATAAAATTCTGATAAGGATGCTCAAGTATATGTCTCTACAATAGATGGCTACTGGTGAGTGTGGGAAAGGACTCACTTTTCTTTATGAGCCAGGCCACTGGGAATTTTGTCCAACCGTGCAATGTTTATCAGCAAATAAACTCAACATATTAAGATTAATTTAAGAAAGAAAGAAAGAAAGAAAGAAGTTAGTGGTGATAAGAGACCAGACCAGCATTACTGAAGTGAGTTCTTCTGAGAATACAGGACAACTGTGTTCTGGAGGCAGCCACAGCTATACCTCATTCTAATATTTAATCTTGGTAATGTGTAAGATTCAGACAGTTGGCACTTGTTTTGAAAGCATGAAGGGCTCATGGGGAACACTTGAGAAACTGTGAGAGCACATTGGTGAATGTACAGCCTTAGTGGCAGTTGATGGTCTTGGACTGAAGGGGTCATACAAAGAAGTCAAGGCTTGGCACCACAAAGAGGGCCTATAAGAAACAACTGGAGATAGTGTATCCCAGTTGCAGCAGATGTCAGTGTTTTGGAGATGCTAGTACCATGGGATGAGCACCAAGAACAGCAACAGCATAAGGAGTAGAGACACCATAAGTCTAGAAGCCAAGCGGTTCACTATAGAGGGCAGGGATAGAGAGGTGGCCCATGGCCTTTTGAAGGGAAGCAGAAGATTGGACATGAGTAGATATTAGACATCGGATTGTTTATGTTTGATTTTGTTTTGATTTGATTGTGACTGTGCCCTGATTTTTCACCATTAAAGTAAGAAAAAATTTTACTAGAGCCCACAGTTAAGAAACTTTGAATATTAAAAGACTTTGGATTTGAAAAGAGATTGGTTATTTTAAAGGGACTGAAATTTTTTAAATGTGTTTGAATTTGCAAAGAACATATGACTTCTAAAGTTACTTATGTTTTTAAAGTGAGATCTTGAGGATGAATAAGGAAAAAAAGTTGTGGCTTAATAGCAATGTGTTCTTGTGTCAAGTTAACAAGGAGTCTGTTGTACTGGCTAATTTTTCTGTGTCAACTGTATATAAGCTAGAGTCATCAGATAAAAAGGAGTCTTAGTTGAGGAAATTCCTCCACGAGATACAGCTGTAAGGACATTTTCCACAACTAGTGGTCAATGAGACAGGACCCACTCCATTGTAGGAGGTGCCATCCCTGGGCTGGTAGTCCTGGCTTGTATGAGAAAGCAGGCTGAACAAACTGTGAGAAGCAAGCCACTAAGCCACTAAGGTCTCTGTATCAGCTCCTACCTCCAGAATCCTGCCCTATTTGAGTTCCTGTCCTGACTTCCTTTGATGATGAACAGCAATTCATAAGCATAACCCAAGTAAGCCCTCTCCTCAACACTCCTTTGGGCATAATGTTTTTTCACAGCAATGGAAACCCTAACTAAAGCATTCTTCAATAAGATCTCCTAAGTAACTGTGGTATCTACCATCTATCTATCTATCTATCTATCTATCTATCTATCTATCTATCTATCTACTATCTACCTACCTCTCTATCTATCTATCTATCTATCTATCTATCTATATACCTATCTATCTATCTATATACCTATTTATCCTTTATTTTGAAACAAGGGCACACCAGGTATACCCTACTCTCCACAACTCCCATAGACTAAAACACCAGCCATTGAGCACACAGTAAGAGACCTATGGTTCCAGTTGCATATGTAGCTGAAGATAGCAGTGTCTGACGTCAATGTGAGAAGAGGCCTTTAGTCCAAGGAGGGCACATTTTCCCAATGTAGGGGAATGCCAAGGTACTGGGGTGGAGAGGGTGATTAGGACTGAGAGCACCTTCATGAACACAAGTGGAGGGGGAGAGGGGAATGGGAGCAGAGTGGGGCAAGGGGATAACATTTCAAATGTAAATATAGAGAGTATCTAATTTTAAAAAAAGAAGAAGAAATTAGATAACCTGACAATGAAAGTCAAACTTGCCCCAAGGAACTGGATGCCCCTAATCATCAGGAAGTAGTCAATAATAAACTCACCCTCTTTCTGTTCTTAAGAAAAGAAAAGAAAAAAAAAGATCCACCTACCTCTGCTTTTAGAGTTCCAGGATAAAAGTCATGTGCCCTGTGCTTGGTTCTAAGTAACTATGCTTTTAAATTACAGTGACCATAGAGTAGTGCTGAAGTCCTGTGGAGAGGAGAATTCAAAGGCTCATGGCCTTGTGATGTCCTTGGTGCATTTCTTAGACTCCCACATGATAAATTCCAAATCTGGACTGAGAATATTTGAGGCTATAACTCATTTTCTATCAACTACTCCTATGGACAATTTAGAAGGTCTCACTAACCACATGCCAATTCGTGGTCACCAAGGAGGATGGCCAGGTTTCCAATTTTTAGATTACATTTTTCCATTCAAATAGATTCTCTTATTTCTCTAGGATATTTCTAGATTTGAACTGGGCAAAGCTTCATTTATTCCTTTGGCTTCTTAAAGATGGGGAGAACAGAACAATGTATCCCTAACAGAACAGGGTCCCCCAGTGAGTCCATTTACCACACCACTCATGTCTTAATCTTCTAACTTCTAAGAACAACAGGAAACTTTTAGAATTCATTTTGACAATCCCTTCAGTCTCCTTCAGCCACATAACTTTAAAAATGTGCTAACTTATTTATTTATTTATTTATTTATTTATTTATTTAGAGTAGTAGAAAGTTCGCTTCTAGACTTATTTTCCATGTGTTGGGTTTCAGCTGGAGCACATGTCTTTTCTTTTTACACAGTCTGAAATAGGGGGTGATGATGAAAATGCTGACACAACCTTCTCAACCACAGAGGTGCTAGCAGGCACTTGTGTAATAAATAGTGTGGGAAATATTTTACACTTCAAGGCAATTACATGTTCAGCCATCTTTAGGAGAGCTGGCCCATGAAGGGTAAGGATTAGGTTTCTTTGACAAGTGTAAAAGACCCATGACTCATGAATGCCGGGAGGTATAAATGAATTACAAGGGCTGAGTGGAAGCCACATAATCACCTATCACAGGTGAAATAGATTCTGTTTATTTGCAGGAGAAAAAAAAAAAAAAGGTTGGAAACAGTAGGGCAGCACTTCTCTGCCCGTGGGACCAAAGAGGCAGGAAACACTCGATGTTGCACATTTCCGGTTCTGATTCAATGGGCACTGCTATACTGCAGAGGCTGAGGTTTACTTCTGACCTTTCCCTCATATCACTATGTTGCTAGGGGACATGGAAGGGATTACTTTTGATCCATCAAGATGAGAGTGTCTGTACACCTACAGATTGTCATGCAGCCAGAAGGGTCCAGGACATAGTGACAAAGCACTCCTTGATTCAGTCCTGTTTGAGGTCTGTGCTCGGCAGCATGCTCTGACTTGTCTCTAACTTGCCACATTTGCTCTTTGCTCTGCATCTGAGCTCAGCAGGCACTGTTGACACCCCCCTCTGCCCTCGGAGCTATGCACCTGGAGGAAAGCAAACCTTACTTTTCCTACCCTCTATCTTTCAATGCTTTGAACAAACATAGGGGAGGGGAGTAGGGATGAATTGTACTCTATGAGTCTGTTAGATGTTCCATGCACAGGCTAAATCCTCAAACACAGCAGCAAAAATCTCAGTGCTCCTACAACTTGCTGACTGAATTAATGCTTCTATTAAAATCTGTTTCATTTGGCTAGAAAAGTTTTTCTTTTTCTTTCTTTTATTTTTTTGTTTTGTGTTTTGCTAAGGGGTCTTTTTGTATAGCCTTGGCTGTCCTAGAACTAGCTCTGTAGACCACATTAGCCTTGAATTCAAAGCCTGGCATGGTTTCTAGTATGTGGTTCATACTCTAGATTAGTGAAAGAGAATTATAGGTTAAGGCAGTTCAAATGTCCAAACAGTTTCCAATCATGCTGGTTCCTATGACCCGACATTGATTTAGCCATTTTGCAAAAAGTGAGTCACACTTTCTGCCCTAGAGGAACTGGCATGGTGGTCGGGTACTTAGCCTACTGAATTCCCACAGTTTGGTATGGCAAAGGCTATTAACAGTAGCACAGTTGAGATAGGACCCTGGCAAGGGGTGGAGTCAGGTTGGCTTGCCTCGATCATTAACAAACACTAGGTATTTACAAACACTAGGTTTCAAGTTAGTAACCATCCATTCACTCACGGATTACTATCCCAAATAGTCACTGGCAGTCTCCCTGCATCTTTCATCCTTTAAGAGGACTGTGGTACTCAACTCTGAGTTCCTTCCCTCTTCTGAGTAAGGTATCACAGTGTGAGCAGATGAGCAGAACTTTAGTTCCTTTGGGCTGCTACAGCAGCATGACATGGACTGCTAAACAGAGTGCTTATAAGTGAGTTGTTGCTCACAGTTCCTGGGGCCCAGGGAAGCTCACACTCTTTGCCTCCTTAGGTTGTGG
Organism: Micromys minutus; assembly: GCF_963924665.1. Classification (NCBI taxonomy): domain Eukaryota; kingdom Metazoa; phylum Chordata; class Mammalia; order Rodentia; family Muridae; genus Micromys; species Micromys minutus. The sequence continues at coordinate 64,609,001 of NC_137974.1, forward strand.
ACCTTTTGAGACTCCATCCATCCTGTGATGCATGTTGGAGCCAAACCTGCTGATCGCCATTTTGTAGTCAACCTTGTTCCCTCTGAAAAAGAATAAGGGAAAGGTTAGGGAGCACAAAGGTATACTTATTGCATTTTAAGCTGTATATGAAGAAGTACAATATGTAATTAAAACCACAAATTGATGAAATAGTTGTCAAGGAGTTGCCCTCACAAATTTCCTGAAATTTACTACTGTGCATATCAGAGTCCGGAGAAAATCTAATCGTCCTATACCTGAGTTTTTCCTGCTATAGATAACTACCCACCTCAAAACTATACTTAATATTTGTTTAATAAAGTCATAAAACTGAGCCACAAAATTTTAAAGAGGTCTTCCTTAAGTATTGGCAAGCCCCTAATGTGTAACATATTAAAGTATGCATATTAGTGCCTACGTACACATTTCTCGTTTGCAGATAAAACCACGGTTATTCAAGATTTAAAAGAACAGGCAGTACTTGATTATCACTGGTTATGAAGCCTTGAGAAGAGGGCACTGAACATTATCTTAGCATTGATGAGTCAATCTCTTAATAGAAGGATGGCACATCCGAATCCCAGAACAGACTTAATTAACAGAAAATAATTAGCATCAATTTCCCAACAGAGAATACGAGGCTTTTTTTTTTCTTCTCCAGCAGAATTCATTGATTGATAATTAAGGAGGAGTTAGCTGTAATAAAACTCCAGTATTGCAATTTCTAATTGGCATTTCAGGACATTTTACAGTTACAGTTACTTTGTTCCAGGCGTTCTCATCCTTTTGAACAGTTTTAATAAGAATGTTTCTTTTCCAAAGCCAGTGCTCTGCAGGTGATGAGTGAAGGAAGGTGGAGGCACATGGGAGTGCATTAATATTGGGTGGGTGGAGCAGTGGCCAGGGAGCCTTTTATTTCCTTTTAAGTTTTTGTGGCTGCCATACTCTGCCTCCAGGGCTCAGCTTGTTCAGGGGATAGGTGTGCTCTGCTCAAGGGTCTCTCTCCACAGGAGGCATTTCATAACCCAGGGTTCTGTCTGTAAGAGAAGACCCTTTAATAGCTATGTTGAGCCACAGCCTTTCCATTCATTCATTCTTTCATTCATTCATTTTACACAGCTTTGCCTATCTATGATGCACAGATCTCTGATTATCCCTTTAGGCTTTTACAGCATTTCTTGGTGTGTGTGTGTGTGAGTGTGTGTGTGTGTGTGTGTGTGTGTGTGTGAGAGAGAGAGAGAGAGAGAGAGAGAGAGAGAGAGAGAGAGAGAGAAACAGAGAGAGAAACAGAGAGAGAGAGAGAGAGAGAGAGAGAGAGAGAGAGAGAGAAACAGAGAGAGAAACAGAGAGAGAGAGAGAGAGAGAGAGAGAGAGAGAGAGAGAGAGAGAGAGAGAAACAGAGAGAGAAACAGAGAGGGAGAGAGAGAGAGAGAGAGGTCGAAATAATCTAACTGCCTCTGACACAGTCTCTCTCTCATAATCTTCAAACTTTTCAGTGTCTGGACTCCAGTAAGAATTCACTTTAAATGCATATTTTAGAAAAATCATAAAATATAGGAAACAAAAAATGAATAAATAAATCACATTGAATATACCTTTCTACAGTGATTTTAAATTTGGCATATTTTTGTCTGGTTCTTTTGTATATGTATTCTCCTATAAAAATAGAATCTATTTTTTGGTAAAATATGAATCTATTAAAATATAGTTTCATAGTTTTCCAACCTACAGAACAGTACATTTTTTAAACTGAACAAAGTAGGTATTTGATCTAATGATATTAGAATACAAAATAGTGCTTATTTCAAACAAAATCTTTCTCTTTCTTTTTGAGAATAAAATTAACCTTCAGTGTCTAATTAATATTTCAGTTAACTAAAAAATATGTTAGGTAAGTAAAATAAAATACATCATAAAAAGAGTGTGAGATTAATTTCATAACCACAATTTGTAAATGATAGCTATTTATTTGAATTGAAACATTTCTCTGTGGTATATAACACAATATGTATGGACCAGGGTTATTGTGTTGATTCAAAACATAATAATCCTCACATAGGAAACACCCCAAAAGGCCAAAAGAGGACAACTCAGTCTTTTGCTTATCAGTCCTACTTCCTTAATGGAAAAATGCCCTGGATCAGACCTGTGGCCTGGGAGGGAAAACAAGGTTGGAACACCAGGGGTGATGGAGAAACCACAGGCATCTGTTGAACACAGTGAGAAGCAGAGGCAGACCTCAGTGAACAGCTCCTTTAATTGAGGGAAAACAAAGGCTCTTTAAACCTTTGGAGTGTGTGTGTGTGTGTGTGTGTGTGTGTGTGTGTGTGTGTAGAGGCTTTTCAGGTGAATGTACATCATTGGCTGGGACCTGTGGTACTGGGGATGCCTCATTTGCATGAGGAGGAATTCAAGGGCTAAGGTGGTAGGAATGATTCATTTGCATGAATTCCAGATGCTGGTAGATATGACCTTAGAAGGGGAAAGGAAATTTAACTTGGCTACCAAGGTAAGTGACCTCCTCTGGTGAAGCAAAGATAGGGGTTGAGGTCTGTGGACACAGGGACTTGCAGGCCAAGTGCAGGGGGTGGAGCAATCCTACTTTTCCCAATCTCAGGACAAGATTTCCAGGGTTGAGATTAGACTTGATCTACCATTGCTTCAGGGCTGCTTCACATGGCTTCACATCTACTTGGCCCCTCATTTGATAATGCATTGAAGACACGCCCAGCTACCAAGCATCCCTTAAGTCACTACGATTGTTCAATATAAAGACCAAAAGGATAAAAATTTTGAAACTTACAAAAAAAATCATTGAAAACAATTAATAAGTAGATTTACTTACTGTATCTGGTGAAGCATCAACTGTCTTCCATAAATGTTAACACAACTATTGACTTGTTAAGGAAAATAAGAAAAACATTTTGTTTTAATTTAATGGAATGCTAGATGCAATGGGTGTCTAAATTTTGGACTGTATTACTTTTGGAGGGAAAAGAGAGTTCCTCAGAACATTGATTAGAATATACTTGAGGTATAACACTTAAAAATTTAAATAACACAAGTCATTTCAGTCATTTTTTTTTACCCCACACATAAGAAATAAAGTATATTCCCATATATATAGAGACCCAAAGGATCAAGGGGCCATGGTTTGTTTGAGGCCACTGTTTAGTCATGAGTGTTGGTAGTTGTTTATTGGTCAGTTGCTCTTTAGAAAGGATCTCCTCCTCACACACCCACAAGTCATTACAGACTCATCTCTATCATCCCATGTGTCTGGTGCATCACTCTATTAACTCTGCAGTCCAGTTATTTAGTACCAAGAGAAAACTTAAACTGAAATGTTCACTTTGCCATTTACAGGAGCAAGATGTAAATGGTAAAACAGTATGGAGTACAATTACAAAGTTTATTTTAGTATTAGTATATATGAACAAAATATTTAAGGTCTTCAGATTTTAACTATAGAATGTGTGCATACACACACATACACATTATATATTATATACATATTACAGGACATGGTACAATCAATGTGGTGAGATGTGAGTGCAAAGCTGCTCACGTGAAAGCCCTTCTGTTAGAACACATAGCTCAGTCTATATGAGTAAGTCACCATCCACATGCTAACTTGTTTAGGTCAGTGAGTAGCAGACCCTATTCTCCTCCTTTCTGAATCATTTGCACTGTGTTGTGTATCTTCCTGTGGCTACCCTTGTGCTCCCATACAACCCTCCTCTCCCCTCCATTCTATTACATTAACTATATCAGGAGGACTAACATACTTCTGCATGTAAGAGTCTAGATCTGCCATCAGTAAGTTAGAATTAGATTCCATGCACTTCGGAAACCCCAAATGACAGTGGTTTAAATACAGCACTATTTACTTTCTGTTCTATAAACTTCTGGAAGTATCCATTCAAAATCTGATTTGTTCTCAGTTTTATGACATTCTCCCAGACCTTAGCACTGCCCTACCCCTGCCTCTGTGATTCCTAAGGTGAAGTCTCTATTTTTTTGACTTATGATGGTGATGACTCCTTTTATCAGTGGCAAAGCAGATTACAAAAGATGCTGATTATTGAAGGTACCAAGTCTGCCCTTTGTCTTTTACTTAAAAACAAGAAAACAACCAAGCAAACAACAAAAACACTTTGATTAATAATCACACCGAGCTTTAAAGTACATTGAGAAATGCAACCCCTTTTCTAAGAGGCTTCTATATGATATTAGACCTTGGCATTGCAGAGGATACAGAGGGATACCAAATTCTTCAAGAAATTTCTTTAAAGTCCTGTTAATGGTTATATTCTGTAGACACAAGCAAGTCAGCCATGAACATATGCTTGGAATAGTGTGCATCAAGGTAGACAGAATGGAGGAGAGATGAACAGGAAAAATGGGGAGCAACTTCAGAAGAATGTACTCACCCTCAGGAGTTCTAGAGCAAGACTTAGTTTCAAAATCTTTCTTGAGATGGGAACGGGGCTTTGAGAATCCTGTCCCAGCCACTTTGTTGGAACAGAATAATCTCAGTGTTGCACAAAGGCATACAAGAACAAAACTAAAGACATTTGGCAAGACAACCAGAACCCTTGTTTGTGAAAAAGGGCTAAGCCAGAACACAGACCAGGCAAACTAGCAGCACATTTCATCAAAATGGCTCTGCTTTTGATCTCCAACCTAGATGGTGACTGCACTGGTGTGAACTTGTTTAATTAATCTGACGTGATTGGCTAATCTAATTGGTGTCGTGAGGAAGGGTCTGGGGCTATGGAAATGTGAGCCTTTGTCAGGATAACAATTACCTTTGATACAAAAAAAAAATGTTTCTCAGAATCTGTGGTCATGGACAGGGATGACGTTTTTCTCTGGCACTGCGATTTTTCAACTAGTTATTTGATCATAGGATTGAAGCAATCGGCTAACTTTGCACATAGACACACTTAAGAGTGAACACATGGGCACACTTATATATGAATACTTTGGACTCACTTAAGAATAAACAAATACACAACCAGCTGTGAGTCCCAGGAATTGCTTCTATCAAGATGATTCTAAAACAAGTGATCACCCATTACCAAAAGCAGACATGTCCCAGGACATAGAATATTTGGTATTTTTTGTTCTTTTCTTGTGGGCTCCTTGTTTGTTTCTTCTTAGTGGTCAACCTTAAAAGGAATGTGTTGTAACTGCTAAAAATGTATCCCTCTAAACAAAATAAGAGTATAGAGCTCCTGTCCATAAGGCCACCAAAAACCAGTAGAAACATTTGGTGCAATCAATCTATTCCAAGCCAATTTTATAGCTATATAATGAGATCTAATTGCTGCTTTATTAGTCTGGCTAATATTAAAAGTGTCAGTAATTGCTTTGCATTTAAGTTGCTTTTCCAATTTAAATTGCATGTCCAATACATTACCATTAACTTATGTACTTCTTTTGTTTAATAGGCTTTTTTCTGTTCTGGTCTGCATCTGCACTATTCCTCCTTCCTAAAGATTTGAAATTAGAAGGAGAAATTAGAGAAGTAGAAATGCATGTGCGTTTTATATAGAGACTTCCTATATTTCTTAAATACTTTGTTATATTTTTACGTTCTGAAACATAGGCAAAATTTGTGTATTGTGAAGTATTTCGATTGCCTTTCTGCAAAATGTATGTAAGAAGAAAGTAAAATTTTCCCTCTAAATAAAATGAAAGAATAGTAAAAAAGTTCCTTAGCATGTAGTCCACCAATCTCTATTAATTGAAATACTGGATTAGTAATTTCTAATTTATTTGATTTAATTACATTAATTAATACTTCAAATAGATTTTTAATGCAGTCATGTATGGATTGGCTCCTTGGGACCACAGATGAGAGGAAGGCAAAGAGATCGTTTGTATAGTTACAGGCTCATGCTTGAGCACCCACTGTTAGCCTCAGTGACCATTTTCTCTGAAACAAAGGTTTTTCCTTTCCAAAAACAATGCATGCCTACCTTATACTTTGCCACCTTGAGGTAAACTAAGCAATGATTCCACAAGAGTTCCAAAGGAGACTGTTGTTAGCTGTAGGAAAAAGTCTGTCTCCCTCAGGTACCTTACTGTTATACCTGAGTGTCCACATAAGAACTGAAAATGATCCTCTATATTTCAATACATCCTCTCTATCTTTGCAGATCCTTTTTTGTTGTTTTTGTTGTTGCATTTTTAAGGGATTTTTAAGGGGGTAGAATTTGACTTAGTAGATTTAGATGCTTGCTGCCAAGCCTGATAACTAGGCTTGACTTCCTGAACTCATGTTGTAGAAGGAGAGAAAAGACTCTTTGAAAGTTGTTCTCTCTCTGCATGCATGCTGAGGCATGCACATGAGAAGGGAAAGGAAGGCAGGCAGACAGGCATGCACACATGCATACACTAAATTAATCAAATGATTAATTAATGACCTACTAGAAAACATTTATATTTCCAAACTCTTTAAGTTTTATTTGTTAATTTTATTAGAGTTGCTCTGGTTTTACATTATGAGCTCGGTAGTTGGGTAGCAAAGATTTATACTCTGGATCCTGCACTTCTTTGTTAGTATCCTTGGGAAAATTCTTAATTATTCTGTGTTCCAGGTATTTGTTTTTTTTCAGTTTATAGAATTAAAATAACAATAGAAAGTATTTTTAATGTTTATTTTGGAAGTTCAATGAAATAATAAATATTCTATACATATTAGATATTTTTATTCATTCTTATCTTGAAAGAAAATATTAGCAAAGTAAGATTCTAAAATTACATTAAAAATATTTTTATAGAGTCATAGAAACATTCCAAGCTATACCCTTTTAGCCACGGAATTTTCATACAGTTCAGGAAGTCCATAGTTTACAGGAGTAGACAGTTATGTTAAAGGAGACCTTGTAATGCTATATTCTCATTTCCTTTATCCAGTAGATCCTTTTACCCAGAAGCCATCCTTGATCCGTGTTCTTGCTCAATTAAGTTTCATATCAGCATAAATTATTTCTCAAATACAGAAGTTAGGAAATCATATATGGCATAGGAGGACAGTGTGCATAAGTTAAGAAGAAAGAGGTATAACATTGGAATAAAAGTTTTGCTTCACTTTTTAAAGATCTGTTTTTTATTCTAAGTGGGGGAGAATTGTGCCTGCATGAATGTAAGTGTAGCTTGTGTGTGTGCAATTTCCTCAGAGTCCAGAAGAAGGCATTGGATCCCATGGAACTGGAGTTACTGGGAGATAGAAGCTGCTATGTATGTACCGGCAACTGAACCTTGGTCCTCTGCAAAAGCAACGATTGTTCTTAATTTTGAGACTAAGACTTGGCCCCTGCTCTTCTTCCTTTTTAAAAATCAATTTCACATGTTCGCTGACAACTTCACATATGTATATGATGCATGTGGCAAACCTGATCTCCTGTTCTCTCCCGCCCATCCACGACCTAACACCTCTCTTCATTACCAATCTCTTTCTTGTGTTTATGTCTGGTTTAATATGAAACTTTCTGATTTTAATCAGGAACGTCTGAGATGACCACTGGCTAGGAGGTATCCACTGGAACCTGGTCTGCTGAGCAGTGGGTGCAGAACTGAAGACAGTGACTCCCAGTATCCAACAATCTATCAAGAGCCGAATGGTCTGTTGTAATAGGTAAGATCACACCAACCCCTTCTACTTCCTTGATTGACTGATGTCAGTGCCCTCTCAAGTAATTGTTGTTGTGTGTTCATGATGATAAAGGCTGTACAAAGTATGAAGGAAGCATGACTTTCACACTCTTTACCCTAGCTTCCTGCTCTTACATGTTTCCTACCCCCAATTCCATTCTGCAATTTCCTGGACTTTCTTATGGTGACATAGGTGTCCTTTCTAAATCTTAGCCCCCAGTCATCACTTGTTCTATACTGAGTCATTGAATTCACTCTGTTCCAGTTATGTGGTAGCAAAGGGAAAAGCCATTACCGACCAAATCTCTCTCATTTTAATCATGCAGAGCTTTAGACACAATGTGATTATGGCTTTGCAGAACCTGTTTTCTAGATCTACTGCCCACCTCAGGCTCCTTTCATTAAGGTCTTAAGTTCTTTTTGAAGTCTCTTTCTTACACACACTATAGCCTAAAAATCCACATATCCTTTCCCTGATTAATGTCTCCACGCCCTTCAGTTCTCTGCTCATTTCCTTAGAGACAACTCCTTACCTGGATCAAGGGAAAGGCATATGAATCCAAAACTCCAAATTATAGGTGTATATTATTTATTTGGTTTTCTCCTAGAATATATATTACTACATGTTGTAAGTTCAGGCCCAACGGCAGACAACAATATTTCCTATTAGCCTCACCTAACCATTCAATGAAGAGTACATGCTAGGGGTGGCTACTGGGTGATTTGAGGATAAGCAGCATGTACCAATAGAAATTTCCTAATTGCAGTTGCTTGATTGTATCTCTGAACAAGTTGCTTCACCTCTCTGGGAATCTATTTCTTCACGTTAAAATGAAACAAATCCCGGGGGCCTGTTACAATTCTAACATTCCTCCTGTCAGTATTTTATTCTGCTTAAAATTCTTCCCAAGATGATGCTCACAAGTAGATAGGTTCATAGGTCCATGAAAACAAAAATTTCAGAATCAGTATTATTTAATATAATTTTACAGTCACTTTCAATGTTTTAGTTATTATTACCTAATTGTGGATGGCAAAAAAAAATTTGATTCCATATTAATATCCTCAAAGCCTGTTGTTGTACCTCAGAATTTTAAATATTCAAAAGTATTCATTGAGATAATCAGACCAAGCCAAGGTTTCCGTTGTCTGTGAGGATGGGGCCTCCCCAGAACATTGCATCTACTCAAGTTGTAGCCTCATTGTCCCATTTTTCTCCAAAATAGTGTTGACTGAAACCAATATAAGAGTTTAGAAGATCAATATTTTTCATTTTTTTCTTATTCTAGTCTCCTAAATGCCTTTATCATTGAAAAGGCCACAGGAAAAAAAGAAATCAAGAAAACCTGCAACGTAAAACCAGATATCAAAGCTAATTAGATCGATTCTGCTTCAGTCCCATCATCAATGGCTTCCCTGGAGTCTGTCAGCAGGGAAAATCTAGAGGAAATGAGACATATCTCTTTAAAGTTACTTGACTTCGGACATTGAAAGCAACCACAGTGGGGCTTTTTCTTCTCTTTTCTCCCTGCCTGTTCTGCTCCTGACTACACAGCATGCTGTGAGCCTGGTAATTTGTAACGTCTCATGCAGATCCACGGCGCTCAGTAAGGCTTTATATTTTGCACATGTTGGGTAGTAATTGGGGATTTGTATTTTCCATGGGGAAATTTCCACATCTAGAGTGGTTTGTTTCCTTTTTTATGATTGGCCAGTTGTGATTGGCTGCTGTGATCTCAGAATGGCTATTTATGGGATGACCTGTGCCACCCTAGTATGGTGATTATGACTTTTAATGCTGACTATCCATTGCCTTAGGCAAGAGATGCCAGGGAGCCTCTCTGTAGAAGGAAGTATTTCAAGGCCACAAAGAAGTGCATCACTGGATTGTATGTAGCATGGGACTGAAATAAATTGACTAGCATCCCTTGTAATATTTATTAGAGAAAAATGAAATATTTATGTACTTATTTGTATAATGGTCATTTTTGGTGGTGGGGGGGTAGACTTTCAAATGCTTGAGAGGGCCAAGCCTTCTATGTTAGAAACTAGGAAGAATGAGCCTGTGTCTTATTCTTGGTTCTGATGTAGGTTTTGTCTGAGTAGTGAAAATCCTCAAAAAGGAGAGATATTTACTAATGGTGTCTACAGAAAGCAAAGCCCAGGAAAATGGCTGATACAAAGAAAGATGTTTTGAAAATGGTATCCCAGAAAATGAGTGAGAGACAAGAGAACAGTGATGTGAGAGATGGGGGGGAGGAGGAGCAATGTGAAAATTCATTGCTGAGTGGGCTGTTGCTATAGATGTGTAGAGCTCATTGCCAGGGGGATCTTCTCAGCAGTTCAGAATGCAATTCATATTTGTTAGGCCAGACTCTAATGAAAATAGAATGTATTTCTTGCCATGGTCAGTCGCTGGAGATTTACAACGTGGTTAATTCCCTGGAATTTTACTAGGTAAGCATCAGCAAGCATCTACAGTGTAAAACTCCCAGAAGTACCAGGATAGAAGGGAGAATTGCATTGCCCATGTGGGACAGTCACTGCCATCAGTTTATCTAGTCAAAGGTTGAGCAGGGCTACTGAAATGATATGAGATAGTGTCCAGTACCTTTCTTGATGACCACGGTCAGCGTTTTCATCTAGGTAGCACGTGAGACAATATATAGCATCCAAGTAAGCGAGTTCTCATGTCTTTTGTGCAGGGTGACAGGTATAGATCCATTTGTATTCTAATAAATGACCATTTTGTAAAATAAATGTCAAAGCGTTCTTAAGAAATGTACAGTAATGCTAATGGTTGAAATGAGATAAAATCAAATCTAAATACGGTTTTTGAGTGTCATCTTCCAGATATTATTAAATTCACAATAACTTTCTAAACTAAGGGTGTAGTCCAGTCGGTAAAACTTGATTGGCATGTGCAAGTCCAAAATTCACTACCCACTAGCATAATATTAGTTAAGAAAACAAAAGCATAAAAATCAAAGATCTTAGAAAACATAAAAGTAGGGGAAATTTCCTGAACAAAACACCAATAGCTTATACTCTAAGATCAAGAGTTGACAAATGGGACCTCATGAAATTGCAAAGCTTTTCTGTAAGGCAAAGAAAACTACCAAAAGGACAAAATGGCAAAGAACAGATTGGGAAAAGATCTTTACCAATCCTACATCTGATAGAGGGCTACTATCTAATATATATACAAACACACACACACACACACACACACACACACACACACACACACACATACACACACACACACTATATATATATATACATATATATATATATATATATATATATATATATATATAGATAGATAGATAGAACTCAAGAAGTTAGACTCTAGAGAATTCTATTTAAAAATAGGGTACAGAGCTAAACAAAGAATTCTCAACTGAGGAATGTCGAATGGCTGAGAAGCACCTAAAGAGATGCTCAACATCCCTAGTCATCAGGGAAATGCAAATCAAAACAACCCTGAGATTCCATCTCACAGCTTTCAGAGTTGCTAAGATCAAGAACTCAGGTGACAGCAGATGCTGGCAAGGATGTGGAAAAAGAAGAACACTCCTCCACTCTTGGTGGGATTGCAAGATGATACAACCAGGGGTTCCTCAGAAATTTGGACATAGTACTACCTGAGGACCCAGCTCTAGCACTCCTGGGCATATACCCAAAAGAAGCTCCAACATCTAACAAGGACACATGTTCCACCATGTTAATAGCAGCCTTACTTAAAATAGCCAGAATCTGGAAAGAACCCAGATGTCCTTCAACAGAGGAATAGATACAGAAATTGTGGTACATTTACACAATGGAGTACTATTCAGCTATTAAAAATAATGACTTCATGAAATTTCTAGCCAAATGGATGGATCTTGAAGCTATCATCCTGAGTGAGGTAACCTAGTCACAAAAGAACACTAATGGTATGTACTCACTGCTAAGTGGATACTAGCCCGAAAAGCTCAGAATACCCAAGAAACACTTCACAGAACTTATGAGCCTCAAAGAGAAAGAGGGCCAGAAGGTGGATGCCCCAGTCCTTCTTAGAAGGGAGAACAAAACACTCATGGGAAGAAATAATGGGACAAATAGAGGAGCAGCAACTGGAGAACAGATCATCCAAAGACTGCCTCACCAGGGGATCCATTACCACGTGCAGCCACTAAACCCACACACTATTGCTGTTCCAAAGTAGTGTTTATTGGCAGGAATCTGTTATGGATGCCTCCTAAGAGGCTCAGCCAGAGTAATACTGATACAGAGGAGGATGCTTCCAGCTAACCATCACACTGAACAAGGGGACACAATGAAGGAGCTAGAGAAAGGACTGAAGGAGCTGAATGGGTCTGCAACCCCAATGGGAAGAACAAAATTTATCAACTACCTAAACCCTTCATAGCTCCCAGGGACTAAAACACCAACCAATGAGTTCGCATGGAGAAACCCACGGCTCCAGGTGCATATGCAGCAGAGAATATCATTCTTTGGCATCGATGGGAGGAGAGGACTTTGATTCAGTGAAGTCTTTTCCCAGTGTGGGGGAACACTGAGGTGCTGAGGTAGGAAAGGGAGCTTGGGAGAGGGAGCACCTTCATAGAGGCAACGGGAGGGCAAAAGGGACATGGGATGGGATTGATGGAAAGGGGATAACACCTGAATTGTAAATACAGAGAATATCCAATTTAAAAAAAAGAAATAAAAAGAATCAAAGAAAACGTTACATAGTAGAAAGACTAATTTAGTAATCACAGTACTAATTCAAGTGCTTTACTACTTTTGATAAGTCTATTCATTAATCATTTTATAAGAATCTTCAGCGGAGTTAATACTTCATTATATTAGGAGCCTAATACCAACGTTTTTGGTTATGTGAACTTGAATGAACAGAAACATATATTTTCTTTTAAATGCTTTTCTCTATTGACATCTTTCTGTCATTTGGAATGAACTTACCATGCACTGATGCTTTTAATTGGATAGATTAATGACAACATTTTGTGGATATGCTGAAGAAAACAATGGTGTATGAAGTCTAGAGCCTTTAACTAAGCAATATTTTTCTAGCATAATTAAAAATAATTCCATCACTCACATGCCTCCTCTGTATTCTGCTTCCTCCCTGTACTGACTGGCTTTGTGTCAACTTCATACAGCTGGAGTTATCACAGAAGAAAAGGAGCCTCATTTGGGGAAATGCCTCCATGAAATCCAACTGTAAGGCATTTTCTCAACTAGTGATCAAGGGGGGAGGGACCAGCCCATTGTGGGTGGTGCCATCCCTGGGCTGGTAGAACTGGGTTCTATAAGACAGCAGGCTGATCAAGCCAGGAGAAGCAAGCCAGTAAGTGACATCCCTCCATGGTGTCTGCATCAGCTCCTGTTTCCTGACCTCCTTGAGTTCCAGCCCTGACTTCCTCTGGTGATGAGCAGCGATATGGAAGTGTAAGCTGAATAAACCTCTTCCTCCCCAACTTGCTTCTTGGTCATGATGTTTGTGCAGGAATAGAAACCCTGACTAAGACAAATTGGTACCAGCATAGTGGGGTATTCCTGTGACAATCTGACCATGTTTTGGGGAGGACTATGGAAGGACTTTCGAACTTTGAGCTAGAAGAGTCATTGGCATATTGAGAGCTCTGTGGGATGTTCAGTAGAAGCTTGAAAGATAATGTTGAGAAAGGTGCAGAAGATGGAAGCCTGGCTTGTGACATTTCAGAGGGAAGATTAAAGACTCTTTGATCAGGACTGTTGCTGTTTTGTTTGTGAAGATTCTGTGGTTTTGGTTAGCTGGGGCTGAAAAATCAGCTGTGATTAACAAGATACCAGAACTACTAAATCAAAACCATTGTATTACTGGGACAATTGATGCTGGTCAACTGGAGCTAAGAAATTAGTTGTAATTAAGAAGATACCTGCATCCTTGAGGTGAAATCTTCTGGGAACTGTTTTCTGAGAGCACAAAGAGGATGTGTTCTAGAGATAGCCAAGGCTATATCTCATGCTGTTGCTGGACTTGGTAATGTGTAAGAGTCACCCAGTTGGTACTGGTTTTGAAGGAATGAAGGGGTCATAGAGAGCAGTTGAGGCCCAGCACTGTGAGATGACATGAAAGGCCGTTCGTGAAGGTGCATCCTCAGTGGCAATTAGTGCCCCAGGACTGAGAGTTGTGTTCTGGAGATGCCAGTACCATGAGATGACCAAAATGAACAGCAGCAGCAGTGGAGAACAGGCAGCTGGAGCCTAGAAGACAAAAGTGTGTGGTACAAAGGGCAGAGCTGGAGAAGTGACTCAAGCCCTTGGAGGAGCCCAAAAGTGGATTCCCAGACACTAGATAGTTAGAGATTGATTTTACTTTGATTGTGACTCTACCCTGAAATCTTTTCCTCCTGAAGGAAGAAGTAGAGCCCACAGTTTAGAAACTTTGAATTATGAAAAGATGTTGATTTTTAAAAGAGACTGAATATTTTAAAGGTATTGCAATTTTAAAATGTAAGAATTGGTAAAGACCGTAGGACTCTTAATGTTATATAGATCTTGGGGATGAACAAGAAAGTAAGGCTTGAAGCTTAATATTGATTTGTTTGCATGTCAAGTTGACAAGGGGTTAATTGTACTGGCTGGTTTTGTGTCAACTTGACACTGCTGGAGTTATCACAGAAGAAAAGGAGCCTCATTTGGGGAAATGCCTCCATGAGATCCAGCTGTAAGGCATTTTCTCAACTAGTGATCAAGGGGGGAGGGTCCAGCCCATTGTTGGTGGTGCCATCCCTAGGCTGGTAGACCTGGGTTCTCTAAGAAAGCAGGCTGGTCAAGCCAGGAGAAGCAAGCCAGTAAGTGACATCCCTCCATGGTGTCTGCATTAGCTCCTGCTTCCTGACCTGCTTGAGTTTCAGTCCTGACTTCTTCCAGTGATGAGCAGTGATATGGGAGTGTAAGCTGAATAAACCCCTTCCTCCCTAACTTGCTTCTTGGTCATGATGTTTGTATAGGAACAGAAACCCTGACTAAGACACTTCCTTACTTAGACAAATTAAACTTAGAAACTAAGTCCAGTTTCTGATATTTTCTTCTTTATCTACAGATCTATATAGTTGACCTCTATGACTAGTACTATAAAAATTTTTTTTTCACTTTTGGAGGCAGGGTCTCATGTAACCCATGTTGGCCTCCACTCACTATGTCACTGAGGGTGACCTTAAACTGTTTGTTCATTCTGTTAATTGTTCATTGTAAGCATGCTTACTTTAAAAAGGTTTTATGAGAATATATTCATATACACAGAGACACACAAAGAAACATGACATGGATTTGGAAATATTAGTTGCCACAGCTTTGCACTAGTTTTCTCTGTGTAGATATATCCCTGTCCGCTCATCATCCAGTCATCTCCTTTCTCATTGTTACTTCCCATAACGTAGTGCCTGTTACATGTAGCCTTTTCAGTCTGGAACACTATACTATATCTTACAATTTGTGTAGCTATACAAAATTACTCCTTCAGCCTTAGGTCCCAGTATATTTTGGCACAAACTAATATTTTGGCCCACCTCTTGTGCTATGACTTCTCAGCTATTTCCATGATCATTAACTTTGTGGTTAAAAACAACAACAACAACAAAAACAAAAAAAAAACAAAAACAAAAAACAAAAAAAAACTTTCCATGCGTGATTATAAATATGACACCTTAGAAATAAACTAAAGAAAATGTACAGATAAGCCAATACTATAATAATGTTTAATCCCAATCAGGGGCTTTCTATTCTGCCTTGATTATTTAATTCCCAGATCAAAGGCACACCACTTTCACTATTTACAACAAGCCTTTAAAAAGGAGCTGGGAAGTTGTGTAGCCTTGTTGCCATTAGAATCTACTTTCCTATCAATAAACCCAACTTATTACTTACTACATTCATCTGAGTTTCTCTTAACTCCAATTGGCCAGCCCTCAGAGCTATGTTTTCATGACTCCTAACCCATGGCAACATCTCTATTTTTTCCCCTTCTTCACCCCTTAGTAGTTCTCCTCTCACACCAAGCCTGGAAATCCTAAACTCCACCTATGTCTCTTCTGCTCAGCTATTGGTTATCAGCATCTTTATTTACCAATCAAAAATAAATTGGAAGCAAGGTCACATAGTGTCATTTGATTTATACAGATTCCTGGTCTTGGGGGTTTGCACTTAGCATTACAATACACAGCAAGACAAAACCTCAAACCAGAGAACAGTAAAAGCCTCACCTCCCAACACCTCCAAGAGGGTTGGGATATAGGATCTTTAGTCCTTAAAATTCACCTGCCAAGTGGTTGCAATATATCTACAAGAATATGAAATCTACACAAAACAATATTTATTGATTATTTATTAGTATGCATGAAATCTACTAATATACACAAATTAAAACCTGTGTAACTGTAGCAAGAATCCAAAAGTACAAAAACAAGGCCTGCTGTGCCTCATGCTTTTCAAATGAAGACCGAGTCTGGAAAAATTGGTTCCCTTAAGATGAGAAATAGCTTAGTTACATCCTGTAATGAAACGTGACATTTTGATTTGTTTACTTTCTACATATAAATAGTCATAAAATATCCAATTAGAGTATTTTAAACATTATTTTCTTCTTAGGATTATCCTTAAATTGACAGCACTCACATATTTCAGAATCTGGACTCAGTGTTTTACTATATACTAAATACAGTCTTTGCTGTTTCCCAGGATAGCAGGTTCTTCCATTTTTTTGGAAGGCATTAAAGTTGTCTTATTCTTGTGTTGTATGTTCTACAGTGATAAGTATATACCACAAGAAAATTTATAGAAAATGTGTCTGATTTTGAGACAGACAAACCCAGTTATTGCTCTTATACATTCTTTTAATTATTTTGTAATTTTTATTTTAAAAAATGTGTGTGCGTGTGCATGCGTGTGTGCGCACGCGTGTAAGGGGTAGAGAATGTGAGAGGAAGTTTCTATAAGATAAGCTGTTTGGAGAAGTGAACAGCATTATTTATGGGAAGTTAAGACTCTGAAAAAAATTTATTTTAAAAGAAAAACTACATTTGCATTCTCAGTACCTGAGCAGGTGAGTTTCTACAGACACTTTGGTTACTTACTATTTCTGCTCCTATGTAAATCCATAGTGAATAGGATGACCCTCTTGCCTTCAAGACACCATTGGCTTAACTGATTACAGACTTTTAACCTGAACAGCGTGAGCCAGTAGGCAGATTGCCGAGCCTATGCCCAATAACACAACACGCTCTATCGTGTGACTTGGGTCATGGTAGAGCTGTACTTGATTGAGACTGACCTTTGACACACTTACATCTATAAGTATAGAAACACAGACGTGTTAAAGAAGGTGTGTGCCTGTTGCCTTGCTCTGTTCCGTGTCATAAGTGATACATGTTTCTGGGAAACAATTATTACTCCTGTTAGTATTGTCCTACTCAATTTTCAAAGCACACATCAATTTGGAGGTTGCTGTGTAGGACTCATTGTTCACCGAGAGTTGCTGGAAACCAAATAGAATATATTATATATAATATTTAAAACCGAGACTATATCAAAGCATTCTACCCTTAGAAACAGATATAGGTGATTTGGTAGAAATAGTAAATCGGTATAGTTAACAATGCCTAGTTTTCTCATGAGTCTATGCAAACATGTCTGGAAGCATACTGAATTCTACTAACAGATCTGTCTAAGTATGAGCAGGAATTCCTTCCTATTGCTGGAGTTCTTTTGTCAGCTGTCTGATGTTTGAGAAATAACTTCATTTATCTATTATCAATCCTCGGACAATCTCAGTGTTCAAAAATTAGCTGCTAGTGAATGTTCACGTGTTAGGCATAACACATATGTGAACTTAGAGAGAGTTGTTTTACTGAATCCACGCCACTTTTACTCCATTATAAAGTTGAAAGTTGGTAAGTGAAGCTTTTGCACCTCTTTGCAATCAATCATGAATGAGGCTCCTGTCCTTAAGGGAAACTCAGACTCAGAAGCTCAAAGGAAACTCATGATGTTAGTAAAGTCCAGCTGAGCTTTAAGTCTTTTGGAGGGAGGAATTACTACATTTGTTTGTTCACCTACTTATTTGTGCTTGTGTGTATGTGTGTGTGTGTGTGTGTGTGTCTGTGTGTGTGTGTGTGTGTGTGTGTGTGTGCTGGCTGACATATAAAGGTGAGAGAACAGAGTGATAGAGAAATGCAGGTTGGCAAGTAATCTATTCTCTCCTTCCAACATGTAGGTCTCCTGGAATCAAACTTAGGTTCTCAGGCATTGCAGCAAGTGCACTGAGCCACCTATCTGCCCCAAATGAAGGGCTGTTGTCCCTGGGTGGGTTCAATTTATTACCCTTCTGTTAACACCCATGTGCAATCACCTAACATACCACATAGACTTAAATCTTTTAAACGTTTGTTAACTTGGAAGTACTGCTCTGTACCCTGTCCTGATACACTCTCATTCAGGGAAATGAGATAATATCAGGGTGTCATGGTACCACGTGTTGCATATTATGAGTCAACATTTAGAGATTTCCATTTAGATATCTGGAGAAGCACAGAAACAAACGATGTCACTGAATAACGTGGAGACTCTGAGTACTTTTCTTCTGCTTTCTGTTAGGATTACAATGTAGTGAACTGTAAGTCAGAAGTTTAAGTCTTCAGGCCACTGGTCAACTTGGAAAGGAAGTGAGCTGTGCCAAGCCTGAGGCATTCTTCCTTCCAGATACGGATACTTGTCTGCTTCTTTCATGCAAGCTCTGTAGTTTGGTGTTTGATCCCTTGCTTGCAGCAGGACATTTTTGGTGGATTACTTTCTGCACAAACCCTGAGTATTTTAACCCCTATTTCATTCACCCCATCTTACATGCCAGAATGTAAGATTCTGTACTGGCATATTATCTCACTGTCCTGAGGCTTCTATCATTTCCATTAATGATTGAAATATTGTTTAATCTCTCCTCGTTCTACCAATTTAAACCTTTTCTATCATTTTCTTAAAAAGCAACAAGATAAACAGTCCTTAAGTACAATATATTTTTATTCTTTTCCCTCTCCTTTGGGTTGATGTTAAGTTAAAGTGATACATGATTGGACAGTGGAGAGTTGGGGTAGGGGCTAAGAAAACAGAAGAGGAGGAGGGAGAGAAGATTCCAGGAGGAATGAAGATGGACGCAGATGTTTCTGTTTCTCTCGGTGCATCTCTTCATAAATAAGGTTGTAATGAATGTTTTATAAGGGATGGGATTGGATAAGATCATTTAACGTATAAAGGTTGGCAAATTTTATTATGCCTATTGGATCAGAGTGGTTTGGTGTGTTCTTTGATGTGAATACTTAATTGAGTTCAGAGGGTGTAGTGGCAGAATGCATAAAGCCTGCCACAGAGTTGGGATGTGGGTGCCTAAGGCTCGGCAACAGCATGCCAAGGGGAAGTGAGTGAAAACAGCACGCCGGGGCGGTGGTATCCACTCTGGCCAGAGGCAGCAGGGGCAGTAGGGTGAACCGCCCCTGAGTTCATATAGGTGG
The DNA here is from genome assembly GCF_963924665.1 of Micromys minutus. NCBI lineage: Eukaryota > Metazoa > Chordata > Mammalia > Rodentia > Muridae > Micromys > Micromys minutus. Next base: position 64,628,236 of record NC_137974.1, read on the forward strand.
CATAGAGCGCCAGGTTAGAGATCTCTGCACTGCAGATGGCCTCTGGGCAAACTAGTAGCCAGAGTTCCAGACTAAAAGAGAGATGGCTGAGAGAGGGAGGTGTGGGGACCGAAAGTGTGTGCTCAGCGCTTAGAGCAGCGTCCACGGAGTGAGAACTCGGGGGAGCATGAAAGGTTAAGCCATCCTTTAATATTTACTGCAACACTCTCCCAATTTCTCCCAGATCCTTCTTACCTGCCTACTCACCCAACTTCATACCCGAACTGCATTCCCAACCATCTTCAGGACTCCGCTCTCTGTTTAGAGAGAAACCTACAACAAAAAAGCTCAAAGCAAACAAAAACTCAGTATGATAAAAAACACGAAAACAACAAAAGCAACACACACACACACACACACACACACATATACACAAGCATGGAGTCCATTTTATGTTAGTCAACTACTCCTGAGCATGGGACCTTCCCTAGAATGTGGTGGATGACTTAAGAAAACTGGATTTCCCTTTTCCACCAGGAATATTTCATTCCAGAAAGATAGATTTTAGAACAACTTCTCCATTTTCTTCTCTAGTATTGCACATGCCCTATCCTAGAATCTGATTCAAAGGACCTTGTTCTGATGTAATAACTTAAGGAAATGTGAACCAACAGAAATTTATGAGACGCTCCTGAACTTGTGGCCCAAAATAATGCCAAGGATGGAGGTAAATAACTCTTACCCTTCAGAATTATGTTTCTCATCATTTTGAAATCTAGGTTTCAAGAGAGCCATTTACATGTATGAGCAGCAATACATTATAGAATTGTTGGTATTGTTCAGGTATATATTATTCATATATGTATGTATGTATGTATGTATGTATGTATGTATGCCTTAAGATGTTATACATGGTGACAAAACAACAGAGTCTCATGCTCAGGACTCCTTACACTAAGCCTATATTTCTCCTTTGCCTTCCTACATTCCTAGTATGCTTAATGCCCCGCCCCCATTTGCTATGTTCCCAATGGGAATCACCCATGTAAAGTTTCAATTGAAAATTTTCATTATTAGAAAAGAATAATTTTCCCAGTCACTCTCTGTCCTCTTTGTTGTCTCTCTGTGTTAATATCTTTGTATATTACCCAGGCAGCTTTGTGGTCTTGTACTCATGGGTTGCTTCTGCCTCAGCTCTTTGTAGCCAGGTAGCCATGAGCAGAGTGCACAGAATTATCCTAGGGTATGTTTTGTACTAACATCTAAAACTTTATATGACTTCTACTATTTGGTTGTGTGCCAGTAAAATTTAATAAACTTGATAAAAGCAACTCACCATGTCTCCCTGAACTGTTTTCTTTACTAAGCGGTAGTTTCTAATACATAAGACTCCATAAACCTGTTCAAATAAATAGGTCCCATGTGTCTAAAATCTGCTAAACTCTGTCACCAATATGTCATGTCATCTTTCTTTCCCCTTTTTGTTGTTTAGACCAACAGCATAGCCTTCTAAAAACTTTGGAGAGATGAAGTCTGTGATTTTTTAGATTAAATGCTGAATTAATTCAACCTAGGACATCTACCCAAACCAATTCTGCTGCTAAATAGTCTCAGACAATTAAACATTTGCTATGGTACTGTTACCACTGTTCAAAATAACAGTTCTGGGGTTTCTCAGCAAAAAAGTCTTGCTTTTTAAATGTATTTTTAAAAACATTTTCCACCTGCCAGATCTTTATTATCTGGGGTTGAATTAGATTTCCAAAACCTGGCCAAACTTTTGGGGAACTAATGTTGGCAGACGAAGTGAATGCTTAAACTGTGTAATGTCATTTTTGGATATTTTGGTCCATTGTGCCTCAGGAGAGGATGGTGCCTTATGTAACTGTAAATTGACTTTGAAGCAGGGATAATGAGAATAATAATGTAACAGCTGGCTGCTTCCTCTCTTCTTCAGAATTCCATCTTGTGTGGTCTGCTGTGCATTGACCTATTTCTACACAGTTCATAAACAATTGCTCTCAAAGTTATTTTTTAGGATTAGAATCTACATCTCTCTCTCTCTCTCTCTTTCTCTCTCTCTCTCTCTCTCTCTCTCTCTCTCTCTCTCTTTCTCTCTCTTTCTCACTCACTCACACACACTTCCTCTCTCACTCACAAACACACACACACACACAGTCCTCTAGATCTTTGGCAAGTCTGCTCCTCATAACAGACAGAATTAAGCGTTTAAAAAGACTCCAGTTCTTATAAATCACAAGGGAGAACTCCACAATCAGCCCCACTATTTGATAGCTGCAAACTTTAGGGCAAATGACAGCCTCAGCTTATTTGTCAAACATACATCAATATATAAGATAATGATCTAGTCTTAGTTACTATTATGATCTAGAGTTTGTTACCTCTTGCAGCACCAGACTTGATTGGCTTTACTATATTCGCTGGGAGAACTTGAACCCCTTGAGATTAAGGGCCCATTAGACTCCTATCAATATTTCCTACTCATATTTTGCATACAACAAGCACTTAAGAAATAGGACTTATAAGGAAACTATAAATATTGATTAGATTGCTTTCCTGAAGTAAAACTTAACTCAAATAGGCCCATCACCATTGCCATGGTTTGGTTATGATTTGTCCCTCACAAACACAGATGAAAATTTAATCTCTGTAATGAGAAGCTGAAAGATGGGACCAGATGGGACCATTAGCAACAAAGTCGGGTTCTAACTTCATGAACGAAATAACACATTTCTGTGGTTAATGCATTAATTGATACATTAATGGGTAAAGGAGTTATTTTAAAAAATTGGGTCAGCTTCAAATGTCTGTTTGTCTGGGTCTCTAAAGCTCAGTGCTCCCCTGCTCTACCTGGCAATTTGGTCAGCACAAAAGTTTTTATCAAATGCAAACCTTCAACCTCAGAGAAAGGCCATGGGTCAAATAAGCCTCACTTCTCTATAGCTTACTCAACCTGTGGTAATTAGCAACAGAAAACAGACTACAACATAAACCACCTGTCATTATTCTTGTAGATTTCTATTTGTAGGAGACATGGTAATTGTGTCCCATGACATTGTTTTCCTTTGAGGAAGGACTAGTCACCACGCCAATCATTAATACATTCTGAGTGGGAAAGGAGACCATATCCAGAGTCCTCATATGACTCATATGGCCATGAAGATGTGGTCACAGCATGTGAACAGAACTGATATAAGCCGAAAGCACCATATTCCTAATAATCCCCCTGCCTACAAAAATTAAAATGTAGATGAAGGCTACTTACAGGGGTTAGAGAAAGAGACCAGAGTGTTTGAAACTCAGACTATCCTTGCCACAGAGAATAATGGGAGATACCTCTATGGACTTCCTTCTTGTATCACTGCTGTTATGAGAGATAGAACTGAACTTCTGTCTGGAAGAAGCTACTGTAATGTATTTAGATGTTGAAAAATTCATTTGTAGAGTCACCCAATATGGGCCACCCATTCTATGACCTCCTCAAAGCCATTATTCTTTGCCTCATATCACTTTAGATGTCTTTAATCTTCACCACTTCTTTATGCTTGTCAATAATGGTGATGACATCACTAATAAGATCTTGTCTTTGACATTCAGTTCTATAGCCACAGAAATTCACTACCTCTAGACTCTTAATCCCTTGGTGCTGTTAATTTCTCCCTATTTTTTCTTGATTTCCCCTTACCCTCTCAGATAGTTAGAACATTTGTTTATCTTCAAAGTCACTTCAGGAAGCTACATACTACTGGAGAAAAGCAAGGGAGAGTAAGTCCACATTCCTGAGTATTTTTATGCCACTGTTTCTTCAGTACTCATAAATTCCATGCCACAACTCTTCAATTAAACTTTCTCTTCAACATTCATTCAAAAAACAACAACAACAAAAAAGATAACATAGCTCCCATCTTCCTCCATTTGATGTCAGCACTTTGTCTATGTTTGATCCCACATGCTGACTCTTGGTTTCTACACATGAGGTGTGCCTGCATCCATTAAAGCCTGAGTTCAGGATTGACATCATTTTAGAGGCTTGGGGTTTCTCTTTGAGCAATTATCATGGCTATCTCTTTATCTTCTAATCAGCAAACATGCTTGCTTAATAGTTATATTTAACTCCAACTCACTTTCAAAAAGAAGGAACTCTCTGGATACCCAAAGGACCCAACTACACCCATGTCTTTGTTTTTCATTTGCTATATAACCTAATCAAAATGCTTTGGCCCCCTGACCAGCCTCTTCCCTCTGTTTCAGTGCATTCAGATTTAATGCTTTCCTAAATCTCCTAAGACCAAGCTATTAACCTTTTCTCCTTTATATTCTCTTTCTCTGTCTCTCTGTCTCTCTGTCTCTCTGTCTCTCTCTGTCTCTCTCTGTCTCTCTCTCTCTCTCTCTCTCTCTCTCTCTCTCTCTCTCTCTCTCTCTGTCCAACTCATTATTATCTCTTCTGGGTTTGGTCTCTTCTACTATCTCCATCATTGAACCATTTTTTTGTTTCCTTTCCTCCTGTACTTACCTTGTAAATACCAGCATATTCTAGTATATGACTTAGATATCTGTTTTTCTCAAACTCTTTACTTTTGTCTATTACTACTATATCCGCAATACTTAACAGTGTTTCATAGACACTGTTATGGCCTTAGTAAACATGGATAAAGTGGATCAACATAGTCTTCTTACAAAATAATAACAGTAAGGGCTGGAGACATGGCTCAGCATGAAAAAATTGTGGCTGTTCTTGCAGAGAATGAGAATTTAACTTCTAACATCCACATAGTGGCTGACAACTGTCTGTAACTCCAGTTCTGGGAGATCCCACAATATCTCCTTGCTTTTGCAGGCACCGCATACATGTGATACATATAATATATATATATATATATATATATATATATATATATATATATATGTATATATATATATATATATATATATATATATATATATATATATATACTATAAAACATCCACACATAAAAATTAAAAGTAACAATAAGTAATGGCTGTCAGTTTTATTTTGTACATTCACTTCTGGAGTGTCACTGACCTTTTTTCTTTATCTTATTACTGTGTTGGTATTCTAATAATTGACCCATGGGTGGAACATCTCAGCAAGTATCCTTCTACAAATCTATGGAGTACAAGGAAACAATAAAGTATAGGACTCAGTACCTATAGACAAAAATATTGGAATATTAACCGATTCCCATGGAAAACTGCTTTAGCTAAACAACTAATGTAGATATCCCAGTTTTAAAACTCCTCCTTTTTACAGATCACAACCATCAACAATTCTAAGTATAAGATCCTTGTAAAAGAACTTGTATACCCAACTTCCATTTTACTATAATTTTTGCCCCACCCTTTCCATTTTTACTAAATTGAGATGAACCTTTGTTCATAGTGTGCTTTCTGCTTTCAGATCATAAATGCAAGATTGATAAGTCCCTGGCATTATGATCGCATTATGTTTAAAGTGGCCTAAGCTATCTGCACAGGAAGACAACACGTTCTGATCCATTTAAAGGCTTTTGTATGTAGTGAGGTCTCCAACCCTTAATCCACCTCATTATGCTCTGGTACTAAAAAAAGAGAGAGTTTAAGTTGCCAAAGTTGCTGGCTGAGAGAGCTCACTACCTATGAAAGACAAGTTAAGCAAGCTTGTCTACAGAGAGCACTAAGAGCTGTGACCACATGGCAGCCAGAGAGGTGGGATGGGCTTGGTGATGATGAGATCACATCTCTGGAGAGCATCTAAAATTTTCAAATCTGTTCATAAAACCAACCACCAGGTAAAAACTTGTCATTTCATCTTCACTCCTTTCTAGCCAATTCTGATGGCCCCAGAAAACTTGCTTTTGGTTTTCATTACAACTTACAGTTGGTAAGTAAACCTTTGTCTCTCATATACCCTATAGGACAAGTATTTTATGTTCAATGCCTTTCCTCGATTCTTGAATGTATCCTTCTATATTATATTCTATATGAAGAAGAAGTGAAGCACCATTGATGACATCCAGCCCTAAAAGTGCAGTGTCATGATGACTTAGCCAAACCCAGGGCTATGAACTCCACAGTGACAGTTCCACTTAGATACTTCTGAAGTGAACAATCCCTTAGTTAAAGCCATATGTACATCATGTCAGGAGAGCCTTTACCTAAAATTGTACATAGTCACTCTCCCAGGTGAATTACAAAGCAGTCCAATGTTCTTCATGAGATACAAATGACTCTTAGATATAGCTACTCTGTGGTGGGCCAGTAATATAATGACATCATCTCCTTGATGAAGTTTATCAGGAAAACAGTAAAATCCTTGGTCTTCTCTGCCTTTCATTTATGTTGTTATAACTTATTCTACATGGGGCAAGTATAGATATTTCAAAAATTAAATTACCAGTTATGGTAACCCACCCATTTAATTTCAATACTCAGGAGGCAGAGGCAGAGGCAGAGGCAGAGGCAGAGGCAGAGGCAGAGGCTGTCTCACTGAGTTTGAGGCTAGCCTGGTCTATAAAGTAAGTTTTAGCATAACCAGGGTTACACAGAGAAACTCTATCTAGAAAAACCAACTAACCAAGCAGCCAACCAACTAACCAACCAACCAACAAATAAACAAAGGAATCACTTTCACTGTACTTAGTTTTGAATATGGTCACACAAAAATTGTTTTCTGTCTTTTACACATTTATTTCAGCTAATATCGCACTCAGTATTTACCAAGCTAGAGAAAAGACTGAAGGAGCTAAAAGGGTCTGCAACCCCATGGTAAGAACAAAATTTATCAACCAACCAAGCCCATCACAGTTCCCAGAGACTAAAAGACCACCCAGGAAGTTCTTATGGAGAGATCCATGGCTCCAGGTGCATATATATCCAGGTGCAGAGGATAACATTCTCTGGCATCAGTGAGAGGAGAGACATTTGGTCCAGGGAAGGATTCTTTTCCCAGTGTAGGGAAATGCCAAGGTGCTGAGGTGGGAAAGGAAGGTTGGGAGGGGGAGCACCTTCATGGAGGCAATGGGAGGGGGAAGGGGGATGGGATTGGTGGAAAGGGGATACCATCTGAATTGTAAAGACAGAGACTATCCAATAAATGTGAATTTCAATAATGTTAGCATGGAATTTTACTATGTTTTAGAGTCAGTAAAAATTTTAAAGTAGGACTGCAATAGTATAATAACAAATAAAAGTTTGTAAAGGTTATGGATTGACATCTTGTCAATTTGCTATTTCTTATAGTTTAACATTTCTTATCCAGGCGTCTACATTTTCCCCATATCTTATATAAGTGTTTTCATATTATTACATGATTGCAATCTACATATGAAAATTATTACACAAATGAGGATATAGAAAATGACAATGTTAATTATTGTGTAATCATTGTTGGTTACCATGATTCCAGGAGTGGTACTTCTCAGGAGGTAGATAATATTTAGTGGAGTTACACTCCAATAGGTATACAGTGAGATACCATACAATTCAGAACATTTATGGAATCACCTTCTCTCTTCCTCATTAATGTACCCACATGTGCACATGTTCTAAGAGGAATAGTATTAAAGCAGATGAACCCCCTGAGGGTATACGGGTTCTCTGGATAGGGGGTGAGGTAGGAGAATTCCAGTTCAGAGATGTCAAGGAGCCCAATAGAGTGTTCCTCTGGATTGTTTCTGCTTGATTCAAGAAAAGGCTTTCATGTGGTGATACTGAATTTGGAAAGATGCTCGATTTGATAGTGATTTAGAAAGATCGTCTGGTCTTTTTCTAAACCTCTAGGGAGTGTGTCAGGTGACACAAAAGTAATAATCTCAATTATCCCATCTTAGGGTGTCCCATCCTTTCCAGGTAAATGTCTTATGCAGGTCCAATGCAGAACTTCCTCCTGTCCCCACTTCTTCTCTCAGGATTCTCACATACACCTATGCATTTTCAGTGATAGTCACGAACTTCCCTAAAAGAGATGTTATTGTATAAAAATACAATATTGTTCAGATTTATTTCTTTTTCCTATCAAAACTGCTTTATGTCTCATTGTATCTTACTGTTAACTAGCTCAAGCAGATGTTCAGCTCATGCTGTCTCTCAAATATGTACTTCTTAAACAAAGGCCTTATTGGGGTAATGGGAGACAGTTTGCAGAACATAGCAGCTGACACAAGAAACTAAGTTTGTAAATCCAGCTTAACAGTAGGTCTTAAAGCACAACTAATGGGCATGAGGTGTGTGGGGAAATCCACTATTCTGTTCTAAATGAGTGAAATTGGGGGAAAACAATTCTTAAAGTGGGCACAGGTGGGCAGAGGTGAGGCAGGTGCTTGTTCCTGTATGCGAGCTATTGGATCCCATTAAGGCTAATTGGTGGAAATGGATGCATTCAGAATAAAGGGCAAAGTAACATTAACAAGGCGAGGGTACAGGAGATCATAATGCAAGTGTAAATCACAGTAGGAAGGCTCATTAATATTTCTCTTCATATTCATACAGTCTCCCTTCTGTTACACTTTCATGCTCTTTCAATATCTCAGAATAAATGTAAATGTGTGCAAATGTTGGAATGTTACAGATCAATGTTCTGTATTTTTAATGGAGCAGAGTTGGAGTTTATTTGGGAAAGAGTTTAGTATAGATCTGTAAGGATGACCATTAAGACAAAGAAGCATGTAATGGAATGTTAGTTTACATGCAGCGTGTGATTGGGCTTCTCAGGAGAGTCAAATGGCTGGAGAAATGGTTCAGGAATTAACAGGACATAATGTTTTTATAGAGCACCCAAATTCTTTTCCTAGCATTGTAATCCCAGCAGCCTATAACCTCAGCTTCAGGGGAATCTAGGCTTCTAACTGCCATGGGTACCTGCATTAATGTGCACAGACCCTTGCACATACATAATTTTCAAACGTTCAAGATAAATCTTGTAATAATTTTTGGATAACATCATTTTCATTTATCTCCCCTTCTTCTCCATCTGCTCCCGTGTCTCTGACATTCCCACTTATGATCATGATGTCTTCTAACTCTCTCTCTCTCTCTCTCTCTCTCTCTCTCTCTCTCTCTCTCTCTCTCATAATTTCCCCCAGAATCCCCATTTAGTAGGGCTGTTATGTACATGTGTACATGTATTTAGGTCTGACCACTCATCTCCGAAGAAAACACATTCTCTCTCCCTCAGAAGCCATTGAATGCCTGTAACCTGTAGTTCTTCATCTAAGAATGGGTCACTGTGAAACATCCTCCATTCCCTTTGGCATATTAACTGGAATTATCATCAGTCAGATCTTGTTTAAATGACAATATTGTTGCAATTGCACGGGTGCAGCTTCCCTTTTATATCTTGTAGCAGTGGCCCTTTAGCTCTTACAATCTTTTCACCCCTCTCATGATGCTCCTGAGCCTTGGGTATATAGATTGCATTGAAGGACCAATTGTGGATGGGCACCCCAGGATCACTTGATGCATTTTTTCAATTAAAAAATTAGTCTTTTAATTAAAGGTACCATTCATAATGATGTTCTGTTTTCTGGTCATTTTTATTTTATTAAGACTTCCTTCAAGTGAGGTCTTAACTATAGCAATAAGCATTCCCTAGGCTGACAATTTTATCCATTTAGGAAGTTAGTGAAAGAGAAATTTGAGGGAGCACTGACATGGGGAGCTCCTTCTATAATGACACATTAGCAATTGGCTGCTGGTAATGTGCTTAGGAAACACCAGTATCTTTTGCCAAATTAATCCACCATTTGCAATGGATACAGATCCTAAACAGTGCTCATGGTAGCACTCCTTTAGTTGGCTAATTATTAAGGTCAGTGGTACTAGAATTATTCTTTTCCATATATTAATCAATGGCTAAGATATGTAAATGTGACAGGAATTTTCAAGCAGATGGATAATCACCTTGGTGCTGCCCTGGGAAGCTGAAATACTAAAAAGAGGGAAGTTCATGGTAGAAAATCACGGGAGCATAGGTAATCATAGGATGCCTTACTGTCTGGAGGACTTGATGGGGAGGAATGTGGGTGTTCTGAATTAGTTACATTATAGAGCCTTTAGAAATGGCCACAAGTGTAAGTCTGGAATTTAAGATGGCACCAGGTTGGTGTGCTGATGGATGATCAATTGGGTAGTTACACACTCACTTTGGTCAGAAAGAAATTTTGATCTTCGAGGAGCCAATATACACAAAAAGAAAGAAAATTCCATCTGCTTAATAGACACCAATGATTGACTTCTAATTGATTAGACTTTTGACTATAGTATGGTATATCTGTGGTGAGGTAATAGCACTTGAATGAGAAAAATAAATGAAAATATCCAGAGCACCCTTATTAGTGAAGCTTACCATTTGTATCTATAATGTGTAATGACATCATTATGCTAAGCTATTATAGACTTTCCTTGCAAGCTTATTTTTGTCTCCAATATTATTGCTATTTCAATTTATAGTGCATTTAGAATAAATGATTGTATTATAAAAGGAGCTACATTTTTAAGCTATTGTTCTATGCTTAATTATCCTTAAGTAGGCTCAAACCACCATAGTATTAGTACAATTAAAAAGACATTAAGTGGGATGTTTGATTCTATGTACTTAAATACATAAAATATTTGAGAACTAAGTTTCCTGTCTTTCTTGCATGAAATATAGTTTAAGGTACATTTAAGATTGTATACAAATATTAAGAAGTAGTTTTTGTTTCTGTTTGGTTTTGTTCTTACTGCTTGTACTTGCTTATAATAACCAGGTTTTCCTGTTTTATGTGCTATGCAGCTGGTGCTTTACACTTTTGAACTGGACACCTAAAAGAATAAGAAAAAGAAAGCAAAGGAGTGTTGTTCCACCAATCTTTTTGTATGTTAGAACAAAAGAACATATCTTACTAAGGAAGTGTTTAATATAAGTACAAATGGCAACAGGGTATTAGGTAAAAAGAATATTCAATTCTTGAGCCAATTAATTCTCAGCATACATGTTTTATAGAAATGGAAAAAACGTTAAAACTACATTACTTAGTTGCTGTGCTGTACAAAATGATTGGTTTCACTCTGATGTTTGCACACATGTGCATTAATATTTAGGGTTGTTCCTTCCCTCAATATCTTCTGTTTTTCTGCCCCCTCTTACTGTCCCTTTCTCATCCCAAATTTACTTTCTAATTTTAGGTCTTCTTTTATTTTTCTGAGTATAAATTTTGCATATAAGAAAAATTTATCACATTCCTTCTATATTTGAAATTTCTCATATTAAAATAGAAAGTATTGTTAATATTGTGTTTTTTTGATCAACTTGATTTTTAACATGTTCTGGTCACTGGTCAGTGTCCCCTCTTCAAGTAAGAATAACTGTTATATTTTAACATGATTTTTGAATCCTCAATGATTATTAAGATTTTTACAAATCTCTGTAGTGCTTACTGCTTTTTCTAAATTGAAAGGGAAAAATTTATAAGCTAGGTACTTAACACTATTTGATTAACCTGTTCTCATTTAAAGTGATGAGAAGAACTTTGGGGATGTTAAATTAGAAATATCTTTGGAAGGTTTGTCAAAATTTTTAAAAAGCTATCTTTCTTTAACTAAAAGATAACTAGGTTTGTCTATCAATGCACTAATTTCTGACCAGTGGTTTGTAAATTATAAATCCACTATAAAAATAAAGTCAATATTACCTAGAAATTTTAAAGGTATTCTTCAACCTCAAAAATTCTATTTCAGGTTAAATATAACCTACAGCAATTTCCCTTAAACTTTAATGCACACCCGAATCAAAGGGAACTTGTTAGAATTAAACGTCTAATTTCCTAAGTGTGGGATAAAATCTGAGTGTCCATCTTGCTGCAGCTTCCTGGGTAAATGTCGTTCTGCTAGTCTATGCACCATGGCTAAGGACCCAGAGCTGTAACTGCTATTCTTACAGTATGTTTCCCTGACCTGCAAGCATCAATGTCCCCTAGGACTTCGTTTAAAATGCAAATTCTTGGGTACCAACAAATCCAAACCTCTGGGGATGGGGCACAGCCATTAGTGCTTTTAGAGATCTTCCAGATGATGGCAGATCATGTTAAAGTGTATCAGCGTTTATTTGTAGAAATAGTCTCAACACTATTGCTAACCAAACTCAAAGCTGGAAACGATGCCAAGAAAGTTGATCAGGTAAACAAATTAAGAGTGCTCATGTACTTAGCTGCCACAGAGCAGTGAATAGGAGATAGCATTCGGACAATGTGGATCAAGCTTATGGATGTGAAGCCTTGGAAATAAGACAAAACTCTTATAAATACTATTAAGAATGTAAATATTCCAAAACATAGTCTGACTATCTATCTATCATCTATCTATCTATCATCTATCTATCTATGTATCTATGTATCTATCTATCTATTTCTCTGATTCTACTTCTACAATGTTAATGATAGTTAAGACATTTTAGGGAAGTCTGCATAAATGGTAAAACTGTAAGTAAATTTAAAAAGTGTTAGCTAAAACTTCACGATATGGACCATGTCTATTGTAAGTGAATGCACTGTTTTATGTGGGACTTTGTGGGCTAGCTTATGTAATTTTTTTGACAGAATGGAACATATATATGTATATTCATATATATATATATATGAATGGTACATATCTATATGTATATATACATATATGAATAGCCACTTTGGAATTATTTACATATTTTCATTTGTGTTTTTGTTCTTTTAAAAGTCAAAATAAAATGGAGAAAGTAAAGTGTATAATACGTTTTGTTTAATATTGTAAGAATTTTTCCTTTGTTAATAATATAAGATTATTGTGACCTAAGTCATCCCATTGTATATGGTTATGTTTGCCAGTTTGACTGAACTTAGAATTACCTGTGAGTGACACTGATATGCATGCCTTTGAATATATTTCTAGAGATTTCTACCCACCCCAAGTGTGCTTTGTACCAGTATAGAGATGGGAGACAAAGACTAATAAAATGGAAGAATAAAATGGGATAGTCTTGAAACAAGAGCATCAGAAGTTCAAGGGTTTCCTCTGCTATAGTCTGACTTTGAGGATGCTACAGTATATATGAGTCCATGTCTCTAGAAAAGGAAGGAAGGAAGTACAGAAGGAAGGGGTCAAGAAAGAACATCAAAGAAAGAACAAACTAGACACACAAAAGCAATAATGATAAAAAGAACCTAAAAGCATTTAGTCTAATGTGCAAATACATTTGAATGCACCCAGAACTCACATTCTAAATTCATATACTTGTTTATGAATCATATGTTTTTATTAATTTCTTGAAATGATAGTCAATTATAATTATATTTATATTAAATATATAATTATAGAATATGTAGCCAATTATAATTAACTACTACTAATAAACTGTTAATGTAGGATCTAAAACCACAATGCTTTGATACAGCTCTCTGATCAAAAATACCACTTTTTTTTAATCATAGTAGAAGGAAGGGTAAAGATGCCTACAAAAAGAATCACGTCAGATTCAGATGTGATGTCCTTATAAAGTGATATCCTGTTCTTTCTTCTTCCCTTCCACAAGTGTTAAAGATTTTGACTTCTCAGTTTTACAACCTAACTAAAAGGCTTATTGCATATGCAGAATTGTCCAGAGGTAAATCTAAGTGAAGCTTCTAATATCTATAAAGTTTCAAGTATACTGTAAGAATAGCTTCACAGAGATGGCAGTATTGAGAATGATCACCCACTAATGACTGCTTTATAAATGACTACTTTAGCATATGGTAAACTACGACGTAGCAAAGTGTCAAAACTAAAACCCCTTGTTGTGAATGCTGACTTAATATATTTAATACTGACAAAATACATAAGATTATACTTGTGCTATAAAGAAACCAATCTCAAGGTATTATACTTTTGCCCCATTTGGGACACTAAGAAGCCTTTACAGTTCCTGACTCTTTCTTCATCTACTGTCAGGTTTTGAAGGACTCAGACTGGTCAGTGTAAATAAAGGTAGCATGTAGAAACAGAAAGACAATTCTTGGCTTAATTTTAGTGCTGCGGATGTGAGGGGAGTAGGCCATTTTCAGGTTACGTTCTACCATAGTGTCTTACCCAGTCACTTCACAAGATTCACCACAACTACACCCAAGTACTTCCCAGCTCATCACAGTTGTCACTCTGGGGCACACATTCACTTATCATGATGTGATTCTGAAATACTCCTGTTAGAATTCAACTCCTCTCTCTTAGAGCCTTATTCACTTTACATCCTATTGAAGCCTCCCCGCCCCCCCCTTCTATGTGCCATCCTTACAAGTCCCTCCCACCATATGCCCTTCTCCTTCAGTACCACCCAGCCCAGAAATGTCAAGTTACAACAGGATTAAGTGCATCCTCTCCTACTGAGGCCCAACCAGGAAGTCCAGCTAAAAGAGAGGATGTAGTGGCCAGCAACAGAGTCAGGGACAGTCTTATCTCTTTTGTTGCCACCTGTTTGCTTGCTCACTCCCCCTCCCCTTCTGCCCCTCAATATACCTCCATTCACCCTGAAGCCATAGAACCCCCCCCCCCACACACACACACACTCTTCTAGTCCCAATCCATGAAGTCCTTTCAGGGGCCATTTGTACGTTCCTGAGCTTTGTGTGCTCACGGGGATTTCATTGTCAGTCAAATGTGCACAGCTTGTCTTCCATTCTGAGCAAAGAAAAACAACAAATTCAGCACGAAAATGCAGCATCTGTGTCCAGACACGTCTACGAAACTTAACTCTGAGCACATTTGTTTATTTTAATTCGGAGACGCCTGGAATACAATCCACTGCCCTATCAAGCTTGCAGTAGGAGTCATTCTGAGATCACCACATCCCTTTGGAGCTGTCAGGTCAGGAACTCCGCTAAAAAACACTTCTTTTAGGTGCTTGCCTGCCTGGCGTGCCTTATGTGCAAGGCCACAAAGAGAGTTAAAAGCCACCTCCTTTCACCTCCATACAGCGAACTCTTTCTCTTTTCGCCTTTTGCATTTCCTTGTGCTTTGTTGCAACACCAAAAGTTGAGATAGTTGTCTTTTCACAGTCCCTGGATGGCCCCATGCTGAGAAGCATCTTCCTATTTGGAGCCAGGGTATCAGGAATGTAGAAAAGCCAGTGCTGTTTTAATTGGATTAAACTCTCTCTGTCCATCCACACCCCACACCCCCAATCTCCTCCCTGACAACTTTCTTTATGTGTTAACAAACAAGATGTTCAACAATGAGATGAGGTATTCAGCAGGGCCTCCTGGCTTACCTGGGGGGTGTGGGGGGACACACCTGGGCTGGCTGTGAGTAGCAACAGAATAACACTAACAGGGAACTGACAACAACCCTCACTCAGACACTGTCACCAGTTCTTGGGCTTTGTGCATTTCTCAGATGATTGAAACTCAAACCTGAAATTTTAACTGCTCAGAGTGATTGGATTCAGCAGACGCCTCCTAACTTGTGGTGGAAATGCCAGAGGGGGAGCAAAGTCACTTCCCTGGTGTTTAATTCCCTTGGCCAAGAAAAATCAAAATCTGCCCATTTGGCACCTTTGAGAGGGAAAAAGGGCAATACAAATTTTCCTTAATAAAATCACGATGGCTATTAAAGAGCAGCCTTGCCGATGTCATTTGACGCCCTTTTCCAGCAGGGCTGGCGGGCACAGGTCCAGGGTGTGCGGAAGTGCAATTGGAGACATTAGTTACACCACCTTAGGTATGGTAGCAAAATAATATTTGATAAATGAAAATAAATCCAGGCGGACACAATTTCCAAATAGTTTTTAGAAGTACCTGTCACTCCTAGCCTCTCTTCTTAAGCAGAACCCTTGGTGAGCGAATCCATTTTATCGCTCCTTCTCAGCAGAAAATTTCAGTGTGCCCTAAAGAACAGCGCTTCGGGAAAAAGGTTGACAATCACTTTTTTTTTTTTTTTTTTTTTTTTTTTTTATGAGTGTCAGGGACTGTCTATGCAAGCTCCTTCTAGAGAGTTCCTACCTGAAACCAGAGGATTTGGTTGGTTAAACTTTCATTTCTCAGCCCCAAGAAAAAGAAAATGTCCCCTGCTTCACATTAGCCACCCAGATATAAGTGTATTATGTCTCTTTCCCGGGGAACACACCTCTTCCCCACTAGGAGGACTAGGAAGAGCTGAGAATTATGATGAGAAACCGAATCACCTTTAGCGGGGGAGGCACAGGAGAAGCAATGGTAAGAATCCAATTTGAATGATCGGGGTGGGGAGGGGACGTGTGGAATTTGAGAAAAGGAGAATGAAAGTAGCACATCTCCTGAATCTTGTGTTCCAAGCTTACTGTATTTAAAATCCTCCTCGTAGGTTCAGTTATGATCTTTTAAATTTTATAGTGATTAAAAAATAATGTTGTTTGTCTGATAGAATGAATGTCCCACGCACCCTGTGATGATTGTATTAGGAACTGATTCTCTACTGTTTTACTCCTTCCTGACACATGATTGGTTAGGTACACTAAAGGCAGCATTTTACTTAGAATGCAGATATCTTCGTATATGTTTATGGAAACGTGATCCTGCCCTAGTTTGGGGAGCTGCGGTCCTGTCCATGTGCTGGGAAACCTGAGTCAGGAAGATCTTGCTGAGACAATGGCAGCTGGCTTTGTGTTCCAGTGTTCGCTTAGGTCATGGCACCCACTCTCAGTAAAGTAGGGTGTATAGCTGCTGCACTATTGGATGTATATTTGAATAACCTGTCTGGTTGGTGTTAAGAGCATCTTTACTTTTAGAGCAGGGGACATAAAGAGTGAGTAAGGTAACATGGATTATGTTGGCATAAGAACCAGGCTGGAGGTAGTGTATCCCTCCCGCCAGAGGTTCCTATTAAGAAAGGTGTTCAATTCTAGAAAAAAAATTCCAAAAGAGAAAGAAAATATCCAAACAGTACCTAGCTTACATGAAAGCAAACTTCAAACAGAAGAAGTTTTAGGAAGCTCAGCCTTCATGGGGGAGGGGGGGTAACTAAAACATAGTTCACCATACTCCAAACTGCTTACAAAACACTCATGAAGTGCTTAAACTGTGGTTGATGACAGTGGGCATTAGGAAAGAATTATGACTGAATTAGTTACCAAAGTCTGTGACCCTGTAGCATGTGTATTAACTCATTTCAAAGTATCTCTGAAAGTTTGTAATATTATAAAGAAAAATTAGAATGGTATAAAATTCTGTAGGGTATAAAACAATTTGGGGGGAGTGGTTTTTAACTTTTATCTGGTTTCAGAGATTTCTGATGCTCCAAAGAGGTTAAGAACATTGGATTATACCATAATATCTTAGGCTCATAAAAAAGAATTCTTATCTTTTTTTATCTTCTCATTGCACATGAGCATCACAAAGACACTCTACAAAAGCCCAGCATCTTGGCTGGAGAGATGTTGATTCTTTCTTAAGAAGCCAGAGAAACTAAGGGATCTGGAGGTCGCCCAGATCCTGTGCTTTTGGCATCTGAAGAATTCTCTGTATTTTCTTATGTTGATTGAGTATTAAGTTTGACTCTAATGCTACATGAGACTCTGGGAGAACCAAACACAGCTTAAGCTGAGCAGTGAAGTATATCATCCCTGTTCCTTGTAGTTCTAATACATCCCTCCCTAGCAGCTGAAGGTACCACCAGCTTATAGCTTTCTGCTCAATGTGTGTGTGACACGACCAACATCTCCTTGAGACAGTCTGTGCTTCTCTTCCATTGTGTTTCTAGGACGATGCGATTCCACTGTAAATGACTTATAATGGCCCACTACCATCTGGAGACACACTAATAGGAAGTAAGGACAGACTAAGTTTATGGAAAATTGTCTCATTAAAAGAAGCTGAGATAATCTTCCTTCATCCTGTTATTAGTGAACATCGTGACTGTTATAAATACCTCCAACATACTTTATAAACATTTTCCGTTTCAATCACCATACAAATCCAGGAGGTTGGCATACTTTTCAGATTTCACATAAGTGAGTTAGTTATTCCTTCACAAAATTAGACAACTACAGAGTCAAATGACTAGCAAATATCAGAGTCAGAATGTAACAGTACCATTGGGATGATTCAACATTATTCACTATTGTTCTGTAGCAATTACTTGTTTCTATTAGATGGCCAAAGTTCTACTACAGTTTTGTATATGACTAGCTTAGTTTGAAGAAGATGCAAATGCCCTGTGTGATTCTGACTGGAGAAAGACTTTTCTTTTGCCTCTCTAAATTTCAAATTCAGAGACACAAATAAGGAAAGAAAGAAGTCAAGAGGTGTGGCACCTCTGTTCTTAAGAGCAGTGAGACCCTGGTCCACTACTAAGGAATCCATAGAAGACTCTGTTTTGATTTAAACAAATAAGGACTTTTAGTGTCACACTTAATATGTCAGTCTATGGCTGGGGTAGGGACCCAATGTCCCATCTGGGCCCACAGTCTCACAGTTTCTTATTTCATTGGTCTCTATCTGCATTGTCACTGAGTTTATAAATGATGACACCTGACACCTGTGGCCATTGTATTTACGTTCAAGAAGTGAAAGCCCAGAGCAAATAAAGAACCCAAGCATGCCAGCCAGGCCTGTGCCTAGAGCCATTCATATAGCCATTGCAAACAGAGACTTTGAAGTTGTGCTAGCTCTGTGCATAGTGCCATTACGAATGAGAACAAGGATCTCCAAGGAAAAAGCAAAGGGAGTCCAGTGATTGGACTGGTCACTACAGGAGCATTCCCACACTGCACAATGGGCAGCAGCCTCAAGGCAACCAAGACTCACAGTCCAGTCCCACTGTCTATACCTGCAAGAGTTGCTAAGGAGCTGTGCTTTCTACTGGAAGCCCTTGGGTCAAACAAAGCTGGGATTTGCACATCATATAGCCTGCAGAGTGTTGTACTACCCCAACATGAAGGATTCATCAGAGAAACCAGGCTCAGTGCAATGCATCTGAGGAAGCTGGGCTTGAATTCAAAGAACCTGTATTAGTCAAAGACCCAAGGTAAAACATGAAAAGTTTATTTTAGCTCATAGTTCCAGGGGGCTCTATTTGGGCTTCATTACCTTTTCTTCTCTGTGCCTGAGATGAGGCTGAGTGTGAAGGCTATGAGCTTGCAATAGAGGAAGCTAATGAAATCTGGAAAGCTGAGGAGGAGACAAGGGAATGGGATTGGGACAAGATGCATCTTTCCAGAGAACCCCCACATGACCT
Organism: Micromys minutus; assembly: GCF_963924665.1. Lineage (NCBI taxonomy): Eukaryota > Metazoa > Chordata > Mammalia > Rodentia > Muridae > Micromys > Micromys minutus. The sequence continues at coordinate 64,647,424 of NC_137974.1, forward strand.
ACTTCCCACAACCGAGTGCTATGGCCCAATAATGCTGTGAATTTACAAATCTGCCAGTGGATTAAGTCAGTAATCAGGTCAGAGCTCTTCATGATCTAATTGCCTCCCACTGGTTGGATCTTTCAGCTGAGGACCAAGCCTCTAAGACAGGAAACTCTGAGGGATGATTCAGACTCAGCACATAACAGAAACAGGATCTGAATTCAAAGCCTCAAGTCTCTCATTGGACATCTTTATCCAGTATGATTTAGACCAACCAACAACATCAATTTCAGGTATAAAGTATGAATAGTAATACCACCTGTAAGATCTGACTCCTCTATAATGTAAATAAGACAATATAGGTGTGCCCGCTTTATGGAAAGGTGAATATACACAATTCCCAGGGCGATTATGACTATTTACTTCATAGTCTTACTTAGGTGCTTAAGCAAAAGCACCCAATTTAGCGTCTTAATTATTCTTGACGGAAGTCATTGTATTCTGGAAAACAGTAAGGCCACACTCTACACAAACATCACACCGTGGAAGGATGCTGTAGATGGAGAAAGGCAGCAAATCTGTACAGTAGCCACATCTCCTGAGGCTTGGTCTCCTTTACACACCCCTCCCTTCCACTCTCTGGCTGGATCTTTTCCTCTGTGGGATTTTGCATGACGCTGGAAAGCATCCTTTGCCAGACACCTTCCCTGTCCATAGATTTCTTTTATTCTTAGTATCTCAGTCATTGTACTTTTGTACTTAAAAAAAAATGCATTCCCCCCCTTTATCCTTTGTCCTTTCCAGCTCCACAGTGTAGTGATTCCTCAGTCATCACTATACCCAGTCATGAGTTCCTCTCAACTGACAGGCCCTGGGCTAGTTTCAGCTGCACTTATGGTACCTTCTACCTGTGTGCTGGATGGCAATCTACTTGTATGTGCATGTAGTTCCAACTTGTGCCTCAGGCTGCACAACCATATATGTGACAGCTTATTGGACATGTCCCAGTGGATTTCCCAAGCAAGTACAAATATTCCACTGTGAAATTCTCTTCATCCTATGGACTATGGCCCTACCTCTGTGGACTGTTCAGTTTTCCTTACCTTCTTCTACAACTTAGCTCAAGTGCTGTGATGCATGCTTTACTCTCCTTCGCTGAACTGCATCCAATCATATCTAAACGATTATGCCTTCTAACACTTTTTCTCTCTTCTTCCTTGCCACTGCCACTATGGATTTGAAAAGTGTTCATAGCCTTGTTTGTGGAATATGTTAATGGGTTCCCATCTTATCCCCAGTATCATCCCACTGGTCCCAGCTGTTAGTCTAAGTGACCTTGCCAAGCAAAAGTAACCATTTCAACTCCTTTGACAGTTCTCCAAGATGTTTTCTAACATTCCCTTTCCAGTCAGGAATTCTGAAATTGGGATTTTCATAAGATGCCTGGATCTTTTCTAGCATGAGTTTTTTTCTATATTAGTCAGTATCCACATGCATGTTACATCAATGTATCCACCACATAAACAAAGCCCTCAGTAGAGACCTCACTATACAGGGCTGCACTGATTTTGCCCTGTATATATTTGGAATGGTCTAGACTGTGTGTGTGTGTGTGTGTGTGTGTGTGTGTGTGTGTGTGTATTTCTGTGTGTGTGTGTGTTTCAACTGATTATCTAAACTATTTCTGTTTAGCAGGTAGTTTGAGTTTATTTTCTGAAGACTGGAGTTTTGTAAACCTGACATAGCATTCCAGTCAGGTACAGACAGGATCCTAGAGGGTTGATTAGAATTCCTGGGCATTTACTTGGCCCCTTCCCACTTTGATTTTTCCCTTGGTGGTGGATCAGAACCTATTAATGTGGAAGAGTCTTGAGTAGTCATCCTGAGTCACTCCCTGAGTCTGACTGTAGGAAAAGTAAATCTTTTGATGTGAGCTTTCCTAAAAGGCACAGATTCTCTAACTACACATTTGGTGACATCAGCCCTTTGTGTTTGTGTGAATGGCTTAGATTAAGGAGATTAAGAAGAGTGAATGAGTCAGAGGTGAAAGTGGCTGGTGGGGGACAGCAAATCCCTCCTGGCCTTGCAGAACAAACTTCACTCACATCTGCAGGCACGTGCAGTGGGTAGATTTCCGAGCTGCACCCCTTTTCAGGAGCTGAGTTCAATTTTAAGTTCTTGATTTAGCAGGAGGAAGACAAGATTCATCATGACCTTGGAGTCTGTGCCTTCTATTCAGGAGGAAGCACTATAAGGGCCTTCCTACAGCATAACAAAATGCATTTGCATATAATGAAAGGGAAATATCATCTACTAAGCTTCACAATTAAGTGTTTGACATATTAAATCAGTGTCCTGGGATTGACATGCAGATGAATAGTTGCAGTATATTGTTTTTAAAGTCTTAGGTACTTACGGCAAAAGCACATGTACTCTACAGGCTTTTTAAAAATACCAGCTCGAAATGTGTGTGTGTTGTGTCTGTGTGTGTGTGTGTGTGTGTGTGTGTGTGTGTGTGTGTGTGTGAGAGAGAGAGAGAGAGAGAGAGAGAGAGAGAGAGAGAGACAGAGAGACAGAAAGACAGACAGAGACAGAGACAGAGACAGAGAAGAGAGAGGTAGGGAGAGGGAGAGGGAGAAGGAAAGGGAGAGGGAAACTTAAAATATTTGGGTATTTCCTTCTGTGTGGATTCATGGGTTCTCTTAATATCTACATGAAAAATTCTAAGCTTCATTTATAAAATAGTCATCCTTTGGATTCTGAGCATATTTTTCTGCATTTTCATCTTCTCTCCCTGACTTTCCTCATCTGTGCTATATACACATAATGCCTGAATAGAAGCACAAGCATTTGAGCATATATCATTAAGTATATAGAACTGTGTACAAATACATACTTTATACATGGACATAAATATAAACACCCAAAATTCATAAATGTGCAAGACACAGGCACTGAAGAATGCGCAGAAATTCAGATAATTATAGGGTGTACAAACTTGTATACATATATGAACATGGACACACCATAAACACACATAAACATGAAATTTACATATTGGTGCATGCATACCACATGTGACCATACATACACACCCAAGTGTGTACATACATTTGTGTGGGCTGCATGCACACGGGGGTCACTCATGGAGACATGGGCACATATTCAACACTTGGCTTCATGCAGATTAATGTTAGTTAACTTCTCGATCACGCTCTCAGCAAGGTGGTGGAGTTTTGGATTTGGTTCATGAGATAATGATGCTTCTTCCTCCTCCCAGGAGCATGTTAATGCTTCCCTCATTTTAGCTAATTGCCAAAGCATCTGGCTCTCCTCTTCACCAACGAAACACAAGTTTTAATCACAGATATTTGTCAGGGGGCATCTCATTTCATCTCACCAGAGTTCTGAGATGAACATTTATAGAGGGGCAGACAACCAAGTACAGCCTGTACTGTCACCGACAGTGCAGTGCTTGAAAGAAACACAATGGGTGCACACAAGACATAAGACACCTGTGCAACTTGACATACATACATACATACATACATACATACATACATACATATACATACTCAAGTGTATGCATATAGTCATGTGGCTGCACTGAAGGATACACATGGGGGGGTCATTCATGCATACAGGCAAACATGGGCACATTCCAACACTCCACCTCATGCAAAGGAATGTTAGTTAACTTCCCTAGTGACGTGACCAACTGAAGAGAACCGCAAGAATAGATACACTAAATTTTAATAACAAGACTACCAATTTATTACAAATTACAAAATGGAGTAGTTGCATTTGGTCATCGTAAGATTCTGAACAAGTTGTCTTATCATTTGTACGGGTGTGTGTGTGTGTGTGTGTGTGTTTGAAATGTAATTTGCCAGACCTCTGCATCTGTGGGATTCTTTGTGGCAAAACCATGAAGGAGAGGATGGTGGCCCAAGGTAGACAGGAAGTTATCCACAGCACGGGAAGACTTATGTACTCAGGAGAGCAGATGATACTGCTATGTGATCAGATACACACATGTGTACCATTTATGTATTCATGTTCTGCCCAGTTCATTTGAATGTGGTTTTCATTTTGGACCAGGGTGTCTTGCAGCTGTAAAATTCACCTGATGCTCATTTTGTTCCACAATTTAGCAATCCTTAGAACAAGTTTGTGTTCATGAAAATAATTGTGACGTAATATCTGACTGCATTCATACCTGTTCTAACCACATTTACATCTGTTTGGTTTTGGGTCTTCCCGAATGGTTCCTCATTCTCCAGTCTAGCCTATGAATGACATTTAGGTAAAATGCACTTCTCATCCTAATGACATATTTCTATCATCTGTATCTTCTAAGCCCTGTGCCTGTCACAGTGAAAACATTCCCTAAGTCCTCTACATTTTATCTACATTGTTTCTGGCTCCTCCATATAAAAGATGCATTCTTCAGGAACAATGCATCAAATAATGCATTGCCTTGTGTCACTTTGCTGGTTAGAGCACAGTATAGTCAGAATCTGATGAGAAGGGACTGCGCCCAGTTGGCCCCCTGCTGTTTACATTCTTCTTCTCCTGCCCTTTCCTTCCCTTATCTCTGAGAGACTTACTCCATGCCAGGCAACTGTCATGGCTTAGTCAATGAAGTCACTGTTTGAGCACAGCAGACTGTATGGAGCCAGGGTAGGCCAAGGAAACATTGAGGAGAGAGCAGTTTGTCCAACTCTTTTCAAATCCCTCCTCAGTGTGAAAACCCTCCCAGAGCCACTCTTCCTGTCAGGACTGGGTTCTCAGCAGGACGACAGATGCCCAGAACAGGGCAAATACTGTTCTTCCCTCCCTGGATCAGTTAGAATCATTCCTCACCCTAGGCACTTGAGGGAGTGGAATTTATAGTTGAGAATTTAGAACATCAGCCTGTACATGAGAAACACCCATGGACTCTGAGTTCTTATTACACATAGAACTAGTTTTGACAGAATATTAAAACAAATGATTCGTATTGCTGAATTCAGGAAAAGTTGCTTGATTTTGTCTGAAGTATTATACCTGAGTTTCTTACCTTTAAGTGTGTGTTTTTAGATTTTTCACAATGAATACAAATTTCCATGGGTATGCCAATGCCCTCTACTGGATAATTTAGGTAGCATTAGTTTATTACTTGGCCATGTAGGATATACCAATATATCAAACAATAACTTATTCTCAGAGTGCAATTTTCTTTTTCAAGTTTTCAGTTCCTTTATCATGGTCATTTAAATTTATCTTTTTATAACGGTGTTAAGTAGCTCAAATATTTTCATTCCCATTTTAGAGATGGTAAAGCTGAGGCAAAGGTAAACTTATTAACTCAATTTAATACCTCAGAGGAATCCTGGATTGTGCTGAGAGAGTGGTCCTCAGAATACAAGGAACCAAGGATGGGTCAGGAGCCAGTAGTAAAGCGAGAGCTCATCCAACTCTGCTCCTCTGACCAGAAAGCAGTGCCCTTGAGAGAGAGAGGGAGAGAGAATGCTGGTTTGGGCTGACTCCTCTTTCAGAAGGCAGTGGTGCCTGTCTGTAGCATCATCAATGTGCCCGTTATGAAGCCTGCAGTGTTTTGCTCATGAATCTGGTCACAGGTCAATGGGAGCTGGTGTAGGAAGTGAGAACAGGCTACGCCAGCCTGTGCCCCCTGTATAGGAAGGAGTATTGCATAACAGTGGCACACAGGGAAATTATACACACTCACATTAGAGGTTGCTGAACCGTGGCACCACCTCTTTCCTTTAACAGCCTGGACTAACAGCTTCAAAAGCACCATGTTAAAAAGTCAAATCAAATCAAATCGAAGACACTTCAGTGAGGATAGCAGTGATATCTCTGTTCTTTCAAAATGATGCAAAGCCTCATTTGGTAAAGTACGTAGTTGATTTTTGCCTGAGTTTTTCTTTCATGACTCAAAATTCGGCAAGCCCTTTCAAATAAACCCATAGCATCTTCTATGTTTTCTGCCTTGGACAGCTTTGCAGAGGTCCCTAGGTCAGAAGACATAGCAGACACCACCAGAGAGTTCTCAGGGACCCTATAGCCAGACACAGCTAGCATGATTCCAAAGGAATAGTAGTTGGGGATGAGCAAAGGAAGGAACCGAGCCAGTAAAGCTAAGGCAAGTTGCAGGAACAGGTATAAGTTTTTGTTTAGACAAAAGAATCACTGAGTTGGAATGTTTTTGTTTTCCTTCTGAAGCTTTTCTGTTGTAATTCTTTCCAGTTATTGAAAAAGAAATATGAAGGTGCGGGGGAGAGGGGACAAAGGGGCATGGGTTGAATGAGGCTTGAATAGTTGTGATGTTTCTATAACTTTTCCTAAAAAAAGGTCTACTGCCCCTCAAGAGACTGGAGGCTCTAGGGAGTGGGGAGGTCTGTTGGGGTGGGGGTGGGAGGATGAGGACATTTTTGTGGAGATGGGAGGGAGGGGTGTGGGTTGTGGAACAGTCAGAGGGTGATCTGGGAAGGGAATAAAATCTGGAGTGTAAGAACAGAAGACTAAATAGATTTTTTTTTTAAAAGAATGTCTACTTTTTGCTTAATTATCAAACCATGGCCCTAAATAAATGCAGTAGTTCATTTTTTTCTTTAGAACAGTTGAATTTACAGAGTTATCATTGCTTCCCATTTACTGCTCGGAAAGAAACCTTGATGCACATATTAGAAACTGTGCTACAAGTGTAGAAACTAGCAGACTCCCAGGAGCTTTTGCCTTAAGGGCTGTTGGACAGGGTGCTTAGCTTAGTAAATGCTGAGTGAGGTTGATCCTAGAGCTGCCTCAGCTCCTCTTCAGTAGGGCTTAGACCTGGGCACACCAGTTCCAGTACTTGACCATCACTGCAGCGACAACCTACATTGAGCGAGACACTTGTGTGACTGTTGTGTAAAATATTTTATCCCAATTGGGAGCTTCTACTATGCCTTTGATCATTCAGTTCCTGGATAAAACACACACAAATTCTATTATTTACAGCAAGCCTTACTCAGCACTAACGATGGGTAGCTATCTACCTCCTTATGTGCTATTAGAATCTACATTTGTATCCATCATCTGGTCTGCTCTTAACTCCAGTTGGCCAGCCTAACTTCCATGGCCATAATTTTAAGATTTTTGGCATGAATTTAAGACCCCATGGCATCTTCTCTTCTCTCCACCTTCCTCTTTCTCTACTGGTCTCTGACCTCAAGCCCTGGAACCTAAGACCCTGCCTGCCTTTTTTCTGCCCAGCCATCAGTATTTTATTTAACCAATTTTATTTAACCAATAGTTTTAAATTTAAAACCAAGGTCACATTGTGGGTTGAACACATGACTCCTTGTGTTGTCATCATGAGTCTCCATCCGCTGAGTTGGCAGAAGTGAATTCCATTGGCAGAAAACTTAACAGGGGAGAAAAGCACATGGTTTCACCTATAAGGCTGAGCTGAAATCCTTTTGATCTGAAATCAATCACCACTACATCACCTCCGAAATATGTGCTTAATATCCGTAAAGGATAAAAGAAATAACTGCCTGTCTTGGTCAATCTTTTTTAATTTAGTTAGTCTAAATTTATGAAAAGCTCACATCAATGCCTATGTGCTTTGCATATGTCATCTGACCAACACTACAATGTCAACAGCACTTGTGAGGTCACTTCTACCCTTAGTTAAAAGTGTCAGTGTCAACAAGGAAGGGGTTTGCTCTGATGTACATGACACACAGGATTTTCTAAATATAATTATGACAAGTCAAAGACAAAATATTTGATGCCACTCTATGCCAATGTTTCCTCATTCCCAAAATGGAAACTTCACTATTTGGGTAAACTAGAATGACTATTTAGATTGTCAGTGATTGAATTCAAGAAGCAAAGGCCTCACCTCAGACTCACAAGGTGATGTTGTTTATATCCTCCAGCAGTGAGAATTGCATCTTATTCCTGCCTTGCGACACATTGATATGGGTCTTCACATATAGGAAATATTTAATAAAGGTTTCATAGATTGAATTGATATGATATGATTTGTAGTATGACATTTATGGCAAATTGCCTTGTTTATTAATTGCCCCTACATAATTTCCTTATCAGTTCTATGCACCTTTTATATATAGAGAAGGCATGACTGAATATACTCCCTATCAACTCCTCTGCCACTGCAGAGACTAATAGACTTTAAAATTTTTATTTTACTTCTCCGTTTTTGGTGATAAAGAAGACAGTTGATTGCCATTAAGAAATGACTAGTTTCTCAATCACTCTAATTTGCTATTAACAGTCAGTTATGTCACTTTCATCTTTGAATTTTTCTAAACTGTTCATGCCCATATTTTTACTTCCAGCTCACATAAATAATTGCTCTAATAAATTCCACATGTTACCTCATTTACAGTTAAGAACTTCCTCTCAGACTTGAAGAATCTGCTCTAACTTTGTAACTGCAAGATAGAAGAAAATCCCACTGATTTCTAATAATCACCCCCTCTTTTTTTATTCCTATAGCTTTCCAATTGTACAGTGAAAATCTTCAAAAACCATCTTGACATTAGGAAACAAAAAACAAAACAAAACAGCAATCAAATAAAGAACCCCAAACTCAGTAAGACCAACATGTCACTGAAATTCTCCCTTCAAAGCCAACTTTGTGTAAACATTTGATTCTGCTAATACTTATAGAAGCTGTACTGATGGCAGACCAGGGAATGTAACAGAAAATAAAATATAATTCCTGTCTTCTAGAAGCTCTCAGTTGAGTCAGGGAGAGACAGTAGAAACAGATCCACATCACACAAACACAGCTGAGTTATATAACGCATGATGGATTGCAACAGCATTGAGGGAGAAATGGTTCCTGAGAGGCAAAAATCGGTGAAATCGTCAGACTGGAGGAGATGCTCAAGTTCTGAAGAGAGCAGAAATCTTGTTGGAAAGATAAATGGTGTAAGGCAGTAGACACAAGGGTAAGGGAACAGGGTTAGCAGTAGAGAAAAGCTGAGTTTGGCTCATTTCTACTGCTGAAATGTTTTCACCTTTCAAATGCAAAGATTTTCATCCTCTGAAGAATATAGAATGCAGCAATATTTCTATCTGGTAGATAACCTGACACACACTCTTTTTTTTCATAGTTTGAGGGTATGTGTCCTTCCAAAATACCCTGGAATCTAATACCTGATGCAGTATCCTCTGGACACGTCCTCAGTGTTACTGCAATCTCTTGCACAAGGTAAAGGCGGTCAAGATTCCAGCACAGAGTATGAGGGGCTCAGCCCCCTCCCCCTTAGTTGAAGAGATAGCGAGGGTTGATAGCTGCTGGGGTGGGGTCAGTATTCTTTTGGGGTGTGGTCATTTATAGGTTGACCTATCATGCTTTGGTAGATGCCCTCACCTCCATAGTTTTATAGACTTGAAGTGAGAGGTAGGAAAGAGGATGGGAGGTAGTGGTGGAACATAGACGATTTATAAGAGGAAGGTGAATAAGAACACAGAACCAAATGGACACTGAAATTCTCAAAGAACTAAAAGCAACCACTTTTAATAAAGTGGTTAAATCAAGATCATTCTCCTTCACTTGATGATTGGGTGAACCTACAAAGCAACAGAATTTGAAGCAAGCTTGCTAGGGGCCTCCTGATCCTCTGTCATCTGTGGAAACAATACCATCTTAGCAGACTCTGAGTTTGTCAGCTCTTTGGTCTTAGGCTTCCCACTCTGCAGGACCAGATGAAAGAAATATTATTTATGAATTAGCCAGCACTGGATATTCTTGTAAGAACAGCATGAAGACTATCTAAAAGTGCTTAGCATAGTATTTGTCACACAAAGTAACTTCTGTGCTCATCATTATTCTGAGTTATTGATGCAACTCCTATTTCTGTCTAGAATCTTCCAAGTAGCATCCAATTGTCTTTTCTTCTTTCATGGGACCGATGGACATGGAGGGAAACAGTATGTGACTTAATGTATAGGTCCTAGACCTAACTTCTCAATCACCAGTTCATTTGTTAAAAGACTTGTACATCACTCTCTGGAGTAACCAAAGATCTTTAAGGAATGATTTTATTACAGATAATTTTATTATCGTGTTAGGGCAAGTTTTATGCCCACCAGTGAAGGAAAACCCCCTCTTGATGGCATTGCAGTCTTCATAGAACTTACTAACAATCCCCCCCCCAGTGCCTTAGATTGTTCTTCCTTCAACCTCTCCACACTCTCCACATGCTTCATGTTGTGAAGACCATTTGATGGATAAGTAGTTAAACAAGAGTGGCCTTTTTTTGGTATGCATCTTACAATTATATTTTGAGTCCTTATTTTGAGAGATTTTCCTAATGAGATAAATATGTATTGAATAACAAGTCACAGGTACAAAGTCCAATGTTGCTGCCTTTTGACTTGAAGTCTCATGGGGAGAAACCAAGAGATATAATGTAAAAAACATGAACTTGTGAGCAGAAAAGGGAAAAGGGTTCATGTTCAGGGTGTCTAGTTCATTTTTAATTAGCTTCAGGAAGGCTCAAGACACTTTGCATTTGGGGGCTTCAGTCTATCCCGTCTGTACTTCAGAGTTTCATCCAGATGCTACACAGGACACTTTCCACCTTCACCATTCCATTGCCACACATGAGGTCCCAAAACTTTTCTAGATCACATTATACTGTGAATGGAGGGATCTGACGGTGAGAGAGGACAAAGTTGAGGATTGATGTCTGTGTCTTCATATGCGATGTTCTTTAAAATGCCTAAGAAAAACAAGCTACCTCGAATAGAGCTTATCAGAACAATGAAAAAGCCATGAACTAGGTAACATTGAGAATCAAAAATGGCTTTGTGCCCCACCCAGAAACACGAACAAACACAGAATAAGCTAAATAAGCCAAACAGAAAAAGTCTGCTTTGTTATCCTTAGGTATTTGGTGAATTTGGTCATAATGAGATAAGTTGGCTGCATGCCATTGGCTAGAGCCTATCTTTTCAATATCCATTGCCTGGAACTGGGTTATTTCATTAAGAACATATATACCACTAAGTACTCTTTCAGTCCAGTAGAATAGTTTTCTTTTCTTTCCTTTTAGGCTTATAGTATTCTACATTTTCATCAATGTCAATGATCCATATTTTTAATTGTACTTTTAGATGGTATTTATATGTCCATATGTTTGCACACACTATTTCATTTTTCAGGAAAAAAAACCACTACTGAATAGGTTTTACTAGAATTATCTTTTTTTTTTAATAAGCAAAGCTGTGAAAGTTACATAATCAACTCCACAAAGCTACAAGATAAATGTATGATGAAGCTGAAACAAACCCAGCACCTTCCCTTTGGTATCAGAGCTCCAAACAGATAAAATAACCTTTCCTTGGGAAAATAATAAGTATAGCAAATGTGTGGCCAGAACACTGAGCACTGCCTTGATGCATGATGTCTAATGAAGTAAAGTCTCAAGTACTGGCAATCCAGAGCTCATGGGATAGTAAGATTCTCTGCTTCACCTGATGACTTATAAAATCAAAAGAAAAAGGCATGATTGATGTATATAAAAATGATAGCATCATTTTTAATAGACACTCGAGTGTATTGTCATTAAGGTTTTACTTTTAGTGAAGCAAAGTTAAGATATACAAAGAAATGGGTATTAACAGACTTATGCAAGGCTTTGGGAGAGCATTTAGGAAGAAGTAGTATATACTCAAGACATATTTGTGGCCGTCTCTCAGAGGAGCCACCGGAGTGGTTTAAAAAGATTCAAAATAAGCAAGTTGTGTTACATGAGATTTGGAGATGTCATTAAATGGTAGCAGGGTTGTCTTAGGTCCAGATTTTCTCACTCCCAAGAGACTCTTGTTTCACTCTATCACTTGAGGCATCTCACTGTCCCAATTTCCCTGAGAGTGATGAATTTCCCAGAATATAAACTATCTAGCTGGCTACCCTACCATAACATTGTCTGAGTTCTATCATATACTGTATGACTCTGCCTTTACAAAGGGCAATCAATGGTTAAGTGAGCAGGTCTTTGAGATAACCAAGTGGCCCATCTTGTTATCAAGATGAAACTGGAATAATAATGATAATCTTGTAACCAAGATCTTGATTATGATACTAATCAAAACATTTGCCATGAAAATGTCAATTATCATTAAATAGCATTTCCTTACTAACAGCATGGGAACGTAGCCAGTAATATAATAAGCCACCCACGATGGAGTGAAGGGATGCTGCCTATGTTCTGGGAAAGGACCACAGAAAATAAACTGTAGAGAATGATTTATAAACTAATGTGATCATTTGTATAGGGGAAGTAAGTGTGTTGGGTACTCTGCAGCCACTCCTCTTGATTCTAAAAGGGAAAGTGTCTTTTATCCAGAAGACCAATGATGATAAAAACTGTGCATCAAAACACTGTCCTCACCTCAGCCATAAACAAAAGAAAATTTCACATAATCCCTGTTTTGATGATTCTTAAGTGATTATTTCCTAGTGATTTATAGTTACCATGACACCATGGATAGATTTTTCAATTTTTGTCTCCCCCTTTCCCCTTACCACTGAATTCTTTTCTAGCACTGAGCTGTTCTTATCCATGCCAACTTAGATTAAGTCAAATTACTTCTCATTTCAATACTGACAAAGATTTTGTTTGACAGCAAGAGTGACCTCTGGTTTTTCACCCAAGGACGTCTTATCTGCAGAATGAATCATATGCTACATCTAAGAGGATGGCAGAGAAATCTAAAGCATTTCCACTTCTAATAGAATCAGAAAAAAAGGTATAAAACCATAGTTAAGGACATCCAAGCCCAACAGAAATAGGGATCAGCTGATTTAACATTGGGGATTTAGGAAATCCTAGAATTTACTCCCAATTTATGGACAAGGATTTCATTAAGTATAAACCTTAAAGGGAGTGTATGAAAGTCAGGCCGGTTTGCAAGTAGCAGTGACCCATATTGTAATCATGAATGAAACTGGAAGGTGGACGTGGGCGTGAAACAGAGAAAGGAGAGAAGATACACGTTTCTTTTGGTTGCAATCCCATGAGTCTATTTGTGTTGGATCTAAATCCAAAGCTAAAAGGCAGTTCTCACTCAGCTTCCTTCACCGGACACTTAGTGTCTTAGACTTTTATATTATTTTTACAAGAGCTGGCTTTTCTGAAACTGATATTCTATGTAAGTGAGACAAATGATGGCTGCTCTTATTTTATGGACAAAGAAGGATGAAAATAATTTGTCCAAAGCCACATTACTAGAGATTTGTCTATGCTACAGCCTCCTTCCTCTTTCTATATCTTTTCACTGCCCCTTTCTTCTCATTTATGATAATTCAGTGGTTTCCATCTGTGTTTTATAGTCTCAGTGTTCTCAGTGGAACATTGGGTGACTCAGAAGAGGATGTCTCATGTGCCCAACTCATTTCTTGTCTTGTGTGGGTAACCCCCAAAGTACTGAATTCAAGTCCCTCCACAACATACTGAGACACCATCCCTCCAGTTGCTGGTGTGCCAGCTAGTATCCACACCATCACATTTACACTCAGGATGAAGGAAGCTCTATACTGTGGGATTACTGGGGCAAAGAGTTCTGTATCACAAATCTGAGAAAACAAAAAAATCACAATGAAGCAACTTACATAAACAGGTACAGAGGGTGACTGACAAAATCAAATTGATGTGTGAAAGAGCTGGCAGAAGAGAGATTTAAAATACTATATCCTCTGGCTCTAATATAATGATGCTTGCATAGTTTTGCAGTTCCACCTTACAAGCTTCTGTGGTCTTGTTGGTTCTTAAGGCATAAAGTTGAGAATTACAGTCACATCCAAGTTTAAACAAAGAAATGAAAAACTGTTACTCAGAAGGACCATCTGTCATTTTTGTCCGACTCTGCCTTTCTTACTTATCTGGCTATGAGTTGTGAACAATGAATTTGATGGTTAATTAAGTCAAATAGAATGTCGCATTGACTCCAGAGGACTCTGCAGTATGACTCATAGTTAAGTGTTTTTCTCAGAGGGCTCATTTGCAAATGTTCAAAGGCTAAAAACATTTGCAAAGATGAATGGCAAGTGGAATTGTAATGAAATATTTTTGGAATGTATCTGTCACCTTATAAGTGGTAGCGTTGAAGGGTAGCTTTTTCTCACCTGAAACTTCTGGTGTTTTATTTGAAACCTTCAAGAATAGCTCTAACCAGATGATTTCTAAAGTGTGATTAAGTGGGATGGGTTTAATACTATTATGAACACTTGTTAGCCTTTAATTTTTAAAGCACATGATAATTGTGACAAGTGATTTTAAATAAAAAGTAAGAACCTCCTATTTTCAACTGTTAACACAATGCACCATCATAAAAATTGCAACATAATGAAAAATTATCTGAGATCAAAGAAATAAACTTTCAAAATATTCAGATATCTCCCACTTAACCACATTTAGATATTCTTAAGGGTAGAAATAAATGTCATTAATAAAAATAACACGTAAAGTTGACTTTTAAATTAATAACTAGTTTGTTAAAAATTACCAGTCCTCTAGAGTTTAAGGACAATATTTCTAAAAGGTGTTCACAAATCCCAATTGGATAGGGAAGAATGGGCATGACATTTTACCGGGAAGAATGGGCATGACATTTTACCCTTAGGTGTGGAGTTATTGGCAATTGAAAAATGCAGGGAGATGAGAGATTTCTTTAATAGTGTAGTGATTGGTAAACAAATCACCTTCCAGTGGATAGCCTCACACGCAACAATATTTAAGCAAAACAAATTGGAGAGGATGTTCTTTTAAAGAAAAGAGCAAAAATTAAAAGGACATACAGTTAATTGAGTGTTTAGGAAAGAGGGGTGGATCTGTTAGGAACTGAGAATGGGACAAATATGACAACATGCATGAAGAGTCTCGGAGAACTATTGAAGATCATATCCCTTTTTAAAAGCAAATTTGTATTTATAAGTAAAGAATGTCTTCTTTCCTCCTGTAGACTGCCCCAGGCTCTGCAGAAGGTGAAGGATCCTTGGCCACACAGAAGGACTTGGGCAACAGTGATACAAAATGTATTACACACATCCACAGGCTCCCCGAGGGCAGGAAAGGAGGCACTGACTGAGGGTGAGAAGCACCGATAAAGTTCTATCAAAGGCAACATGAAAAGTTGGAGCTTCTTATCAGTTGTAGGGCCAAGAGCAAATTATCTCTGGGCCTCAGTTTCTTCATTTGTATAATGAGACTAATAGTAAAGAACCTCACAGGACTCTTGTTAATGTGATTTTAATTAGCAAATTAATGTAATAATGTATATAATGTTCCCAGTGAATCACCTGGTGAGTAGGAAGGGAACAGTATAGAACGAATTACGTGTATTGTTTTGCTCTCTTCTTAACTGCAAACTTTAAATTTGTAGGAAGGTTTCACTGCCAGCCAACCAGGGCTGCAGAGACAAAGCAGGTGTCCTCAGAAAGTCAGACTGAAGACTTTTCTCTGGGAAATGGAACACAGTGAGCACCTCAGCAATCACAGTCTATACCCGGCTTAATTGTTTGAATAGTTCATCACATCTTGGCCAATAAGTTCTCCACAATGTTCATAAATCTAGTTTTTCATGAATAGGCCTTATCTGTCACAGAGTAGCTTTGTAAGCTACCATAACCTCTAAGACATACTTACGCTTTCCAGATCTGGTTATTTTGAAAAGCTTTTCTCTCTCTTTTCCTTTCTTTCTTTCTCTTTCTTCCTTTCTTTCTTTCTTTCCTTCTTTCTTTCTTTCTTTCTTTCTTTTAAATAATTTTTATATAGTTAATATTTTATTCACTTAACATCACAATTGCAGCACTCCCTTCCCTGAACTCTTTCCAGTCCCACCCTTACAAGTCCCTCCCCTTTACACCCTCTTCTCCTCAGAGAAGGGGAATCCCCCTCGGGTATCACCCCATTCTGGAACATCTAGTGCAGGCAGGACTAGACATGTCCTGTTTTGCTGAGTCCTTGTTGATGGAGGAATCCAGACAGAGAATACTTCTTTCTAGCTGTTGTCTTTTGGATCTGACCTGTAGAAAAGCAGCAGTACCAGCATCCTCTGCAGTTCTGTTTCCTTTGCTACTTTGAAGTGTTGCAAACACTGCATTCTTTACTGGACTTTCCAACTGTGTGTGCCTTTCTAGAAGAGAATCATTCACTCTGTGAGTACAGGAACTGGGTTTCTTTGCGCCATGGCTTAGCTTGTTGTGACTTGTTAAATAAAAGTGGTTCTCAGAGATTTAAAAGTGCCTGGCTCTACACTGCTCCTTTAAATACATCTCCATAAAAATGTCAACAGGGAATTCTCAGCCTTCATTTGGTCTTTGGTTGTGAAAAGAAGATCTGGAAAGCGTCTATTCACTATCAGATTTACTGTTCTTAAGATTCAATATACAGTGAAAATCCAAACTGGGAGAGGCCCATCAACAGTCTTTAAATTTCAATTAAAAATTAGTGCCTAAAGATAAGGACAATGTAACATATATTTTTAAAAGGCTAAAAGGAGAAATTTCAAACGGTTTTACTATAAAGAGATGATAATTATATTGGTAAGTACATTTGTTAATCTTGATCTGAATATTATATGAACATATACAGAAATATACATATCCCTAATTTTCATATGTCAGTTAAAAGTAGCCAAAACAAGAAAGTATGAAAGAGAGAAGGAGTGGGGAAAGGAAGATTAAAGAAGAGAAGAATGAAAACACAGTAGTAGAAGGCTAGGATCCTCATTCAATTCATACACTGCCTGCCTAGTACACATGAAGCCCTGGGCTTGATCTCCAGCAATGAATACCAAGACATGATGCTACATGCCAAATATATCGGGACATACAGACAGGATGATCAATAATGCAAGGCTATCATTTAAAGTTTGTATTTCAAAACAACCAAGAAGTAAGTGAAGGACAATAGTAATAACAACAAATTAAAGGAAAATTATCAAATGATTTTTTTATTGTTTAATAATGAATTAGATTTTTTTTTCAGATGATTGGCAAATTACATTAAACATACCAAACATCTCAATTCTGGCAAAAATTTCTATGGGAGAGTTGCCATTGTCTATATTCTATTAAAAAGTTAATTGAGAGCTAGTAATATTTAAAAGCTCACTTAGTTCTGGGTCATACCATTAGTCAATAAAGGGTGAAGTCAAGATTTGAACTCAGCAAGAACTTCTCTGAAGACCTTATCTCATTGAAGGGTTTGACTCACTGTTCATAGGACCTGTTAGAAAGATATCACAGAAAGGCTCTCCTTGATTTGTTGTGTTTCAAAGGGTACATGGGTTTCTTCAGATAAGTCAGATAATGGTGTGATAGCTAGTTAATGGAACAAAACTAGAGCTGGTTAGAAGGCACAGAACTATATAAGGAATGATACATTATTATAATTATAAGACGATTAATGTAGGAAGAGATCTTAACAGTATTGATGTTTGCAAAGAGATACACTAGAGGATGCTGTAAAAGTACAGACTCACTACCACCCCATGGGATAGTAGTGGATAAAGGAGTGAGGCCTGGGAACAAATACTTTGGATGTTGAGCTTACCTGAATGGAAATAGAAGGACAGGAGCCTTTGATAGGGAAATAAGCCAACATAGAAAAAACGTAGTAAGGAGTAGCAGGGGCTACATCTCCAACTTCACCTTGTTTCAGCTTATATAAATGTTGATCATTGGCTAAAACCAGCTAGGGCTAGGATCCTAATGAATCTATATTGTCCACAGAGTTAGTTTCCTTGGATGAAGATCAGGGGGAAATTTAACAACTGGGTCTGCAAAGGCAAATAGACAGAGTTTGGTACACTATAAATGTTTTTGGATAACATCGAATGATTTGGGGGGGGGAAGCTTGAAAAAACTTGAAGTAATCTTGAATACACTGATTGACAGTAGAATATCTGTTTTCTGGGAAAGCAGATAATAGAGTCATAGTTACATTTGATGGGAATATGTCCCCAGATGTTTCTGAAATCTTACTCTGCACAAATACAGCAGTAACTTAATACTAGCTCAGATTGAGCACGTTAAAAGCAACAGTTTTCAATTGCTCCTAACTTAATTAATATTTTCATAATTAGCCAGAAGATTTCCTGAATGAAGATGAGATATATAAATATTTTTTGCTGTTAGTGAATTATCTTGGCACAGAAATAGCCCTATGCTTCTTCCAGCCAGAAAAAATAGTTGCTTTCATCTGCTTTTAATTCAAAAGTAGACTGAATGAATTTGGATACAGGTTATTTTAAAATATCACCTTTAGCTGAGATCATGCGTGGAAAAATTCAACCCCCAAAGGATAGAAAATTGGAAAATAATATGCAACCAAAGTAACAGGCTGGATAAAAGGAAGGAAGAACATTATTGATGGAATCTTTAAATAATATGAGCTTACCTATTCATGTTGACTGTTCACAAAAATATAAGTATTCTAATTTCACCACAAAGGAAGATAGAAAAACAACCCTTATAAAGAATCTGAGGAAATTCAGTTATTGAGTAATAATTCTGTTAGCTAGCATTTGTGCATATCCATATATCCCTCTATATGCATGGAGAATGATTTATTGTTATCTTTATTTTATGTATAAGAAACACAAATTGATTGCTAGAATAGGCATATTAATCTCCAATCAAAACTAATTATATAAACTATTCAATCAATTTGTAAAATTAGCTGATGACATGAAATCTCTGTGGATACGTCGTGTTGTCTGTCTTCATTTTATTTCTGAATTTGTTCATTTCCTGAGTAGAGATCAGAACTGTTAGAGTGTAAAGCTGTTAAAATAAGCAGAACAAACCAAAAGACACTGACTATATTTGGTGAAGGATATTTGAACAGTCATGATTAGCACAAGTCTGACCTTGGCATAAGTAATGTTTTGGTTATGCAGTGGAACCCAGACTTGTTATGCAAGTTAACATGGTTGGTGATTTCCTTCTATCCTAAAAGGATGATGACCAATTAAGAAGTATAAGAAAATACATATTAATTTTGGATTAGACTGTGAGGTTTTTTTTTTTTTTTTTTTTTTTTTTTTTTTTTTTTTTTTTTTTTTTTTTTTGTGGAGACAGGTTGGGACACCATTGTTGACCCAGTTGTAGGAAATGAAAAGATCAACGAAAGTCTCAGGAATGTGACACTCTATTGTGCGGGAGCAGAGTGCCCCCTGCATATTCCTTCCTCCAAATGCAAGACTTTTCATTTAATCAACCCCTCTGCTTGTGCATTTTTTAAAGAAACTATATTATGTTGTAAAATAAAAATGATCAAGTGGCATAGAAGGAATAAATTGTTAAATGGATGTAGTAACCATTGTGACAAAATTTATTCACTTACCACTATTTTGTAACTATATATATATATATATATATATATATATATATATATATATATATACACATATATATATATATATGTATATCTCTGTGTGTCTATTTAATATGATACATAAGGACAAGTTTCGATAATTTATTTTTCCTTAGTTTATAATTCATCTTTAACAACTGACAGAAAAATAGAGTCTTTCAACGGAACTCAACAACAGATTTTTAAAAAGTATTAAATAGATCGTAAAATAAAAATATCTTAAAGGAAATAAAATCTAATAGCTATAAGTATCTAATTTTAAAATTTTTTAAATTAAAAACTTAGTTTTCTTTTGTGACATAACTTTTTATATTTGGTCCACATAGAAAATAATTTGGTCCATTTATGTGATACTTTTTCTATAAGTCCCAGCCTTTTATAAGTTACCAGCTAGCAGAAAAGATCTCATACCCCAAATTAGTAAAAAAAAAAAAAAAAAAAGAAAGAAAAAAAGAAAAAGAAAAGGGAAGACGATTTTATACTGTTCAAATTTTTGTCATACTTTGGTGTATTTTCCTGGAGGTTTCGAGGTCAGCTAGCTTCTTTGTTTTAAATCAGAGCTGAGACTGAGCATGCTGGGTCTTGTGGTGGTGGAAATTGCTAACCTCAAAGTAGCTGAGAAGAAGGGACATGGGGTGGGAGAGAGAGAGGAGAGAAAAAGAGAGAGAGGGAGGGAGAGAGGGAGGGGGGATCTCCTCTAGGCCATTCTCCCAGAACATTAATCCTGCAACAAGAACTCAGTGCCAATAATGCCATTAAGTCATGGGTTCATTAGTAAATTAATCCATTGGCCCCACCAGAGCCCACCTATTACAATCACTGTCCTAAAACACATCAGCTGGGAAATAAGCCTTTAACAGGTGAGCTTTAGTGACTATCTCAGGTATAAACCAAAATGCACTTTGATTTTCCCTGTTGTAACTTGTCCTTTATTTTAGGGTCAGTTCTAAAGGTGCAATTAGCAATTATTTTTTGTATCTGCTAGGAATGGCAATGATTTTCCACAATCCTCTTCTTTTCCACCCATTGGATCTCAGGGTTCTATCGCCCTGGCATGATGAGCACTTTAGAGACATATTTTTAAAAATTAGAGAGTTGTTTAAAATATTAGATGTACATAGACTTTCTTTTAAAAAAGTACAATTGCGACCAGGAACAGTGGAGATCCAGGGACACAGGCCTGGTGAGAAGGCATTCCGAGTAGCTGGGGAGCAGAGAGGTCTCTGCCGAGCCTGTGAAAAGTGCACCCTCCCACCCCACAACTTGTTCAGAGGAGCAGGAACCCTACTTCAGAATTATGTGTTTCCAGCTGGTGGTCCATGTGTGCAGAACAGGCACTCAGGCCATCTGCCACCAGGAACAGCAGAGATCCAGGGACATAGGCCTAGTGACATGGTGCTCCAAGTAGCCAAGTATCAGGGGAAAAGAAAGGTCTGTGCCAGGTACAAGGGAGAGGCAAGAACCAAACACAGACAACAAGACGGCAAGAGGAAAGCAAAAGAACTTACCCCAGGGAAACAAAGACAACCTGGCAACACCAGAACCCATCTCTCCCATCACAGCAAACAACGGAATGCCAAACACTCCAGAAAAAGAAGACTCAGACCAGAAATCATACCTCAAGATGATGATAGAGATCCTAAAACAAGAACGGGAGGAAAAGCATAAAGAATTAGAAGCTTTTAAAGAGGAAACAAGAAAAACACTCAAAGAACTCAAAGAACTAGAGGAAAACAGAACCAAAGCGATGAAGGAATGGAAGAAGGAATTTAAAATGGAAATGGACACAATAAAGAAAACACTAAAAGAGAAAACCTTAGAGGTAGAAATCCTAAAAAAAGAAATCAAGAAAACAGATGCAAGCATTTTCAACAGACTACAAGAGATGGAAGAGAGAATCACGGGGGCCAAACACAACATTAAAAACATAGACAAAACAGTCAGAGAAGATGCAAAAACCAAAAAGCTACTAACCCAAAATGTCCAGGAGATGCAGGACACAATGAGAAGACCAAACCTATGGATAATAGGAATAGAAGAGGGAGAAGAATATCAACTAAGAGGCACAGTAAATATCTTCAAAAAACTCATAGAAGAAAACTTCCCTACCCTTAAGAATGAGATGGCCATGAGCATAAAAGAAGCCTACAGAACTCCAAATAGGTTGGACCAGAAAAGAAATTCCTCCCTACACATAATAGTCAAAACACCAAGAACCCAAAGCAAAGAAAGAATACTAAAAGCAGTAAGGGAAAAAGGTCATGTAACATATAAAAACAGACCAATCATAATCACACCCGATTGCTCAACAGAGGCTATGAAAGCTAGAAGATCTTGGACAGATATCATGCAGACCCTAAGAGAGCACAGGTGGCAGCCCAAGCTGCTATACCCAGCAAAACTTTCAATCACCATAGATGGAGAGACCACAATATTCCAAGACAAAACTAAATTTATCTGACCACAAACCCAGCACTACAAAGAATTATAGGTGGAAAACCCAATACAATGAGGGAAACTACATCCTAGTAACAACAGGATAACTCCTAAGCAAGAAAACCAAAAGAAGAAAGACACACAGGCACAATTCTACCTTCAAAAGCAAAAATAGCAGGAAACAGCAACCACTATTCCTTGATATCTGTTAACATAAATGGACTCACTCCACAATAAAGAGATATAGGCTATCAGATTGGATACATAAACAAAACCCAGCATTTTGCTGCATACAGGAAACTCATCTCAGAGACAAAGACAGACACTATCTCAGAGTAAAATGTTGGGAAAAAAAATCTTCCAAGCAAATGGCCCCAAGAAGCAAGCTTGAGTGGCCATTCTAATATTAAATAAAGTAGATTTTCAACCACAAGTTATCAAAGAAGACAAGGAAGGACACTTTTTACTCCTTACAGGGGAAATTTGTCAGGAAGAACTATCAATCCTCAACATATATGCTCCAAATACAAAAACACCCATATTCATAAAAGAAACCCTACTAACACTCAAAAAATACATTGCACCCCACACAATAATAATGAGAGACCTCAATACCCAACTCTCAACAATGGACAGATCATGGAAACAGAAACTAAACAAGGACACTGTAAAACTTCCAGAGACTATGAATCAACTGGAATGAATAGATATCTACAGAAATTATCATCCTAAAACAAAAGAATACACCTTCTTCTCAGCACCTCACCGCACCTTCTCCAAAATTGACCACATAATTGATCAATAAACAAGTCTCAATAGATATAAGAAGATTGAAATACTCCCATGCATCCTTTCAGATCACCATGGGCTAAGGCTGGTTAATAACAACAAAGATAACAAAACCCATATGCATATGGTAACTAAATAATGCTCTATTAAATAATAGACGTGTCAAAGAAGAAATAAAGAAAGAAATTAAGGATTTTCTAGAATTCAATGAAACCAAAATACAACATACCCAAACCTATGGGATGCAATGAAAGCAGTACTGAGAGGAAAACTCCTAGCTCTGAGTGCTTCCAGAAAGAAACTGGAGAGAGCATACACTAGCAAATTGATAGCTCAGTTGAAAGCTCTAGAACAAAGAGAAACAGATACACCCAATAGGAGTAGACAGCAAGAAATAATCAATCTTAGGGCAGAAATAGACCAAATAGAAACAAAAATAATCATTCAAAGAATCAACAAAACCAAGAGCTGGTTCTTTGAGAAAATTAACAAGATTGATAAACCCTTAGCCAGACTAACTAGAGGGCAAAGAGAGAGTATACAAATTAAGAAAATCAGAAATTAAAGTGGAGACACAATAACTGAAACTGAGGAAATTCAAGAAATCATCAGATCCTACTATAAAAGCCTATACTCAACAATGCTGGAAAACCTCGAAGAAATGGATGAATTCCTAGACAGATACCAAATACTAAAGTTAAATCAGGACCAGGTAAACCATCTAAATAATCCCATAACACCTAAAGAAATAGAAGCAGTCATCAAAAGCCTCCTAACCAAAAAACCCCAGGTCCAGATGGGTCCAGTGCAGAATTTTATCAGACATTTATTGATGACCTAATACCAATACTATCCAAACTATTCCACAAAATACAATCAGATGGAACACTACCTAACTCATTTTTTGAGGATATAATAACCCTCATACCTAAACCACACAAAGACCCTACACGGAAAGAGAACTTCAGAACAATCTCACTTATGAACATTGATGCAAAAATACTCGCCAAAATCCTTGCAAACAGAATCCAAGTACACATCAAAATAATCATTCACCATGATCAAGTGGGCTTCATATCTGGGAAGCAGGGATGGTTTAATATGCGGAAATCCATTAATGTAATCCACCATATAAACAAACTCAAAGAAAAAAAACCACATGTTGATCTCACTAGATGCTGAGAAAGCATTTGGCAGAATTCAACACCCCTTCATGTTAAAAGTCTTGGAAAGAACCAGAATACAAGGCCCATACCTAAACATAATAAAAGCAATATACAGCAAACCAACAGCCAACATCAAACTTAATGGTGGGAAACTTGAACCAATCCCACTAAAATCAGGGACTGGACAGGCTGCCTACTCTCCCCCTATCTATTCAACATGGTGTTGGAAGTCCTGGCCAGAGCAATTAGAAAGCAAAAGGAAATCAAGGGGATACAAATTGGAAAGGAAGAAGTACAGGAGAAAATTTCCTGAACAGAAAACCATTGGCTCCTGCTCTAAGAACAAAGATTGACAAATGGGACTTAATGAGATTGCAAAGTTTCTGTAAGGCTAAAGACACTGTCAAGAAAACAAAATGGCAGCCAACAGAGTGGAAAAAGTCCTTTACCAATCCCACATCATATAGAAGCCTAATATCCAAGGTATACAAAGAAATCAAGAAGCTAGACACCAGAGAATTTAACAACCCTATTAAAAAATATGGTACCGAGCTAAACAAAAAGTTCTCGAGGAATATCGAATGACTGCGAAGCATATAAGGAAATGCTTGACATCATTAGCCATCAAGGGAATGCAAATCAAAACAGCCCTAAGATTCTACCTCACACCAGTGAGATTGGCCAAGATCAAAAATTCAGATGACAGCAGATGCTGGCAAGGATGTGGAGAAAGAGGAACACATCTCTACTGTTGGTGGGGTTGTAAACTGGTACTACCACTCTGGAAATCAGTCTGGAGATTCCTCAGAAAATTGGACATAGTACTACCTGAAGGCCCAGTTATTCCACTTCTGGGCATATACCCCAGAGATGCTCCAACATACAACAAAGACACATGTACCACAATGTTCATAGCAGTCATATTTATAATAGCCAGAAGCTGAAAAGAACTCAGATGTCCTTCAGTAGATGAATGGATACAAAAATTGTGGTACATTTACACAATGGAGTACTACTCAGCTATCAGAAACAACGACTTTATGAAATTTTTAAGAAAATGGATGCATATCTAGAATATCATCTTGAGTGAGATCACCCAGTCACAAAAGAACAGATATAATATGCAGTCACTGATATTGGATACTAACCCCAGAAAGCTCTGAACACCCCAGAAACAACTCATAGATTATACAAAGATCAAGAAAAGAAAAAAAAAAAGAATCTATCAAACCATTTTGCTTATTCCTTACACACCAAAAAAACTTTGACTAATTCCAGGTTACATCCTGTTTTACATGTACTTTATGCTCATTGTAACTAGTAAGATCTTAATGCACACTATCAAACCTTTTTAAAAAAAACCAAGCACTGACAAAAATGGATTCGTATACTTTTATACAAAAATGCTTCAAATCAGAACATTAATCTTTGTTTTTAAAAATAAAGTTGTTCAGTTTAAATAAACTGTCTTCCTTTAATATATATATATATATATATATATATATATATATTAAATTGCAAGCATATATATTTCTTTCAAAGACTAGCAAGTTCTTTATTACTGAATATAAATT
The DNA here is from genome assembly GCF_963924665.1 of Micromys minutus. NCBI lineage: Eukaryota > Metazoa > Chordata > Mammalia > Rodentia > Muridae > Micromys > Micromys minutus. The sequence continues at coordinate 64,672,780 of NC_137974.1, forward strand.
GTGTATGGATGACTGTGAAAAATTCTCTGCTTCTAGATAGAAGTATTCAAGTAAGCAAGCAAAGATGTGCCAGTCATAATACTGGTGGAGCAAGAAAAGTTGTTAAAAGAAAGTCATTTAAGACATCCTGTATCATGGCACATAGGAGAAACATATCTATGGTTGCTTGCATTGGTAAAAGTTTTTTTGAACTGGGACCCTTAGTTAAACAACACGACTTATATAATTAAAATGTTCCTTTAATTTGTTAAGCACATTGGAATTAAATATACTGTCAAGTTGATGCAATTTGATTCTGGCACCATTCTTCTGTTTGGCATTTCGTTTTTGTTTTTGCATGAAATTAGCTACATATAGCTGTACAAACCAAAGGAGAAGTGAATTGGGCTAGTCTGGCAGTGTTACTCTTAATTGCCTGGCCACCTGTCATAAAGATCAGCAGTCCAGAACTGGTCCAGTGCATACAGAATAGCTGAATTCAGTGAGATGTTTACCTGGTCCATATGCTATTCTTGAGAGATTATCAGGTCCTGAGCAGTTTAAACAAGGTAACATTATCCAGGTTTGCGAAGCATATAAATTACTAAACAGAAATGTAATGTATACAGATGAACGCTTCATATCAAAAAAGTCAACTATCAGTAATTCTTCATCTATTTTGTGGTAGTAATTCTGTCCCATTCATTCCAGTGGCTTGTCATATTTAGCATGGACATTACAGCTTATTCGGGTCCTATACTTACTTGTACTGAATGAGTCCTTCATAATGACAACTGGTAAATTCATCCCTATATTACAACGTTTGCACACATAATCTTAAAGTATTTATTGGTTTATTGGACTGTAGAAATTAAATTATCCCTTAAAGAAATTAAGGGAGATGGCAAACATGATCATAATTTAATGATACTGAAATGTTTATGGTAGGAATTCTGGTGGTATGTTCCAGGTGGCCTTTGGCATGAGAAAATTAGGTTTCTCTCTTAATTTATATGACAAGCCACTTAATCTGTCTAGGCTACAGACTCAGTGATCCTCTTACCAAGGTTCCTGTAATACCTATGTAATGAGTTCTCTTTGGTTCTTATGAAATATAAGTAAATGTGTCTTGTTTGCACAAAAACCCTACGACATAAAAACTTCCTTCTATGATATTCTTAGATAGTCATTTTATTTTTATTTTATTATTTTATAAGTTCTGGAGATAAAAACCTATGGCCTACCACATGTTATGTAACTACTGTTACTGAGCTATGTACTATCTAATACACTAGCTCATGGTGCCCAATGAGCAACATGTTCAACCAAGATTTTGACAATACTGAAGCCTTGATCTGTCACAAAAAAAAAAAATGTTTTCCTTTAAATCTTTTGTATGATTAATCTTGATTTGGTACCCGAGAATTACTTAATTTTGAAGCTGAAATCTTAACCAACCTTAATAAATCAACATTAAAATTATATTACATTATTGGTCGGAAATATAACTTAGCACAGACACTATGAAAAACAGTATGGAGTTTCCTAAGGAGGAAAAAATTAAAACTACTCTTTGATACAAATATGCCATTCACAGAGGAATCTGAAATAACCACAAAGCATTACGAATAAATGTCAGGATACAATGGATGTGCCTGAACTCCCATATTTCTTATGGGCAAATTATGGTATCTCTCTAAATAACCACTGGCAGATAGATTAGTGAAGAAAAGTGCTCTCTCTCAAAAAGAAGGAAGAGAGATAGAAAGATATTCTTGCACATACACTTATTCAGCCCAACTGTATCAAATCAAATGAAAGTAAGAGTTATCAGTTTAACTCACCCAAATAATTGGGAACGTGAAAGATATGTATGAGATGTTGAGACTTTTCATTTAATAGTTGGAAATCAAAATATAATTCCAATGTATTCCAGTCATGACTAGGAAATCATGAGGAATCTGACTGACTACTGAGACAGACAGAAGTGAGGAAAACTGTCAGCCATTCAGACAGGAAAGATTGTCAAGTGATTGAAATGGTGACCATGAATCTGGTTCATTAATATGTATAATTGATATGTATTAACCACCAACATAAAATTATATAAATACAAATCTCACAGAAAGGAGCTATTTTCACATTCGTTCTTCCTTGACCTATTGTTTTGCACCAATATTCTGGGGCAATTTTTCCATGGTTCAAAGCACATTATCATTTCATTTCCCTAAATTTCCTCGGGTAAATATGCCACCATGAACAGGCACAAATGACTGCTCCATAGTACTGTCAAGATCATTTGTGAAACAATCTAGCTATTTGGATTAAACAGTTCCCACCAAACTTGAAACAATGAAGATGTCAGTTGAAAAACATCATAACAAACAATAGCACACTCATGTAAGTAAAATTTGAAGAAATCCATGATAACCTTCTGTTCTTTATTTCCAACATGGTCTGTAATGTTAGTTATCTAATCGGTGAACCAATGAAAGAAGATAAAGTGTTAGAAAGTGACATTGGGATCCAAATGATGAATACAAGGGGTGGTTTACATAGTGCCTACAAGAAGTAAGAGGAGAAACAAGCAGATGTAAAGAATAGGCATATTCAGCCAGAAAAGCCCAGAATGAGGAAAGAAACAGAAAGGGAGGTGAGTCAATATATAGTGAAGAGAAATCCCAGATTTTAAGAAAACCAAGCACGTTCTTCCAAAGTGGCACAACTTACTTACTTACAACTAAAGATACAATATGTGTCAGATAGGGGAAACAAAACTGTATTTCATTGTGCTATTAATTATATAAAATAAATGTGTGTTTCTATGCAAAGATAGTGTGGATTTTTAAGGTAGAATTAATTATTCATTGCTATGCTTCTCTATATCTACACACACACCTACCTCTACACATACACTAGAGATCAAGAGAATGAATTCTCCAAGAGTGCAAGGAAATAGTCAAAGCCTAGAAGCACAATGCAGAACCAACTACAGATTTTTTTAATGCAGTCAATTGGAAATTAAAAATTGTTGTCTTGATATTTGCCTAAGTCTAATTACATAACTTTTCAGCATTCTTTTGGAAAGAAGATTCACACTTAAACGGAAGGTGTCAGAAGACATTATGCACTTTTGTTTAAGACTAAATGCAATTTGATCTCATTTGAGGATGAGATGCTGTTGTTATTGAGGTTGGCATTTCCCACTATTCACCTCATCTTTTGTATAAGGCTAGTGCAGTCTTTGGGGACAATCCATTTTTGCTTTTCTACGAAAAGTTCTGCAAATAAAGCTGGCAATGTATGTCTCTTCTCGTGGAACACATTGCTATGAGGTGATAAAACCAGAAGTTCATTGCATTATTCATCTTAACTACAGAAATAAAATTAAGAGCATGAAATTTAAGCTACAAAGTCCCACTTTCCTCTGCATTCCCCCTTTTCCCATCCTCCTCCTGCTCATCTTTATTATTTATGTCTGCCTATCTATCTATATTTATTTGAGATAGTGTCTCACTAGGTAGTCCTGTCTCGTCCAGAACTTACTATGTAGACTATCCTGGCCACAATGATCCTTTTGCCTCTCCCTTCCCAATACTAGGATTAAAGGTATGAGACACCATGAGCAGCTATATTTCCTGTTTTTAGATGTTGGTTTAACCCTGTTTCCTTGTCTTATAGAATCTACCTTTAAAAAACTCTACTACTTCATAAACAGACAATAAAACACTCATCTTGGTGACTGACTGAGCAATCTCTGAAACAGCAGGGAACCTCACAGCCCTAAAAAAGATGCTGATTTTTACAGGGCTCAATGAAGATTGTAACATGGCATAACCCCTTCAGGTGTTGTTGACCCGTGAAAGAACAGGAGTTGTCTTAAATCTAGATTATCACAGCCTGGATTTTAAATCTCTGCAAAGCTACTACCCCGCCCACTTTGCTACCTGGAAATTCAAGGTGGTAAGGAGAAACGGCAGAGGTGGTGGTTGCCTTGCTCAATGAGAATATAAAAGACAATTAGAAAAAAGATCCCTTCTAAAGGAAGAGGTATGTGGAGAGGTGGGAAATTTTCAAAGGCTTCACTTGTCTGATGACTAACTGAATGGATGGATGTGGGGGGAAAAATTCAGGTTGAAGGGCAATGCAGGCAAGCTACCTTAACATAGCCAGTAATTTTGTCTATTCAAATGTGTTTGCCCTGGAGCGAACAAGCCAGCTGTGTTCTGCTGGGTGATGTGTGAAGCAGAAAGAACACTGTCTAATTTTTATATCCAGTTGAGCCTGATGTACCTCAGAATGGGGAGGGCGGTAGTACAGCTCAGTCCCACCAAAGATTCTTGTTCATGCAAGAATCGCTCTGCAGCTATCCCAAGTAGCCCTAATTGCATTAACCCTTCAACCACAGAGTGGAGAAAGGCAGGGACTTCTCATCTGATTAACATGAGTGGGTTGTATAGCAGTGAAGGGTGAGATTTTTGGTTTTTGTTTTAATTTTGTTAATAGTAGTATTGTTTTTTTTTCTCTTTAGGCAATGATAAATGTCTTTTGTCTTTTTTCAAGCACTTTAGACTTTTCTTTTGAAATAGTCACAAGTTCTTATGAAAGTAAGAGTTTGTCATAGCATACATATTAGCTCACTCCATGAATACTTTTTCTCACTGGAAGGTCTTTCAACCCGAGTAATTTATTTTAGCAAAAATTTATCCATTTTAATGGAATTCTGAGACCTTTAGAAATTACTCCTTACTTACTTATGTATAAAAATTTTATGAATGATCTCCATGATGAAGTAAAGTGTACCAAGAAACAGGAAGAATCTACACTTTGACAAAAATCAGAGGATTAACAACTAGGTTACTTATATCTTGATAATTATTAATTAATATTAGATTGTCATGACAAAAATTACATGTTTCTCTATATCTTAAATTGTTTAAAGACAGAATTTGGCTACATATATGCAGTAAGATTCTAGGGTAGTCATTCCAACATGCATTCTGCTAGACCAAAAATTAGGATTGTGACACTCAGTAAGGTGGTACATTTACACAATGGAATACTACTCAGCCACCAGAAACAATGACTTGACCAAATTCTTAAGAAAATGGCTGCATCTAGAGAATATCATCCTGAGTGAGATAACCCAGTCACAAAAGAACAGAAAATAAAGAAAACAAAACAAAAAAAATCTTTATACAACAAGAAAACTTTGACTATTTCCATGTTACATTTTGTTTTACATGTACTTTATGCTCACTGTAACTATTAAGTTTTCAATGCATACTATCAAACCCTTAAAAAAAAATCAAGTACTGACTAAAAAATATATTCATACAGTTTTATGTAAAAATTATTTTAAAATCTGAAAAAAGTACTGACAAAAATGTATTGTATAATTTTATGCAAAAAATGCTTAAAATCTGTATATTTATCTTTGTTTTGTAAAATAAAGTTGTTAAAAAAAGATTATCTAAAACAAGAAGTAGGTACTTAAAAATTCTGTAAACTTCAAGGCCATCTGTAGATAAGAACTGGAAGATTTTTGGATTATAAGAAGAAATGAAGCTTATGGGTACTAAAGCAGCAACACTGTTGTCCAGTTTCCCAGGCAAGAAGGAAAGACTGTGTGGAGTCCTACTGTCCTAATGACAGGACATGACAGGCAGAAAGTAAATCCTTGCTTGTTCAGAATTTGAAGGGATGCTACTTGCTACTTTCTGCTCTCAACAAGTAGAAACAACAGGTTTCAGAGTGCAACTCTAGATAAACCTATCTATATTTGACTCTCAGCTCATCTTACCTGAGTCCAAATTTCTCTGCCTATAAATCTGACAATTGCCATGAGGTTTATTTCACCGAGCAAGAGTGGGCCTCATGTGACATAGAATCTTTAAGATGTTTACAACAGGCTGACATATCATCCATCATCCTTAAACTTACTTCAATGAGTTAATGTTCTTTACTATTTGTTTTATTAACATAATTAAACCCTCTCTTTGCAATAAGTGAAATACATCTGATTTTATTTATTTTCCATTAAACTTCTATATCTCTGATTTGGAAAAAGAATGATTATTTGCTGAGTGGTCAAAGCATGTTTGGCATTTTTGTTATGCTATCATCTGCATTGCAGAAATCTAGCAAAGCAGGTATAATTAGTCCTGCACTGAGAAAAACAAGTATGAAACCAACTTTTTCCTATTGTCTTAGTCCTAATAGGAAAGTTTATAAAGTATAGACCATGATGTTTCTTCACCAGATCACCTAGTTAAGATAGATTAGGAAGCTGTAAAATTATATTTTATAATTCTGATAGAGAAATATCATTATTTTGTAACACAAGTCTCTCTGTGTTTCCAGTGTCTCTGATTCAAATAACCCCCAAAACAATACTTACTAATGTGCACATAATATATTTGCATGACTCCTCTGGACCCCAGTTGTTCATAATAAGTTAAGGTACAGTTACACTATCTCTCATGATGTCCCTGATAAGAGTCTTCCCCTACAGAGACCATCGATGCATCAAAAGGGATTTCTAGGATATAGTGCTGTGGAAAGAATTAACTCTGTATAACAACTACTTCTAGTTTTCTCTGGTGTGTGAGAAAATGAGTATCTGTGCCCATGGTTGCAAGTAACCAAAGAAAGTGTCTTTGACATTTGGAAATTAATATGTACCACAGTTCCTGAAGTACAGGAGTACAAGAAAATACCTTGCTGTTTTAGGACACTGACTTTGGGGTGGTTGAAACAACAAAAAACAAACAAATGGATAATTAACTAAGTAGCATGTACTTGGAAGTTGCATGACATTCAAAGAGAAATCAAGGTTTGAATTTACCAGTTCAAGCAGATATCAGAAAGAAGAGCAGAGATGATGTGTTGGATATGAAAGAATCTTTAGTACTAAACTCAAAAGTTTAGTGGCCACTGTATCTTGTGATTAGGGTCCAAATTCTTTGACTAGCATCTGTCTTTGGGAAACAGCTAGGTACCTTACACAAGCTTCCTATTGTCTTGAACTATTCCCTCCCTGTTAATTGTACAATAATTAAATGCATGTAGTAGATCACAAGGACCCAGCAGTGAAGAACATGTTCCATCATTCTAGCCTGGCCACACCTAAAGAGATGGAACATTCTCATATCATCACTGCTGAACAAGTAACAGTTAAAGCAAGTGACATTTACTAGGATAGAAGATTGAGAATATGGTACCTCTCATCTTGTATAGTATGCTAGAACTTAAACCTTTAAATATATAGCTGAGTTCATAAGGAAAGACAAGCATGAAAGGGAAAACAATATAGGTACAGGGATGGGGAGAAAAAGCAAGAAGAAGAAAAAAGGAGAAAAAAGGAAAGTAAACAAAGAGAGAAGAGAAGAAGGAAAAATAAGACTATAGGGGAATGGGGGAAATGGTGTAAAAGAAATCTAATGGAAAGGACAGATCTCATGAACTGAAGCATTCTAAAAGTAGATGGATGAATGCTAGACTAAGTATAGGCTGGAGGGCCCGAGGAACTGGACTTGAACGTGCAAATAAGATCAAGTAGGGTAGAGGACCTGCATTTGCATAAAGACAAATCTGTATATGATATATTAGAAAGATTCTCTCCACAATGCACAGAAGGGTCCTGGATGACTTTGTTCTGCCCTGGGCTATGGGTGGAGGAATAAAAACTTCTTTGAAAATTGAAAAACCAGGCAAGTGGCAAGGGTAGAATTTAATTTTCAATAGATACATAAGACTAGACTTTACCCAAGGCTACAAGTCAATGTAAAACTGATTGCAAAACCAGTGAAATTCCTAGAGTATAGCAGGAAGGCAAAGTAAAAGTCCTTTGTAGCTTTATACTAACAATCACCATATTTCCTGCTATGGTGAGAGGATGATAAAATTATAAGCCATACAAAGAAATATTGGGTCAGAGCAGGAGGAGGGTTTAGCAGTAAAGGGCATTGATATTCTTTTGAGAATCTGGTATGATTCCTAGCCCCAAAATGGTGCCTCACAACCATTTGTAGCTCCAGTTCCTAGGAATCTGATGCCCTCTTCTGGCTTCCAAGTATACTACACACACACACACACACACACACACACACACACACAAATACAGGGATCAGAGTGAAGTAGAGGAGAGAAAGCTTAAAAATGAACAAAATTTTGAAATAAAAGAAATAAAAGAAGAATAAAAATGTGTTAAAGGTCTGAATTAAATCTCAGGGAAACATGAATGATCAGAAAATAAATCTCTGTCAATCACTCAAAGTGTAGCCTGGGGGACTTAGCTGTTATGAGCACTGCATCCCCTTTCAGAGGACCCAGTTTGATTCCAAGCACCCAAATTGTGGTTTGAAACATCTGTAACTCAAACGCCAGGGGATTTAGCACTCTCTTCTGGTAGACGCAAGGCATTCAAATGATTTATAGCAAAACATACAAGCAAACCATCCATACCCCGGCAAAAACAAAATCAATAAGGTTGTTCTTTTATATTTTCTGTTGACTTATTTTTATTTTTATTTTTTTCCTTACAATTTTATTTTTTAAAAAAACAGAAAAACATGTACACATAATAAAAAGCATTTTAGCATAAAAATATATGAATATATTTTTGTCAGTACTTGATTTTTTTAAAGGTTAAATAGTATGCATTGAACTCTTACTATTTACAATGATCATAAGGTATATGTAAAACAAAACATAACATGAAAATAGTCAAATTTTTCTTGGTGTGTAAAGATTAAACAAAATGATTTTTAACTACCAAAAATTGCCACAAGGCTATTTTCTTATCTCTTGAGTTATTAATGATTTAAGGTCTAGGTGTATTCTACTCTGAGAGGGTGCTATACACTTTATTTTTCAAAGAAGAACTGAGGCTCCCACTTTTTGGCCTTTCTTTTTTTTTTTTTTTTTCTTCTTTTTCTCTTTGAGCTTCATATGGCCTGTGAGTTGTTCTGGGGTATTCATAGCTTTCTGAAGCTAGTATTCAGTACATATTATGTCTATTCTTTTGCAACTGGTTTACCTCATTGAGGATGATAGTCTCTAGATACATCCATTTTCCTAGAAATTTCATAAAGTCCTTGTTTTTAATAGCTGATTAATACTCCATTGTGTAAATACAGCACAATTTCTGTATCCATTCATCTACTGAAGGACATCTGGGTTTTTTCCAGCTTCTGGCTATTATAAATAAAGCTGCTGTGAATATGGTGGTGCATGTGTCCTTATTGTATATTGAAGCATCTTTGGCGTATATGCCCAGAAGAAGAATAACTGAGTTTTCAGGTAGAACTATGTCTAATTTTCTGAAGAACTGCCAGACTGATTTCCAAATAAGTTGTACCAGCTTACAGCCCCACCAACAGTGGTGGAGTGTTCCTTTTTCTCCCCATCCTTGCCAGAATCTACTGTCATCTGAATATCTTAGCCATTCTGACTGGTGTGAGGTGGAATCTCAAGGTTGTTTTGATTTGCATTTCCCTGATGACTAGGGATGTTGAGCATTTCCTTAGGTGCTTCTCAGCTATTCGATCTTCCTCAATTGAGAATTTTTTGTTTATCTCTGTACTCCATTTTTTAATAGGATTGTTTGATTCTCTGGAGTCTAACTTCTTGAGTTCTTTGTATATATTGGATATTAGATCTATATCAGATGTGGGATTGGTAAAGATCTTTTTCCAATCTGTTGGCTGCTGTTTTGTTTTCTTGGTAGTGTCCTTAGCCTTACAGAACTAACTGTGATGTGAAAGTGAAGAAAGCTACCAGAGCAGAAGGCAAGCAGGACAGAAGCCTTTTTCTGGGTTTGTTAGGCATTGTGCTTAGTTACTTCAAACCTGTAGTGACTTCCCTAAAATGATAAGCTGTACTGTAGCATTATATGGCACATAAACTCATTCCTTCCATGAAAGGATGGGGTTTATTTTCTTTTGGATAAGTACATGACACAGTAACGTTAAGTGAGATGAGAAAAATCACCCATCCAAAAACAACAATAATAATGCACAAAAAATTGAAAAGATATAATTAATCAAGACAATGGTGGCCATGAACACAGAAATGTGTACTTCAACACAGGCAAATGTAGTTCTGATTCTAATTAAAGTCTACTGCATAGCTATGGTGCTATGTTCTACTGTTGAGGCTTCATGGGTTATTATTTTCAACAATTGTCTCCAAGTGTGAGCTCTGAAATCAGCATCCTCTTGAGAAAATGGAAAGAGGCCCTGGAGGACCCCTTGTGATACATCCTTAGCTCTGCTTCAGCATTGCTACGAAGAATTTTCTCCTGTAGCTATTATTGGCCAGAATGCATCCATATAGTTTCTATGGATACACTGAGCCAAACAAACACAATCCCAGGTGGGGTGCCTGGTGTTGGAAAATGACAATGCACCACGCAAAGGACCATTAATATAAGTATTTAGTTCCTTTATGCCACTCGGATATACAATGAGGACATAAGGTGAAATATACATATTCAGATTATCCTGCATTCGGAGCCCTGATTCCTGATAAGTACTTACATTTATGTAAGAATCACATAAGCACTCCATGCTTTTAAGTGTGCTCAGGTATCAGAGTCAGAAGCTGAACATCAGAGTTTCAGATCCAATGCCATCTTAAGTAAGCAGGATGTAGAATAAAGGCAAATGCATAGGAAAGAGGTGCCCAGAGAGTAAACTAATATCCACTTTAAACAGTGTTTAAAAGACAGTTTTAGGCTCCTGTCTGTAAGCACACCAGAGCATCGTTAATGGTGACAGGCCTTGGAACCTCCCCTTAAGCTAGAACCCAATTTGGGTCTGTCAATGGACAGACAGGAGCCTAGCATGGCTGCCCTCTAAGAGGTCCAACAAGCAGCTTAAAGAGTAAGAGGCAGATACACCCAACCAGTGGACAAAAGCCAGAAATCCTAGTGTCTGAATTAGGGAAAAGCTGGAAAAAGGTGAGGAGGAGGGCGACACCATAGGAAAACTAGCATTCTCAACTAACCTGGACCCCTGAGATCTCTCAGACAGTGAGCCACCAATGAGACAGCATACACCAGCTGATATAAGGTCCCAGTCACATACAGCAGAGGACTGCCTGGTCTGGCCTCATTGAGAGAAAATGTACCTATCTTGAAAGAGAGTTGGGGCCCAAGGAGTGGGAACGTCTGGTAGGATGGGGGTGTGGGCTAGGGACATCCTCTTGGAGACAGGGTAGGCATATGAGATGAGGAAAAATTAGAGGTCAGACAGGGAGGGAGATAACAACCAGACTGTAAAAAAAAGTAATAATTCTAATAACAATTAAAAGAAAGACAATTTTAGGCTTGTTTGTATTTTAGGTGTAAAAAAACCTAATGATTGTATAATCAATGTATGCCAGAAAAGCTTAAAAAACTTTCATAGGGCTACAGTAATTAGTGGGTGTATGGATTTAAAAAAAATTATTTATTTCTATTTTAAATGTCCATTTGTCCCTGCTTGTGTATTTTGACCTACAGGTTTGACATATGTGTTAGTGCAGTGTTGTTCAAAGAGGCCATAAGAGAGTGTGAGATCCCCTGGAGTGGGAGGTACAGGTTTTAGAGGACCATACAACCTTAGCCCTGGCAAGTGAACTCAGCTCTTCCCTAAGAGTTGTATAGCCTTTTAACCACTGAGCCCACTCTCCAGCCCTGGATCTGAGACTTTTCGTCTACACATATACCTTCACTCTACTTCATGACACAGTCATTATGGCTAGCATTAGGTAAGGTTTTCATCCTCCATTCTAAGACACCTCATACTGGTAACAGTTTTCAATGAACTTTTAACACTATGATATTGGATTGCCTTATCATAATCATCCTTAAGGATTACTTCACAATAGCTCCCAAATGTCTTTGAATCCCTTTTTTGAAATCTTATTCATTTGATTTTTTATCTGTCTTGTTTTAGAAAGAGTCTTGCTAGGTGCAGCAAGCTAGCGTCAAACTTTTGGTCTTCTTGCCTAAAATTCCCGAGTGCTGGGCTTACAAGTGTGTGTCTTGCCACTGAGATCACACTGTTTGTTTTCTTTTTGAGCTCCTGGGTCTAATGGCATAAAAGAGTCTTAGAAATTAGATGCAAATGTCAGAAGGCCATATACTGTTGCTATAATGTCAGGACGTCATGATGTCATCTAGATGACTCACCCTGCCTGCCCTGTGTATCTAACATGACATTGAAGGCTCCAGTCTCTTCAACATGCTCAATATTAAATGTTCCACTTTATATGTTATACAAATCTTAAAATGATAGATGCTGTGAAAGATCGTTAACGGTTTGGGAGAGGATAGGTAGTAACCGCCGTCAATGATGAATCACTGCTTAAATGCTGTTCCATTAATTCGAATGACATTTTGACAATAACATGCTGTCAGTCCAATGGTTTGACCTGTACAACAACCTCTAATTATTACTAATTAAATAATTAATTATTCATAGAAGTGCATGCCATTAGCATAGCAGAGATGTGTTGGAATATGAGTTATATGAGGTTTATGAATCTTCAGAAAATAGATTCTTTAATAAATTAATAAAGGGGCTCTGGGGTTTCATTAAAAGGTGGCTGGAGGGTGTGCTTGCCTGTTTCCAGGGAGACCACAGGTGGTTCGCTGCTTTTTTTTTAAGTTAAACTTGTTTGGGCTAGATGATTTTTTTTTCGCCCTTTCTCACTGTGCTGTCCTCAGGCAGAGAACGGAACATTTTAATGAAACCCCTGTTGTGTTCATATCACTTTGATCCCCCTGTGTTCTCTCCAGTCTACACATTGGCCAGGCGGATGAAGGGCTTCGCATTTTCCCTCCAGTATTAAAAACTGTGGCATGCCCTCCATGAATAAACAACATTGCAGTGAGACCCAGAGAAAGAGAAAAGCAGAGCAAACAAAAGGATGAAGGAAAATGCATAAATTCAAATGACACGAGCCTCATTTACCCACTTAATTACCCTGACTCCTGACTCCCGTTAGCCACTGCGATTATTTTTCCAGTTGAGCCTGGTTTAAAGAAATTGGAAAAATGGGCTCATCTATTTATTCCCCCTCAAAAATCTCTTTGCCACATGGAGTTCCATGCCTTCGTTATCTAGCCATAATAATGATCATGGTGATATTCGTATCTCCCAGCACTGCTCACTAAATAGTGATAAAAATAGTAATATTAATGTTTCCTAACACTCATTTTTTGATGCTCTAAGGCGCATTAGAAATTCGGTCTTTGTTTAAGCAGTGGGGAGCCCACAAAATATCATTATAGTTATCATTAGAACTCAAGGGCACTCCCCAGAAACTAAAACCTTAGCCAAGGCTGTGTCAGCAAGCATTCATGGGCCATGGAAGAAACAAAACTTAAAAGGAAAATAACAACAACAACAATAATAATAATAAATTTTTAAATACAGTTTCAGCATTGGACCTATTCTGACAGAGTGGTTTCTCTCTCTCTCTCTCTCTCTCTCTCTCTCTCTCTCTCTCTCTCTCTCTCTCTCTCTCTTTCTCTCTCTCTCTCTCTCTCTCACTTTTGTTTTCCTTATTTTTTTTATTTCTTATTTTTTCTTAACTTGCCCGTCATCCTCACAAAGACAGAATAAGTCTTTCTTTTTTGTCAGAACCTGCTGTCAGTCAGTCCTTTAAAGTCAGTAGGACCCATCTCATTTTTAATCTCAATCTCACTTCTCTTTTCTTTCAAAGAAGAAGGGAAAGGAACTTCAAAGGAGCAACAGGGTTGGCTTTTTAAAGCTCCAGGGCCAGGCCAGCCTTCACCTACAGGACACTGCAGAGACTGAAAGAGAGCCCTTTCCATGCCTGAGCTTGGGAAAGCTAAAGACAGGGATATGGGGCACATTTAATTACTTATTGAGGTTGCAAAAGTGGAACAAACCCTCTAGAAACTTGTAAGAGAAAATATTCTTTTCTGAAGTGACAGGCTTCACTTTCTGACATTTACTTTTGCCATAGTCATAGAATGAACCAGGTGTGAATGTTTCTTTGTCTCCACCACACCTCTGATGGCTGTCAGTCTCTGGGAGACCTGAGATCTCTTTGCACATTTGGGACTTAGAGTTAGATCTATTTCAGCATATGTTGCTTTCTCCTTCCTCATTTTCACTCTGATTTTGCTGGTTTAGATATACAGATATAGTGTTACTACTTTCTAAGTATCCAAATTAGAACAAAAATTTTAAAAAGTCATCAAGCCAATAACATTAATTCCTAACCCAAATGGATGTTTACTAATTATAGTTTAGGAATAAAAATCATTCTGGGAAATATTATTAATCACACAGATACCCAGGGCTCCATCCTATTTTCTTTAAGGAAAAAAAAAAAGGAATCCAGGGAAGATTAAAGCCTTAATTGAACACATACTTTATTTCTGTACTTAGTTTTCACAAATGACATTATTTTAATGCAAAACTGACATTCTGGCACTGGTCACATACCCATCAGGACTGAATAATCAACAACAGTTTATAATAACACTGACCAGAGTAATTAATCAAGTATGAAGCTCAAGAGAACGAAATGTGTGTTGCTCCAAACACAAAGGGAAGATTGCTTTCTACATGTTTAATGTCTGTCCCATTTTCTCTAGTTTTCCATGAGAGGAAGAAAGTAAATACATGATTGTCATGGTTTGCCTTTGCTACTGATCGTGTTTTCCTATTTCTCTTCCATACTTTTTCTTTTTTAGTTCCAGCTTCACTAGCTGAAGTTTGCTCTGCCTGTTTTCTGGTCTTTAAAACTCACACATTTAATACCAAGTTCAAGGCAATAATATCAAGAGAGAAATGTGAATGTTGGGTGTGATTCTAATAGTCGTTTACATTCTTAAGAAGCAGTATTTGTCCGTTAGTGATAGCTCCTTTTATAGACGGTAGATGATCGATAAATACATAGACTGACAGACAAATAGGTAGATAGAATGACAGATAAAAAGAACCTGTATAATGATGGAGCAGGTGATCTAGAATATTTCCACGATACCATCATTAACTTACCATCCTTATAGCAAGGCCCCATAAGCCCACTAGATAGGTATTTTCCAAAATCAAATCAATAGGTAATAACCTCAGTTTGCATACATAATGGGTAGACAATATGAAGTGAATTTCTGGAAACACAAGCTTTGCTTGTATAAGCAACTTGCTCATCTTCATCAGGTGGACTCATAATAGTCTTCCATTCATCATTTACAGTATAACCAGTGCCATGAAATAAAAATCATTCTGGATCATATTTGCAAACTTAGAAAATCAAAACAGAAATTTAGAAGTGAAAGCCTACTATGACATTTAAGATTACTTTTTTTTCATCTTCTCAAACAAATTACAAAGGGATTCTATTAGAGACTGTCTGTTAGAGACTAAGTCTGAATGATGCTTTTGGTAGTTTGGCCCCTTTAATAATTAATAATCCCACTACTAATAATAATCATTAACAATCATACCAATCAGTGAGTATGAGAGGTATTTCCATCTTTTTTTAACCTATTTTTCTGGTGTTAAAATTTTCATTGTAAAACTCCTTGCTTGGATTTGTTACAAGATTTTTTGAGGCTGTTGTGAATGGTATTGCTCTTTAAGTTGTTTTTATATTGTTGTATGCATAGGAACACTATTGGTTTGTGTGTACTAGCTTCCTATCCTGCTACTTTGCTGAATCTATTAGTATAGGAGGTGTTCATTGAAGTCTTCAAGGTCAATTTCATACAGAATATTTTTGCAAATAAGGATACATTGACTTTTTTTTTCTCCTATTCATCAGTGGACTTATTGTACTAGCCGAGGCTTTAATAATTATATTAAACAGAAGAGGAAAAGAAGAATGCAAAATAAAGAAATGAATTAATAATATATAAAAAGAAGGATGGAAGGAAGCCTAGTATGGCTTAGAATTATTGGAAGGAGAAAAAAAAATTAAACTAAGAATATTTGGATTAATATATATATATGTGTGTGTGTGTGTGTGTGTGTGTGTGTGTGTGTGTGTGTGTGTGTGTATGCACATAAAGCTTAAATGAATGTACCCAGTTTGGGCTAGCAAATATTCTCCCCTAGGATCCATTATACCAGACATGAGAAACGTCCTTTGAAGCTGTTGGCCAGGAGAGTTTAAGAAACATTCCAAACAATATAAGCAATTGCTGTTGCCTTCCAGATGTTGAAGATAAGTACCTATCAAAACACAATGCATTTCTGATATAGGACTTAGAGGATCTGAGACAGATCTGACTTGAAAGCCTCCTTCCTGAGAATGAACTTTCATTGTACCAGGAGTTCTATGCAAGCTTCCAAGAGAAGGAAGAAACCAGCAGTTCTATTCAACTACCACGCCTGTGAACAATGATCAGCACAACAAGATATCCCTGAGTTCAGTAATAGAATTCATATCATGGTGATACCCAATATCTACTTAGATTCTGGGTTATGTCAACAGGAAGGAAAGCATTCATGTGGAAACCTAAGCAACTTCCTAAGGCTAAAGAGGTCATAGATCTTAGAAGAGAATTTATTACCACTGCTTTAGCAAACCACCATAATTTCAACTGCCATCTAAATACTTATCCTTATACTCATAGTTAAGTTTGGTTCTTATCCCTCATCATATAAGCATCTTTTTACAGCAGATGGAATCCATTACAAATATACCAAAAAAAATAGAAAAAATAAACAAAATATAGAGAACAACCTACAGTAGAGAGTCTAGCCCCAATCTACGACACAGCTACAATATTTACAACACAATTCCTGAACTAAGACTCTTTGAACATCATGGAGTGGGTGGTGCAGAAATATTATAAGTGTCAGAGAACCACAACATTTTCTAGAAGATTGCCTGTCTTACAATTGGCAGGGAAGCATTACCCTTGACACTTCAACAGTAGATCTGCCTAAACAAGACTTGACCAAGTGTAATACCAACAGACAGACTAACTTATATGGGATATAATGATGAGTCTTTTATGAATATTTTGTTCTGACTCTCATAGAGCTGCCAATAGAAGGTGGAATAAAGCAGAGATCTGCTGTGCAGATTTTCCATCCTAAAATATAAACATGGAACACAATTCTTTTACCTAGAGTTCCATCCTCTGCTTATTCTGTATTTAATATCTTCTTGCAGGCATGCATGCTGATTTCTCTACCTCACTAAGGCAATCAAGAGGAGAGTGGCTATATCTTATTTTATTCCTATACTCTATCTAATTACATGTTTACCATTTGATATACAGATCAAATCAGGATTATTCAAAAACAAACCCTCGAGTATATATTTACTGTTCTTATTTATTAAGAGTAGAGTTCTCACAGATATCTGCCTACCTCTCTCTGTAGTGATCTCAATTCATAAGAAACCATGTTCTTTTTTTGGGAGCATTTATTTTCTTGAATTAGAACATATTATACTTGCAAAAATCAGTGGCACAATGGTAGTGCCTCTGATAATAGAGGACATATTTATTGAGAGAAGATCTGTTGTTTTTCAAACATTGCTGCCATAAATCAATCTAATTGTATTTTCTTTACTCACAGCATTCCATGATTCTAAAATCTTTGTGTGTTAAGATCATTTCCTGGGTTTGAAGAAAAAAAATCTATGAACTGCATTCTGAAGTTTCTTATTTCTGCCAGAATAATCAACACAATATTAGGAGCTTAGCACAGTACACGTACCGTCCTACTGTTACTTAGGTGATAATTTGCATTGGATGCCACCATATTAACATGTTTCCATATTGATATGTCCTTATAGAAACTGTAGAAAAGAACTGATTTCCTTGAGTTTTTCAGACTTTGGCAACAATCTACATTCTTCAACTCTCCTGCCTACGTCTGACAATTCCAATAGACACCACGCCAATGAACCTTCTTTTGTAAGTTACATCTCCTCAAAACAAAGCCAGGAAACTTTTATTTACTCCTATATTATATTGGATTAATGTAGAGAGTCTTGAATAAGTCTTTATGTCAAAGTTGTAATGTTACACTTGCAATGTTCTTGTCATTCAAGGGACCAGTTTCAGGTTGGTGAGCATAGGCAGCTTGAGGAGCCATTGTTCTTTCTATTACTCTCATTGCTTGTAACAATGTTTCATAAAGAGAATCTTGTTTCAAAGGACAAATCAGAAGCACAGATGCTGTATCAATACATTTCTGAAAGGAATAGATAATACACAGAGACTGAATAATAAAAAGACTTTTTTCAGTGATACAAAGGGTAGAGGAAATCTATATTTCGCTGCTCTCTGAAGCCAAGGAACACAGGGAAGACATGACTGACCCTCTGCTGAATGGGTAGGAGGAGCAATCAAACACTGGGTTGTATTTACAAAAGACTGAGTTTTGTACAATTTAGCCTTTTATTTATTACATTGAAATGCTCCAATTAGGATGACTCAAGAGGGAAAGAAATAGTTAGACAACATCATCTATACATCTTCTCCAGTCTCCTGCTAATAATAATCAAGTTATTTTCCACCACCCATCTAATTGGCAGTGGTCAGCTATAGAGCCCATTAATATTGATCTGGCTACTGTTTGTGGACATGGCAGGATGGACAACTATGGGAAGTAGACATGAAGTGGAAATATAGTATGAGTTTAGTATGAAAAATCTAGGATGGAAATATCTAGTATGAATAATAGCTAAAGCCTTGTCTTGGATATGATCTTGTCAACTAAAGAATATCCGATTACAAATAATGTTATATATAAGTTAGCTATAGAGAAATATATGTTGGCACCAATGACCATAGGGAAATGACCAGGCTATGATCCTCAAGGGGTTGAACATGAACACAGCCAGAGTGAAGCTTCTGGTACTAAGTGGAAATCAACAGAGTTATGGTCTTCTTTGACAGCATTTTGGTGGTGGTTAGGTGTTGGGACCCTTATATGGATTTTTTAGGAGCATCTGTCGTTATGTATTTCTTATTTTAAAACTGCTTACTGAGTCTAGAAAGCACCAGCTATATAAGAATTCCTTCATAGAGGCTGAGCAACTGCGATTGGTAACAGAAAATTAGAACTTCTGTTTCCACCCGGAGGCGACTTCCGGACGCAGAGCAGAGCCTGGCCTACCTGCCACGCGGAACGGCAGCTCATAGAGGCTGAGCAACTGGTGAGTGGCAATGTGGTGGCGGGATCCGAGAGACTTGGCTTTCATGTCCGTGGCCATGGGTGCTCTTCTGAAGTGCTTTGGTCTGACAATGTGGTCCACTCAAGTCTCCATGGCCTTCATCTCTACAAGAAACATGAACTCAGCAACTGTACTGGTGTCTCTGGATTTCTGGCCTATAAGAACTTTGACTATGGTGCCATGATTCAGACAGAGAATAATGTGGACATACAGAATATCACTCTTGTAGATAATAATGTTGGTCTTTTGGCTATCTCATATGTATCTTCTGCTCCCCTGAGAACTGTCAGCACTGTACAGATTACAGTTAGGGATTCAATCTTTGTGGCCACTAGCTCCTCTTTAGACTGCATCGAAGACAGAAAGGTTCCTCAGTCAGTCACCTGGACATCAACAGGTAGAGCACCTTCCAATCCCAGAGGAGGCCGAATGATGCTGAAAACAAACTTTTCTATCATTTGACATATAGCATAAGAAGTGTGTGTGTGTGTGTGGGGTGTACTTATGTAATAGAACTCTATACACATATGAGCATAAACTACATTAAGTACCTATGTGCTTTCAAATGTGACATGTCATATAAATCCACACAACCCATTAGTATATGAACATTTGTGTTATAGATTTACAATTCACAAAGAAGAAACAAAATATGTACAGTATGTATGGATATAACACACATATTTCATTACCATGCTTATAAATATAGAATGCACAGGTACCAAATGTTAGATTTATGAGTAGTAAGTAAGCACAGTACATGCAGTATATAAATAATGCTTATACCACACAATGCAATGTATAATGCATAAATATTTGAACATATATACTAATATGTAGGACATGCATATACATGTAGACTCATATGATTATTGATTAAAACTTCAGTTATTCATGTATGTGCATATATTACATGAAATGCTTCTATTCTGAATCAAAATTTATGAGTATAAAATATTATTTTGTATGTAGCTTATTTAATAAAATGCCTTGTAGTGAAGGACACATAGAAAGTAATCTGCCATAAAAGATGTACTATTGTTTGGAAAGTCTTGATTATGACTGATCTGGAAGTCTTAGCGTCTAGTCCTATTTTCTTCTTTACCTTGACCCTTAACATGACTATTCTTGGATTTCAAGATGGAAAATATCAGAAGCCATTCCAATCAAGCTACATGGGAAAATGAGAGAACCAAAATAGAAGTACATACTAGAGTCAAAGCAAGGGCTTGGCAGCGTAAGAGCCAACTCAATCCTAAGACAAACAGGGATGTAGTTTCAACTAAAGTCAGAATGCCATGCCAGACATAACACTAGTGTTTTGCAGGTTCAATAGAATACAAAACAAAAACAAGCAACAACAACAAAAAGAAAGCAACAATAACAGAAAAACAGCTACATAGAGAAGATAACACTGTTAACACATTGTAAGGACATTAATAGTCCTGTAAGTATCCCACTAAATTACAGTACCACACACTATCATGACTGACAACAAAACTTGGTCCCATAACTTTTCAAAGACAGTCATGGGCTTGACCTTATTCATGAATCACTAGCATAGAGGACAGTAAATAGCACTTTTATCAAGGTTGTTACTCTGTAATTTATGGATATAAAGTAGCAATAAACTTGCCTCATTAAAATGTGCTTCTTTGAGTTTTCCTAATTCCGTCTTTGTCTCTACATTAAACAATTTGCAGGCTTCCACTTGTGAGGATTTCTTAGCTTTCATTTCACCTAATTAATGACATAAATGTGACTGGAATCTTTGGTACCTCTTATCCAGTCAAGACAGTCTGGAAATCTATGAATGGACCAACCTTTAGTGTTGTTCTCTGTTAGCAGGTTTATACAAGACAGGTAGCCATGGCAATGTGCACGAAGATCTCTCAGAGAAAGCAGCCTCAATGACATGTTTCTTCATCTCAGTTTGCTACTAAGAAAGCCCACACAGGGGCTTGTAAAACTTCATACATGGGAAAATTAGATCAATGATACATGAATAGATAAATTGCCATTGATAAAATTAAAAATTCTCTTTATTATCTCACAATGAAGGAAATTTTAGCCTTCCTTAGTGATCTGTACAGTCCAGAAAAATCAATTTCTTTCCCCTCTCTCTCTGTTTCTCATTTTCCATGACTCGTTTTCTCTATAATTGTCCAGACATCATCAAATCCTCCAAAAAATAAGATTAAATATGACCAAGATGGTTCAGTGTATGTCTATAATATCTAACTGAATAGCTGACAGATATCCTGGCTAGACATCCTGTATCTATGCTGCATTCATATATTTCAGAAGCATAGAGAAGATGTAGATAGCATCTTCACTCGTCCCTAAACAAAACCTTAAGCATCCAAACTTGTTCTATTGAAGACAATCATTTCAGAGTGAGAACTATTTTGCAGGACAACTTCTCTTAGACTGTACTTGTGCAGAGTTTGGTGAGGTGTTGGTTCTTTTGTTTGTTAGTTAGTTTGTTTGCCAGCAATTTTCTGTTAATAAGGGCAAACACTTTTAAGTGCATCACCAGAACTGAGGCATCTCATAATAACCATACCTAGTTTTTCTCCTTTGTCAAGTTACAGGCAAGAAATGGAGACATATACACTTAAAATGTATTCACTATTTTTAAAAGTTAAATATGAAATTGTAGTGATTGGACTATCCAATGTTGTTTCTATATAGTTAACTGAAAGCATTTTTGTTAATTAATCTCCAGACATTACAGTTTTACAAAAATACTTAAAACTGTTCATTTTTAATCAGTTTATTGCTAAATATAATCTAGATAGCCAATCCGTGTGCTCTTGGTTGGAGAATACCATTTCTCCAGCATCTTATGGTTGCCTGCCGTTCTTGGTGCAGGGTTAGGACCTCATGGCCTTTCCCTGTCTTTTTGGACATATTGTGAATTCTTCTTTCCTTTATTCAACTCATGTTCATGGAGCCGTCTTGGTGAGAGAGTATGGGTGTAGCTTCTCATATTACTAAGAGACAAAAATCAAACAAAAAAATTCTCCGATCTCCTGGTTCCTATAAACTTTCTACCACTCTTTTTCAGTGTTCACTGAGCCTTAAGTGTAGAAGCTCTTTTGTAGATGAATAGATTCATGTACATGCAGATATTCACATCACAGCAGTAAATGAATGAACAAGTCATATATTTGACTGAGAGCAAGGAGAGATATGTGGGAGGGTTTGAAAGGAGGATAGGCAAGGGAGAAATAATATAATTAAAGTGTAATCTCAAAAATAAAAAAATAATTTAAAATCAGCTTATAGTCCATCTTATAAAATGATAACGAAGATAAATGTAGAGAAAGTCATTCTAATGTTGTTCAAAAGAACAAAGGCCACAGTGATAGTATTGTCACCTTGGTGGTATATAGAATAACATGAAAAGCATGTCTTTGGCACATCAGTGAAGCATCAAACGATGAAAGAAAGACCCGTCCCAAGAGTGGGTAACACCATTCCCTAAGGTGTTTTGATGAGGGTTTTTAATCACAGCAACAGGAAAAATTCCAGGTATACCTATTTGGAGTCAATTATCAATACGGGGGGCTTCAATTATCAATACCGGGGGGGGATTTCAATTATCAATACCAGGGGCATCAAGAATCAATACCGGGGGCTTCTAAATGTATAGGCTTCAGATCAGCATCCTAGCTCTTTTGTTTGTATCAGTCTGTATCTCCTGCTGAAGGTAAAATGTCCCTCATGGGCACCTGTGCTTCAACATTTCCAGTGATGGAGCTGTTCTGAATAACTGGGGAACACAAGAGGTAAAAACTTTCTGCGTGGGTTCAGGGTGGTATATCCTTGTCCTACCTTCACCCTACTCCCCATTTCTGGTTCCATGTACCAGTGAGGAGGCAAGGAATTCATGCCTCACAGTCCTGCCTTCATGAAGCTGCCTGTTGCCCTGCTTCCCTCTCTATGAGTTACTTTAGAGGCAGATTGCAAGCGGAAATACCACCTGCCTTCCTTAGGTTTCCTTGTTCCAGAATTTTGTTACAATGGGAAGTTTCTAACTCAGTTTCTAAGATAATTGACTTAATCATGACTGTATTGGAAAGCATGAGGGTAACTCTTTACATCTGTCTCTTAATAATGTTACTTCTTCCTTTGAAGCCATCATTGTCTGTGGAGAGATTTCACAAGGGGCTTTTCTGCGGCGGCTGGGCAAATTTGACACACTGGACCCTTTCCTTCCTCAGATCAACTGTTCCCTCCTCTGCTTCCCTCTTGGTGGAACACACCACACCCCACATCCTTTTTGATTGTATGTGTTTTTCCTCTTCATTAGAGCTAAAGACTGAATGGGCCTCTTGTGTGAAATAGAGACAATGTCGTTCATTTAATGGGATTATTTACAATAGGAAAAAACAAAGAGGAGAGCTTTAAAAAGAGAAAGCGGAGACAGTTATAGCAAAGAGGCTTGCCCATGAAGCCTTTCTTTTATTATGAGTCTGGCACACTCCACACCTTTTCCTGGCCATGTGCCAAGGATCTCCTCCATTGGAGTACAGCCCTTGCGTTCTGTTGCAGTTTCCAAATGATGCCACATCAGCCAGACTCTGGTGTGACTCATTTCCGCAACAAGGGTGCTCTGGTACTTTAACAGCTCTGTGTTCTTTGATCAAGAAACACTGTGGCGGCCCTTCTCATGGCCAAGGTTCTCAGATGATCAAGCTTTTCCCGGGCACACCCACATGGAGAAGAGAACACTAGCTGTAGACAGGCTCCATAGGAAGACAAGCTTTAGCCAAGGGAAGAAGAGACAGCCGAGGCTTGGAAGCTTCCCTGCCTGGGGCAATATCCTTATGAGAACCTGAAAACCAGCTCTTCTGGGCCAGTCGATTAGAGAAAGTTGCTTCCTGTAGAGAGATATGGCCCTTCAGCTCCACAGTGAGGTATGTAGACATCACACCGTGTATGAGTTCATACAGCAACTAGGACCACACATAGCCTTGCTCATAGTCAATGAACCCCAACTGACCATTGGTACCAACACAGGGCACAGTCCAGGATTTGTATCAGGCTTATCATTTGTTATCTGGATACGTCTGTTATATTTGGCAATTTATTTAAATATTGCCAGTCATGGTTTCTTTATCTGTGAAACGGTTAATTATGCAATTATAACATTTAAGTCAGAGGTCACTTTGAAGACTGTGTAAGAAAATGCAAAGGCAGCACATAGAACTGGGATCTCCCTAAAAAGAAAGTTCTCATTACCCTTTGTGAATGGTAATTGCTAAATGAATCCTGGCCTTCAGAAAGATAGAAAATAAGAGTCCCCTCCTGTATTGCTACATTGCTCTTTTGTTCTTCTTAAACCCTCACACCCCTGAGAAGGGACAGGAACATAGTATAAAGACCCAGCTGGGTCAGTACTTACTGTGCCAAACAGGCTGGTCTCATGTTTACCATAATCTTCTTTTTTGCATCCCAAGTGCTGAGATTACAAGTCTGTATCACAACACCTGTCTTTGTACAATATTCTTTAATGTTCAAATTTTCCTATGGGCTTAAAACTTTTATAATATTAGTTATTTTACTGTATTTATTCTATGCTGAACATTACATTAAATATTTTATGTATTTAATATTATTAACCACCTTATCTTTCTGAACTTTGCTCTTTTATTAATCCCATGTATTAAGCCAAAAGCCCAATGTTCAAGAAATTTAACTAACACGTTCAGGGTTGAAAGCTAAAATATACTTCATGTGGAGTTTCATGAAACCTCTGACACAGCTTTCTCACTACACTGAAAGCTGAAATTTGCTTACCTCTGTAAACATTTATGACTCCAATCTTATCTCACTATTTTATATCCTAAAATATGCATTTTAATATTGTGTGGATTCCTTCCTGGGGGCAGAAATCATGGGAAATGTTATGTGTCCTTGACATTGTACAAACAGGTGCTACTATTCATATTTAGTGGAACAGAATTGATAAACATCAATGAAACACCCGTAGTAAGATGCTCTTAATTTAAAAACAAAGCACAATATACTCCCTCTCTAAAGGGAAAGTTTGGTGAAAGATAAAGACATCAGGTATATCCTCAGGGATGTCAGGAGAGTTGTTGTGTTCTGAGACCACTTAGTGTCCTTAAAGTGGAAGGAAATATCACAGTCTCATCCATGTCTGTCTGTAAGTTTGATTCTGAACTCTGCCCTGTCTGTTTTTTTCCAAGTACTATATACTGTTTCTGTTGCTATGATGCTAATATTGATAACATTTTCTCATTCCATTTCTGCAATATTGTTTCATTTGTCTCTTCCATATTGTATTTACTTAATTTTCTTCAAATTGCACCATTAGCTCCTTAGCCTCAAGGAGTACCAGCTATTAAAATCACCCTATAATGTTAATTGACTAAATGATGTAAAATATCCCAGCTGACAATGTGGGCAGGTGCCATACCAAGGGGAGTTTCTTTAAATAAAGCAAGGTGCTCTTGGGATTCTGAACATTTTAACTGAATAGGAAGATACAGCTAAACTAAAACAACGGAGATATTATGTAAATATCCGCATCTTCTTTACAGGATATTTTGGGCCAAGAATTATAATTTCTAATTTATGAAACTATAAAATTAAAAATGATACTGATACTTCAAGTTTGTCTTAGTTATTTTCATACTGAAGTGATGAAATATCCTTATAAAAGCACCTTAAGACAGGATGAGTTTTATTTGGCTTTCAGTTCTAATGGGATTCAGTCTATCATGGGAGGAAGCCATAGGAGCAAGCAAGGAAGGCATAGCAGCACAGGAAGATGGTTGACTGGTATCTTTCCATCCACACTGAGCAGAGAAATGGATGTGTACTGCTATTGACCAATGGTCATTTCAAAGTATCTGTTAACCCCCAACTACATAAAATATTTTTTTAAAAAATTTCACAAAATACCATGACTCTGCTAAATTGAAGATTACTTAAGTAACTGTTAAATTACTCTACAGGTATCAAACAAAATAATATTGAACAATTTCTGGGATATTTTATAGTCACTTTCCTACAAAGTTGGAGAAATGACATATCACTGTATTTCTGGGAAGGGTTTTCTGTGTGCTGTTCTTTAAATGTACAAATCTGTTCCCCTTTGAGTAAAACTAGTAATTTAGTTGTGATATTAGAGATACAATTTACATTCGGTTTCTAGGATTATCAACACACTCAAAAGATACATGAGAAAAAGTATCCTAAATGTAGAAACGTAAGTCTTTACTAAAAGAACAAAAATATGTTGGGAAAGTTGGTGAAAATTCCCATCTCTCAGATAACATGGAGTTTGGCTGAATGCATCCGGTACACACTTTCTATAAATTTCAAATAAACAGGAGGACATAGGGCAAAGGGCATGGTGAAAAAGGAATATAGGAAATACCCAACTTTATGCCCTGCTAAACAATTCTAGCTTCAGTCACTTTTCTGAACCGATTATATACCAAGGATATTTCTTAAAATGCTCAAGAAATTAGGTGTGAATAGAAACTTTAAGACTAGCGTTTGGGTTGTCTATTGCTGGTGGGAGTGAAAACTTGTACAGCCACTGTGGATATGACTTTGTCAGTTCCTCAGGAAGAATGAACTAGATCTACCTCAAGATTAGGTATACTACTCTTGAGCATATACCACAAAGATATTTCATCCTACCCCAGAGACACTTGCTCAACCATGTTCTTTGCTGTTTTATTCAAAATGATCAGAAACTGGAAACAACCTAGATGACCCTCAACAGATGAAAGGGTAAAGATAGTGTGGTACATTTACACAGTGAAACATTACTCAGCCATTAAGACTTGATATTCTCATGGAAGTGGAAATAACTAGAAAAGATCATTCTGAGCGAGGCAGTTCAGTCAGTCTCAGAAAGACAAATATGGTATCTATTAATGTATATGTAAACCTATGTTTTATTCACTTATATGCTTTAACTGAAGGATAACCAAGATACCTTCAGAGGTATAAATCTGCTCTTTCTAAGAAGGATCAATCTGTTTCTAAGGGGCAACAGATTGATCTCCCTAGAAAAGAGAAATAGAAAAGATAGTCATGGATGTGTTGGGAAAGGGGGTAGTAGAACAAGAGTATCAACTGGGCATGTAAGAGGGAAGAAATCAGAGAATAAAGGGAAAGATGAACAAAGTTAAAAAACATTCTATGGGTACTATGGCAACCTAATACAATAGAAAATTCCTAAAATGTATAAATAAATTTTGGAATGTCTAAATCAAGTATCCAGTTAATGGGGCAGATAGACATTTTTTTTTTTTCATCAAATGAAGTTTCCAGTTCCAGGATTGGGTTACATATAACTGAAGTTTTGGCCAACAGGACCTCCAAACAACTCAGTCTTTTGCCATGACTATAGGTTACTATTTGAAAACTGACAGCAAGGCCATATTGATGAAAGCAACACCTACAAACCTATTTAACATGATCTGTACCCCTGTGCTATAGCGGAGGCTTAAAATGTTTGCAGCCTACTTTAGTAAACGCTCAACCTGTCTTCTAGCCTACCAGCTACTAGAGGTAGTAGTAGAAAAAGTTATTAGGATATAAGGGAAGTGGTCCTGTTTAGAAGTAGTTCTTTGGAAGTGAGCTCAATCATTTTTATTATTTTTGTCAGCAGTTCAGTTCCATAGCAATCACCAAATATGAATCAGAAGCTTCAATCCAGTCCTTTTAGCAGGCAGACACTAGGCATGAACCAGCAGCTGTAGTTCAATCCTGAAAAAAACTGCAAGACTAACCAACCAGCTTGAGGCGAGCCGTTCTTGTGCAAGTTTCTCTCAATGGTGGTGTTACCACAAGTGGAGCTCAACAATTCTATACAAGGTGAACTAACACATGAGTGTCATTAGCGAAGAATAGCAAGGCAGAGCAAACCAAACCAAATTCTCAGTGCTCATCTCCCACTGTCTCTGGGGTCATCTTTATACTTCTTTATCAAGCACCCTTTCATGTGTCTGCTATATACAAAAACATCCTTTCACCTCAGCAAAACATCATTTAGCATGATGGACTTTACAAACAAACTATAACTTTCCACTTCAGAACAGAATTCTGAATGCCATGAAAGGGAGAAAATGCAAATACAAACCCAGCTACAAACCCTTTGTTCTACAATGTTTTCCTGACTGCAAAATGTACTATGGTGGCACAAAGCTTGTAGGAGTGAGCAACCAATATGTGATTTTACTTTAGGCCCATTTTATAGGATGAAACTCATTCCCAGAAGTGCTAATGTGACCAAGAACCTGGTCAGGGATCTAGAATAAAACCAAATACTACTGTTCTAATAATAGTAGCAATGAAATGATTCCTAATGGCATCCTGCTGTACTTAGAGATCACTGCCTTGTTCAGCCATCTCAGAGAAACTTCTGCCTCGGTAAAAGGAAACAAATACAGAGAATCACCAACCATATATTAGGCAAAGAGTGAGAGACTTCTAAACACTTAGGCCTAAATGGGTTGTCTGAATCAAATTCTCCTCCTTGGGGAACATTGAACCATGCAGAAGAGGAGTTAGAAAGAGTTTCAGAGCCATAGGCTATGAAGAAACCAAAGATTCAAGGTAATTTCTATCAACAAGATTAATTAATGTCTATAAACTCAGAGAGACTAAGGCAGTGCCTTAGGGTTTCTATTGCCGTGAGGAGACACCATGACTACTGCATAGAAAATCACTTAATTGGGGTTGGCTTATAGTGTAGAGGTTTACTACCTTTCTTCACAGCAGAAAGCAGGGCAACATGCAGAAAGACATGGTACTGAAGAAGCAGCTGAGAATTCTACATCTGCATCAGCAGGCAACAGAAAGAAAGGATGACAGTTAGAATGGACAGAACATTTGAAACCTCAAAGCTGAAGCCCAGTGACACACTTCCTCCAACAAGGCCACACCTCCTAGTAGTGCCATGTCCTATGTGCCTATGGGGGGCCATTTTCATTCAAACCATCACAGACAGTATACACTGGGCCTTCAAGGATCTGCCACAAATGAGGTCCCAAAGCTGAATGGAGAAGTTGACACATACCTCCACCCCTTACCCAGAAACTATGTCCAACTGATAGCCACTAGCAAAGAAAAATTTAGGTTTTTACCATGGCATCTTACTCTAGAAACAAACTACTCTTAAGGGTAGGCTGCATGCTTAACAGTACATGAGCACCAAAAAATGAACTCAATGACATTTTTTGGACTCTCTTTGTCTCATAATGTATTAGGGCTTTTTATTTTGTTATTCTCTTTTCTTTTTAAAATTTTCCTCCTTTTTTTTTTACTCTATGGATCTTTTGTGTATATGGTAAAGCTTTCAGTTTATTATTTTTATAGGATTCCAGTGTGTGTGTGTGTGTGTGTGTGTGTGTGTATTTATATATACATATACTATGTGGTGTGTGTGAATATATATATATATATATATATATATATATATATATTTGTGTGTGTGTATGTATATATATAATATACATATATTGTGTGGTATGTGTGTATGTATACATATATTGTGTGGTATGTGTGTATGTATACATATATACAATATACATATATTGTGTGGTGTGTGTGTGTGTGCATGTGTGTGTGTGTATTATGACTTTCAGTTTAATGAGATTTCAGAGTGTGTAAACAAGTGGTTAGAATTTACATCTACCAGGAAGGATCTTTGGGTATCTGTATGGTGGTTAAGACAGAAACATGATTTCTGTAAAGTCACCTCTGATAACTATATGAATTATTTTATTCTCAATGCCAGAGATTATCAACCTTCCCAATGCTATAGCCTTTTAATCTGGTTCTTCATACTGTGGTGATCCACACACAATAAATTATTGTTTTTGCTACTTAATAACATTAGTTTTGCTACTGTTGTGAATTGTAATGTAAATATCTGTGCTTTCCCACTGTCTTAAGTAAACCCTCTGAAAGGATCATCCAACCATAAAGGGGTTACAACCCACAAATTGAGAGTCACTCCTCAATGCAGTCTGCTGCCCTATCAAGAGATGAAACCACAAACTCCTGTGTTTTCAGTTTTCACTGGATTTAATGTCTTTCTTAAACAATCAAACTGAGTACAGTGATGATCAGGAATTTCAAATAATAAATTATAGGAGTTCTAAATTTTCCTGGATCAAATTCTCCCACATAGAACGCTACCTCTAATTGCCTAGTTGCCACATGGTGTCAACCCTGTGGCATAGGAATGGGTTGTGTATAGAGTAGCCTCTCTGAAAACCCCAGCTTAGTTTAAAGCCAAATAGCAGCAGCAGCAGCAGCAGCAGCAGCAGCATCTGGCAGGTATGCATAGCATGGGATCTATTACAAGCAAAATTTGAGATAAATGTAGAATCAACTGACTTCAGCGTGCAACTTGATGGTGGTCCCCGAGAGAAACACTGGAGTGAGATGCGGTCTATTTCCAGAGCTGTGGGAGGCATGACAGACTGGTTACATCATACCACTAATTGAGCAGCATGGTTCCTTTTGACAAAAGAGCTCACAGCATGTCCTACCATATTCATAATCCCAAATGTGGTGCATCCCTGAATCTTATCATCTGCTGTCCCTTCCCCTTTCTTTTCTGTCCATCTTTCTACAGTGTGTGTGTGTGTGTGTGTTGGGGAAGGGGGAAGGGAGGGAGGAAGAGAATGTGTAATAGAAATAGAGCAGATATTTCACACACTTATGACCTTGGTAGGGACATAATGAGACAGTTCCTGCCTCTGGAACAGAGCCAGCAGGTGTGGACCTCCTCCAGTGTTAAGGGTTGCTGTGGGCGTAAGGATTGTATGTGTAATAATGTACATATCCTCAATTTCCTCTGAGAAATGTCCTTCTTGTCAAAATTAATGACTCCAGAGACAGCATAAATCCTGGAAGCAAAGGTGTAGCTAATGTCTCAGCAAACTGGTAAGTGCTGGGAACTTTCAGACAGTCTTGAAGGATGTGGAAAAGAACCCTAAAAACTTGAGTTCAAAAATGTATAATTTCTCAATTATGCAAAATAGAAGAATGCAATATGAATTGTATAAGGGGCTTTACAGATCTAAAGAAATAGGCAAGTACACCATGAGCCAAGTTGTCAGAAAGATCATCCTGGGATGGAGAGAACTTAGGGTCTAAGTGTGGTCAAAATGGTAATTTCAGGACAAGATCCCACCCAGTTAAGTTCACAAAGGCAGGGAGATCTCTGAATTCTTTTACAATGTTAAAATTACATGTAAAAAAAAAAACAAAAAAAACATGTGCTTGCTGTTTCCTAATAATCAAGGTACTGGGGTCAGGGAGGCTGATTCTTAGGATAATCGAGCAGGAACCTGGAATAAATAACTGAACTGATATGTAAACTAAAAATGGGCTTTTGGCCTAACTGATGAACTAGAGAGTAATATCAATTCTTCACATTTTTTTTTTTCCTATAGCAAGAGCTGAGCTGTCTGGAAATCGCTGGAGAGGGAAAATTGGTCTTCAAGAATATTTTTTTAACAAGATTTCTCACTTTGATCAGAAAAAAAATCCACAAAAAGTGAGCATAGCTCATTTAAAATTTTTTATAGCTCTTTTTTTTTTTTCTAACAGGATTTCTGATGAACTTGGTCAAAAATTACAAGATTTACTTAGAGAGCTGACAGAGCTCTTTTCAAATGTTTTGTAAGTGCTATCCAGAGAAGGCTGTCCCAAGAGTAAACACAGTTCTTTCTGATATTTATGTATTTATGTATGTATGTATGTATGTATGTATTTATTTGTCTTTCTGGTTTTCATGGGTAAATCCAAGAGTTACTTTTAAAATTTTCTGACTTGGTTGGAAGATTCAAGATTTTTTTTTTTATAGCAGCTTTTCTGACTTTGGTCAGAAAAACCCATGAGCCATCCAGAGAGCTTTTAGAATTTTTACTAGCAAAGAGATGTCTCCAGCAGAAAGTTAGCTGTCTCAACCCTAGAGTTTTCAGAATACTAAGAAAAAGCTGTCTAGAGAAGAGCAGAACACACTCACTCACTCACACACTCACTCACACACACACACACACACACAGAGAGAGAGAGAGAGAGAGAGAGAGAGAGAGAGAGAGAGAGAGAGAGAGAGAGAGAGAGAGAGCTATCTCAAGCAGAACATAGGCTGCCAGCTTGGACCCATGGTTTGACTTTGAGACTTTTTGAATCACTTGTTTTTGCAACTTCCAAACAACCCTTCCCTCATGAACCTGGTCCTAGACAAGGCTGGTCCTTGGCACATGGGTAAATATTAAGGATAAGTCACCCATACAGTTCAGGATGTCCAAAGGCAAGCTCAGCAATTTCTTATAAGAACCATGAAGAACATCTGACCAAGCATTCTTTTTCTTGGATAATACTGCCAACGCTCTGTCTGTTTCTGTCTTTGTCTCCCTGTCTCCATGTCTCCCCCTCTCTCTTTCTCTCTCTCTCTCTTTTTCTCCTCTCCCCCTCTGCAGTTTTAAGCATCTTTCCTTACATATTTTATTGTTATTGTTCATCAAGTGAATGAGATCTATCATATCAGCAGGTGATTGATTTTAGCCTTCATAGGTCACTGTAATTTAGATATGCCCATTACATTCTAGTTAATAAGATGTTCAGGTCTGCATAAAAGTTCATTGATGAATTGATCATCAGAGAGTGACATCTTTTATAAAAATGATTATCCAAATCTGATTATGTGATTTGATATGCATATCTTAACCTGATAATAGTATATACTTTCTGTTAGTTCACTTCTTGCTGCTTAAGTATCTATTCACTGTGTTTCTTAATCTTCTTGTGAATGAACCAGTCAGCAAGTCTACAGATAAGCACGGCTAAAACTGGACACTTTCCCCACCCTTAGACGTGGATACAGAGCAGATAATATTGCCTGCATCTATAAAGAAAAAGGGAAAGACGTGGATATCCTGTAAAGTCCGTATGCTGGTCAGTTCTGAGAGGCAAAAGGTTAAAGCCAGTCCCAAACTATGGAAAACAGTTTGACTTAGAATTGCAGTGACTGAGTTCAAGTAAACAGCGCCAGTAGTCTTTTCGCTCAGTTGCCAATATGGAAATCAGTCCTAATAAATCATTTTCTATGATATTTCTAACCCCACAGAAAGTAATTCTTTATTGTTCAACTAGGTTATTTAAAAGAGAATTTTGATGGCTCTAAATAGCTATCAATTAACTTTCTATTTCCTGGTATAAAATACGAACATTATAATAATGTTGAGTCACCCATGAACACAAAGGAGGGAAGAAAAAGAACCACATTCATCACATGACTTCTTTAACACACTGTATAAATGTAGCCTTTATATATTACTCACCACAAAACTCATCAGATTCTGTTACCAAGTTAAACTAAAGAATTGGATGACATCCACAAGCAAGCCAGAAATTACTCAGCCCCTTTGAGGAGTTTATTGGCAGAATACCCAGTCTAGGGAAGGGGCTTCCTGGGTGGATTAGCACTTGGGTATTATTTTTTATGTTGCTTTTGAAAATTATTGAAGTTTCATTTGAGTTATTTTTCACAACAATGAAAACCAGCTGAAATTAATGGATGGTTTGAATTTAACCAGCATCACCCCATCAGTCATAAGTACCTAAAGACTGATTTTTTTAAGCACTTTACCATTAACATTTTAAATGATCAACAGAGCTGCTTAATCTGTGCTTCTTTTTTTTTCTTTACTTGATAAATGTATCAATTTGAGGTTGGCTTATATCACTGTGCAATGCAGATCCATTTCATTTGGCTGTAAGACAAACCAACATATTTTGTTTTGAATAACTGTTCTTTTTTTTTTTTTTGAAAAGTAATCTATTTGGAAAGGAGGTAGCTGGAGGGAGGAGTGAGGAAATAGAGTTAACCTAATTACTCTGTAATGCTTTTTTCTTTTTAATAATTTATATGGCATGTCTGCAAATGTCCTTTTAGAGAGAATATGTGGGCTTTTGCTTTATCAGAACAAAGTAAATGAAAATGCTAATTGATTTCCAATGAAATGATTTGGGTGAATTTTTAATTTTTGATTTTTTTTCAAGCAATGTTATTCATGCTCATGCATAAACAGTCTAATATCTGTAAAGCCTTCCAAGTTTTATGAGGCTGGCTGGAGGATAGAAGCCCTCAAAGAAAATACAGAAAGCACTGTTTCTCTGGGGCTTATGCCTTGGCTTTGAGCTGTCAGTGTGCACCAGATACATTTTCCTTCCCCTGTTTAACACCCTCCAGAACAGGCGTTAACCAAGCCCCACATTACTGTCTTTGTGGTACCATCCTCATAAGGTGGTTTTGATTTTTATTGCCTTGCCTTGAACTCTGTTTATATTCCTAATGTGGCTCACTAGATACCATATTTCCTATAATGCCAGCTTCTGTCTCCTACTATATCTATGGGAAAATGTACCATTATTGTCTTTTCTGCAAGGCAAAGATTCTCCAGGAGTATTTAATTCTTTGTAATACACGAATTTCAATCTACTTGCCCAACATATGTTGATCCTCAGTATCGTTTACAGATATACAATGAAAGAACTTTAAAAAATTTGAAAGGTAAAGGAATTGAACATTATTCTTATCTACTATGTGAAATGAATGTGATTTAATAAAAACTTGGATCCTTCTTCTAATATTATGGGTTTGGTTTGAAAACATTGATCTTTCTCATAACTTAAACCATTATTTTGTATGACTCTTCTTTTCTTTAAAAGTTGCTGGTTTTGGTTCATGAGTTCAAGAGTTTAGGGCACCCCCCCTCCCAAAACTTAATGCAACAGAAGAATCCCAAATATTTAAAATAGCATTTTTGTTCTTTGATTACAGATCTGGTTAAACTGTGTGCAATTATTCAAACTGAAGAATGGTGTATATACTTTGTTATTACTTTCATTGTATGAATGTAAGGAATCCAAAGTGATCATTCAAAAAAATCATAGTGTTATTGTGCTCTATTTATAGTGGGTAACACTTCTATCTCCTCATATATCATTATCAGATCTTCAACCAGCATCTAATAATTGCACATTTTTGTAGTGTATAGTGTGAAATACCAATGAATATATACACTGTGTACCAATCAGAATGTGATGTGCTATAGGCTTGTTCAATTGTATTCTAAACTTACATGTTTTAACTTATCAGATCTTTGGTGGGGTTCAGGCATGTGCAGGTTAAGCAAATGTCTTAGGTAAAGCTGGTACCAGTGAACTATAACTCAAGCTCAGAAGCTTCATTAAAGCTATAGAAGAGACACTTGGCTGTCTAGAAGCTGTTTTTCAAATATGATTCTATGGGCAAATGTAGTTTTCCCTCTTCCACCTCGAATACAACACCTATAAGAGATCTGGCAAGCTAGAGAAAGGACCGAAGGATCAGGAATGGTCTGCAACCACATGGGAAGAACAACATTATCAAACAACCAAGCCCTCCAGCTCCCAGGAACTAAAACACCAACCACTGAGCACACATAAAGAGACCCATGACAGCACTGTCTGGCATCAGTGGGAGAAGAGGCCTTTGATGCAGTGAAGGTCCATTTTCCCAGTGTAGTGGAATGCCAGGGCATTGAGGGGGAGGAGGTGGTTGGGAGAGGGAGCACCTTCATGAAAACAAGTGGAGTGGGAGGGGGGATGAGAGCAGAGAGAAAGGGGATAACATTTGAAATGTAAATACAGAAAATACCCAATAAAAACAAAAGAAGATAAAAAAGAAACTTCGCTATTCGCTTACTATCTCCATCACATTGAATTCAGTGCTCTGCCTTAAAAGAAGCTCATTTCTTTTTAACAGTTCATGCAAAGTTGGGAGCTAAGAATCGGAAGTCCCTAACACAACACAGAGGGGCTTGCTTCTCTCCATGGTCACGTGATTTTTTTTCCTGACATTTATTGAGAATCTGCTTTAGTGACTGGGCCCAACAAAGTACTCCTGCATCACCACCTGCTTGTTCTCAGTCACAGAGCTTCTCTGCGTCATCACTATGGCTACTGACCTGTCAATCATAACCGTCCTGCCAATGTCTCAGTGAGAGACTGCCCATGGCTCTCACTCACCTTTGTAATCTAAGTCTGAAGCCTGAGTGGCAGGGTCCTTGTGGAGTCTTCAACCTTTCTCTCCAAAGGCAACTACCTCACCTGGCTTCACAAAGTCTTAGACTTTCTCTAACACTTTAACGTATATACACTGGCCTGCCTGGAAGGCCTCATAGCTTTGACTTCCTGTGCAAATACCTACTCTGTATTTGGTTCTCATTTCCACTGGCAAACTCCAAGGTGCTTAACTCCTTTTTCTCCATTCCCATTAGGCTGTCAGAGAAAGAAAATCAGCAGTGGCTGACATCATGAGACACTCATGCTATTGTTTTGAAAATGCTAGGAGATTGGTTCCCATTTAGCAAATGACACACTGAAAGAGGGGGGCTCTTTCAAGTCCATAAAGACTAACGATTAGAAGGATTGGTACTGGAACCCAAGAGAAGACCCTCTCTTGACCTGTTGACTGAACTGTTATTTCATAACTAAGCACTGTTTAACTGAAATGCCTTCTTCACTAAGTCATTTCTTCAACAGAGAAACTATATCTTAAGGATTCCCCATATTCCAGTTTTGTAGTGAATAACTAAAACTATGGTGGATGTTAATTTAATACAGGACTAAATTATGTAATGATTTCCTAATACCTTAGCAAGACAGAAAGTGCAGCCGAGAGCACAAAAAGTGAACTGGGTTATCCAACCACAGCCTCTCTCTTTGATACATACACCCTTATTATAGCTTAGAGGAACCACTGTGACATTAAGCTTGAAATCACTTCAGTGCATTCAAAAAAAAAAAAAAAAAAAAAAAAAAAAAAAAAAAAAAAAGCAGGCATGATTTACTTGCATTTGACTTCTGGAATCAAAGGTATGACTTAGGAATGGTTTGTTCTTTCTTTGTAGCTATTTCTGGATTTCTCTGTAGTAAGGGACATTAGTTTCTGCTCATGTGATGTGTGTCAGTGATGGATCCAATGATCAAAGAGATCATATGTATTTTTGCTCAGAGACCACATTCAGTGTTTCCTGTCACTGTTCTTAGACAGTACAGACTGACTGCACATCAAATGATTTTACTCTGATGAGCTTGCAGAATGTCTCTGATCTAGGAAATAACCAATATGTTGTGCGTATACCAACTCAGCTTCCTGTATATTTAACTATACACCTTATGCTTGGAGTCAGAGAGCCCTAGGTTAAAAGTGGCAGCCTGGTCATTGATTGTAAGTTAAAACAATATTCATGACTTTGCTGTGTCTTGGTTTTTATTTGTTTGCTTTGTTTTGTCTTATTTTTAAAATAGGATCAATTAAAATCCAAATTAAAATGAGGATTAAATGACAAGGTTTATACAATATATTCTTTGTGTCTGATATTATATCTTTAACAGCTCCAATAAAGCTAGATAAAGAAATCCGGAATTTTGACCAAACGCCTAAATTTTGAGACTCAACATAACCTGCTCAGTTTGTTCACACATCTTTCTTAACTCTTTCACATCTTCATTCTCTGGTTTTTAAACAAACACACAAACAAATCATTATGGGACACATTCATTTAGAACCCCAAACTGACTGGTAGACAAGCTTGTAACACATGGAGTGCATCCATGAAGGTGATTTTCACTTGATTAACCACAGAGCAGGATGTAGACATGAATTTGTGGATGATTCTAAAGCACATATAGATGGATGTTGAGGCAACCAATACATAGGTGCTCATTTCACCGACCCTCAAAAGCATTCCCACCTTGCAGAAATAGGACAAGTTCATAGCAATGAACTTGCCTGCTCTCATCCCTTCTTGAACTTCCTCTGTGCCTTCAATCATGCAATTGGTATTAGACTTTTCATTCTGCATTACATTTCCCCCCACATCACATCCTTTAAGGTAAAGAATAGTTCTACCTCCTATGCTGTGTTTTCCCTCTTGTTTCTAAAGATCAAACCATGGCAGGGTAGAGTAGGAGGCAGCCTCCACAAAGCTTTCTTGGTAGAAAAGAAAGTTAAGCCCAGAGAGATGAGGAACTAAATTCTCAGAGACAAAACTAAATCTATTGGATTCATTCCTACTTTACTTCTAAGCATTGATGTTTCCTCTTCTTTCTGTAGGACCATGAGGTGATTGCATTTGTTAACTTTTTAGAAGGTGTCCAATTAATCTACAGTATATATTACAAAACGGCAAGACAGTAGGGTTTGTAAAGATAATGCGAATAAAATCTTCCTTGTATAGACTCACAGATTGAAATATTTCTCTACTTCTGCTTTATGATCCCTGTAAGTTTTAAAAATTACTTAGATTTTCTGAGAGATTGTTGAAATTTCAGTGAGAATGAATTCCTGCCAGTTGAGTGTAGTGATAATTGTTGTTGTGCATTAGTCATAATCACTTTTTAAGCAGCAAAGCCTATTACTGTTGCAGAGTGAGTTTCAGATGCCCTGCAGATTTGAGTAATTTTGGGTAATGCATCTGTGTGTGGTAAAAAAGATTTTACAATGCCTATAAAATGTTGCCTCATGACACGTTCAGCAGTGAATATGTGGCACCATACAGCAATTTCAGTTCTATCCATTAAACACCACAAACGATTTACATTGTGCAGTTTTTAAACAAGAGCCATCCTCTTAGATAAGATGGGTCTTCAAGCTGCTAGCATTTGAGAGTTTAGAATGGGTCTTGGAGTCTTGTAAAGATGTCCCTAGAAGCAAGATGAGAGAGTAAACACACACACACACACACACACACACACACACACACACACACACACACACATACACACACACACACACATACACACACACACACAAACACACACACACACACACACACACACACACACACACACACACACACACACCAAAAAGGCACACACAGGAAAGAATTCTGTTCTCTTTACATTGTTCTTAGCTACAACATTTCAGAGTGTGCTTCCTCCATATTTTTACCACTGCCCAGGACAGATCAGAGTTCTGTGACCAGTGACAAGTTTACATAATGTACAGTTTCCTACATAAACAGAAGATGAGAATGTTAACCCACAATGGAAAGCAGGTTGCTGCTTTCTGGGTTTTAAGATTATCATTCTTATCTTCAGCTGCCCATAGGTCATTGCTGTTGTTGAAATTAAGATAGCCAGACACTGCCACTTTTTTTGGTTGATCAATGTACATATTTGTATTTAGCAGGAATATGTGCCTTGCAAATGAGCTGCAATCTGGAGGGGAAATGGATATAAGAAAAAAAGGTATATTAAAAAATAAAACATTTCTTCTTCTCCTCAAAAAATCTAACAGTCACCAGTGTTGAAACAAATCAAAATTTTCATCATCTCTCCTAGACAGAAAATCACTTGTTCTCACAGATTCCACTAATTCCTTAAAATAATTTAAATTTATGTTCACCATCTTTGTCTAAACTAGATTCACCTGGGACTAAAAGAAATTATTATATGCTATAACAGTACAATGACATATAAACATTTCATTTTTTTTTTCATTAGACTTAGTAGACTCTCTGCATTTCATGAAGAAAAGCTAGATATATGAGGATGGGGAAGTAGGAAATGGCAATGGACAGAGGAATATAAACAAAGCCAAATGGTTCTTATTCTAATTGTGTAATGACTTTTATTGGGGGGGATGATAAACGCATAGTGAAATTTCATAGCATCCAATTTGAATGCCAGTCTAACTGTATATAAATTTATTCATTTGTGAAGTCCTTTGGTCTGGTAATTTTTGTCCATGATGCTTTGATTTTAAAGTATGTTTTATAATAAAATAAAAGGCTTCTTTGGGGAACTCAAAAATTAGTAATCTCAAATCTACAAAAATCAAGTGTTTATCAGCAAGACACAAGTTCTTTCAGATTGCGTCTATCTTCATCTGTGATGGCGATTGTGTAATGAACTGACTTGCAAACACAAGTTCAAGTGTAAATCCAGGCAGAACTCTGAAACGCAACGGAAGCTTTCAGAAGCCAAATGGAAGCTACTGGCTCTAAGGAGAAAAGTTCCACCTGCCCCCCGTGCTTTCAAATAGTGCATTACCTACATAACATCAAGATCTACATTTATGTGTCCTGATGAAATTCTCAGTATACTTACCCTACTCTTGTATGTTACCCACTCCTCATAATGCAGTTAATCTTGAAGCACAGTTAGGTATCAGAAGATAGTGGAAAAAACACTGTATTTCATTCCATTTTCAAAAAAATTATTCAACCAAAGCTTACTGAAAATACAGGAAGATACAGGATTATGCCCTCTGTGCAATGTACTGCAAGGCTCCACAAGTACTCAGTCTTTATGAAATGAGAATACATGTCTTTGATGAGCATTTGTTCTGGTGAGGGAGGCATGTCTGATCTACTTGAATTCCAGACCCCTACTTCCATCAATTACTCCATGTCTTTATGGGTATTACTTCTTCTCTAGTAACCTTAATGTCTTTAACTATAAAAGTAAGATCACTTCATAGAAACACTTTGCAAAGTAAGTATGCTAATGTATGTCTAACATACACAAAAGTGCCCAGTTATTTTCTTCTCTACTTGTATGTACATGAGTTGAGTCAAAACTACATACATATATGAGGATTCCTGTTTGGAGGAACAGTACAACCAGTAGTTACAATCATTATCCTGAGAAACAAGGTTTTCATAAGACTTCTAAAGACCACATGTGAGTTACTGATGAAGTAGAAAGAATAAAAAAACTTTTACAGGAAGTCTTTTTAGTCTTTCTGACAGTCTATCTGCAGATCCTATCTAGATTTTCTCAGGAGACAGAATTGAATTCACAGATATTGATATCAAGGGAGTGGTTGTATAGAGAGACGTCATTAAGTATTCTGCTATGCTTACTGATATAAATTGATCCAAGGAGAGTTTTGTACTGGCCATTAATTGACTTGTCCATTATAAGAAGTTAGCAAGAACAGTTCTGTCGTCCATATACAAATGTTGTTTGGATACTTAATGAACAATGACCTGGTACTAGAGACTACATTATAGATAAAACCTATACTACAGATAAGAACTCTGATTTCCTGAGATTTTTATCTTTTGAAGAATACAGACAATAAATATATAAACAAGTTGTAAACCATTGAGAGAAGAAAGGTGGCATGGAGCAAAACAAGACAGAAAGTTACTGGGAGAAGGACATCTTCTATGAAATAGCAACGTTGTTGTTGTAAAGAACCTAGCAATAGCATATATATATATATATATATATATACATACATACATATATATATATATATATATATATATATATATATGTGTTTTAAATAAGTAAAATGATACATGCTCAAGGAAAGTACTAGGTTTGATTTCCAAGATTCCCAAGTCACAATAAGTTATAAATATATGTGTGTGTGTATTCAAGTACTTACTGCTACTGAAATTTGAATTAGTTATAGGTACTCCTGGCTCACATAGAGCAGTGCACCAAAATACCACCTTCTAACACTGGCATGCATCCTACCTGTTTCTAACTCTAAAGCGGAAAAGAAGATTTCTAAGAAAATCCATGAAATAGGGTATAGAAGGGCAGAGATTCCAATCAATTTCTGCTTTAGCCTGTTTTTACCATGTCTACTTCCTCCCCCCTTGTATATCTCCTAACTAGAAGCACTGGGTTGTGTCAATATCATAAGCTCCCTAATAAAGAACAGAAAGAAGCAATACATCAAGGGGCAAAGATGTCAATGAATTTATTGAAATAGCACTTCAAATCAGAGTGTGCATTTGAAGAGATAACAAAGATAATATTTCTGCGGATGAGGGTTTTTGACAAGTAACCATTAGGACTAAGTTGAATCTTCAAACTCTACATAAAACATAGACACCCAGTACAATTATCTGCAATCCCAAAGGCCCCTTGAGGAGGTAAGAGATAGAAGCAGAAGAATTGAAAAGCTTGTATGCTGAAATTTTGGTGTCCTCTGATCTTCATACTTCAGCATATATGATCCTGCATTCACAAATCACACACACACACACACACACACACACACACACACACACACATACACATACACACACACACTCATAGAAGAGGAAAGAGTTAAGTAAAGGAGAAGGAAAAAATTAAAATTTTATATTTACCGTGCAATTCCACCTCACACCAGTCAGAATGGCTAAGGTAAAAAGCTCAGGTGCTGGCAAGGATGTGGAGAAAGAGAAAGACTCCTCCATTGTTGGTGGGGTGGTAAGCTGGTACAACCACTTCAGGAATCAGCCTCAAAAATTTTTGCCATATGGCTACCTAAGGACACAGCTATACCACTCCTGGGCATATACCCAACATATAACAAGGACACATGCTCTAATATATTCATAGCATCCTTATTAATATTAATAGCCTGAAGCTGGAAAATAACCAGATGTCCTTCAACATAGGAATGGATACAGAAATTATGGTTCAGTAACACAATGG
Organism: Micromys minutus; assembly: GCF_963924665.1. NCBI lineage: Eukaryota > Metazoa > Chordata > Mammalia > Rodentia > Muridae > Micromys > Micromys minutus. Next base: position 64,715,440 of record NC_137974.1, read on the forward strand.
AGTACTACTCAGCTATTAGAAACAATGACTTCATGAAATTCCTCAGTAAATGAATAGAACTAAAATAATATTATCCTCAGTGAAGTAATTCAGTCACAAAAGAACATACAGAGTATGTTCTCACTGATAAGTGGATATTGACCCCAAGGTTCAGAATACCCAAGACACAATTCATAGAACACATGAAGCTCAAGAAGATAGAAGAACAAAGCAGGATACTTCAGTCCCTCTTAGAAAGAGAAACAAAATACTTAAGGGAGGAAATACAGAGACAAAATGTGAAGCAGAGACTTAAGGAGAGGCCATCCAGAGACTTCCTTACCCAGGCATTTATTCTGCATACATACATCAAACCCAGATACTATGATGGATGCCATGAAGTGCTTGCTGGCAGCAGCCTGATTTATCTGTCTCCTGTCAAGCTCTGACAATCACAGCCAACCATTAAACTGAGAACATGGTACCTAATAGAGAATTTACAGAAAGGACCAAATGAGGTGAAGGGATTTGCAATCCATAGGAAGAACAACAATATCAACCAACTAGACACCCTAGGGCTCCTAGAAACTATACTACCAACAAAAGAGTACTCATGGAGGGACCCATGGCTCTAGCTGCATAAGTGGCAGAGGATGGCTTTGTTGGTCATCAATGGGATGGAGAGGTCCTTGGTCCTGTGATGGCTTGATGTTCCAGTGTAGGAGAATGCCAAGGTGTGGAAGCTGGGGAGAGTGGGTGGTTAGGAGAGCACCCTCACAGAAGCAGTGTGAGGGAGGATGGGATAAGTGGTTTCTGGAGGGGAAACCAGGAAATTGGATACCATTTGAAATGTAAATAAAGAAAAATTGTAGTAGAAAAATATATTTTCAATGAGGAACTGATCTACACATCTGTAAGATTTGGGGTAGCAGAACTTCGATTACTCATCCACATCAGTTCCTTTGGTTAATAGAAGTGACATTCCCATTCTCTTGATGTATGGGTAAAGAAGAATGCTTTTTCTGCACAGTGGTCAATCTGCATGGTAGAGTCCTCTGGGCCTTGTCAAACTGGTTTATTTTAACCCAGCAGCATACATTTCTCATGAGGGTCTGAAGGCTTGCAAAATATCTTCCCAGGCCATCATGAAGCCACATTTATTGCAAGTAATTTTTATTTAATCTTTTTAAGGAGTAGGCCGATTTGATAATACAGTGATTTTGTTTTACAGACAATTAAAAGAGAAAAGCCTCCTTCTGCCCAAATGATGTATGTAAACCAATAAAAGTCACTTAGAGGCCTGGGTAATTATCTGGATAATTATCTAAACTCTTAACTCTACTCTTCTAGGCTTCTAGTAGACACACAATGGAAACTTGGAAGATTTGAAGACTTGGCTTAATTCTGAAGGCCAAATGCCCGAAGCACTGAAAAAAAATATTTACCTGTTGCTATGTTAGAATCATAAACTTCAAAGAGAAGAAAGCCTGTTCCTGTCAGTAAGAAATTAACTAAGAGCGTGTTTTCTTTAGCAACGGACAAGATACTTGCTTTGATAGCAATTTCTACCATCCTAGATTTCAAGGGATTGACTACAGCACAAACCACCCTTAATGTATTCTCTGGTTCTTTCAATGCAACGTGACATTTCTTTTTCTCCATTGAAAAAGACAGAGCATAGGGAATTAAGATTGTTAGGCATCTTTACTTCCATGAATTAGCCACAATATTGGGTTGGGATAATGGCATCCCAATACTGATTTACAAATTAAGAAGTGAAACTCTGAAGTTTGCCATGACTTGCTCAAGGTTCTGCAGGAGGATTCAGACACATAAAATTTCATGTTCGATACCTCTGTTGAATTCTACTGAGTCATCAGAAGATATTCGCCCTTGTCCTAGCAACACAGTGATGTAAAACTAAAGTCTCTACTTCATCATTATATTTTTATGTATTTTCTGGGTATTTTGATTTGTTTCAGACTGTTATTTTTGTCTATGAAGCACGAATTGTTCTGGAATATCCCAGTTTCTACCCAAGTTTTCTATAGTGCTTCTAGGTAGAATTTATATAAAGATTTCAATCCATGAGGCGAATGAGAATCTAATGGCCAGAGCTGTTTCAGAACTAATTTTCATCTTTGAAATAATAATTGATTTATGATATTCTATCTCAACAAGTTCAGAAGACTTTTAAAAATAGGTCAAGTGGTTGCTTACTGTCTTTTTTCAGAAGCCTCAGATAATGCCTGGCATAGAGTTTATGCTCATTCTAAGTTCACTGAATCTATATCTGATAACCAGAAATAAGGATGCTCAAAGCCTCTTTGTGTCTGTATTAAGTGGCCTTTGTACTTCTAGAACGGTGGCAGCTGTGTCTTTATAGCTTGTGTTACTCTGATCTATCACATCGTAGGTAAGAAAGACAATTTTCAGGGTTGTAAAGTGTCTGATTGTCCCATAACTCACTGGAATGTAATGCAGATCAATCCAGGAGTAGATTATCAACTTATTGTTGGAGTTAGGCATTGGTTGGACCAGTAGAAAGAGTTTCTGCCTTGTGCTGCACTTCCCAGATCACCAACTTCCTATTTCCATAGCTCTGCCTTTTGTCGGCTACCTATTGTTAACAGTGATGCCTTGGCAGTATTAAGGAAAACAATAATGTCTGCTAATGCTGCCAACACCTTGGTAATATCTGCCTCTCTTCAATTACTTTTGTTTACAAATTACTCCTAATTTTGTTCTTAAAAGCTAGTTAAGAACAAATGCTGCTAGGATTGATGGGAATCTAACTGCATGATTAAGTAATTACGTTTTTTAAAGCTTGCCTTACACTAGGACTAATGATACATCACCCCGTAGCAGAAACCCCTGATAATGAATGAGAAATGTTTATATGTACTTAGTTGCTTTTAAATCTCCCTTCACGCTAGAGCTGGTACCATGCATTGGGTACTGGAATAAAGAAAAGGCATGACAGCATATCCTCCCCAGCTTTTGTTTGGGACACAAACTCCCACGAAGGTCTCTTTCTGCCCCAATCGGTCCTTTATTTTTCAGAGTGCAGTTTTCAATTGGTTCACTGATGAAAATGCTACATCATTTTGTCGACTAAAGAACTGAATTAATTTAACTAGTAAGTGATTGTCCTTTCACTCCAAAGCCCTCAATTGGCCCTGAACTTTTGCAGATATACAATAAATTAGAGTTAGGCCCAAAGGGTCGAACAGTATCCAAATAGTGACTTCTAGTGTGTGTGTGTGTGTGTATGTGTGTGTGTGTGTGTGTGTGTGTGTGTGTGTGTGTGTAGAGGGGGAAGCAGTGTTGAAATGTCAAGAGTCTATAAAGAGAATGAGGAAAGAAGATTCTGTGTTTTGTCTAAGGATTCTTAGTGATGTATGGCCTGGACACTCAAGGGAAGGGCATTGATTACCTGGGATCTGCCCTACTGAAGGGAGTATCACAACTCAATTTATAATGAGACTAATGTCTCCTTTACTTCATACTTAATAGGATTGCCTACAATTATTTAGACAAAGAAAGTAATATAATATCTTTGTTTCTATGTATGCATATATATTATATAGAAAATTATAAAAACACTGTTTTAATACATTTCATGTAGCACTGTAATCTATGTGATTATATATATAGTTAGAATTCATACATGTTACTATGTCATTATGTATAATGACACATGAATGTAAAACAGAGCACAAAAACTGTTCCAATGGTTGCTATAATTATACATGCACGTTTGTTATAGCTCATTTCTACATAAACACATAGATAATGTTTGAACAATGACAGTCAAGTAGATCTGTGTTCATTGTACAAGTAACCAGTTGCTTGGCTCCCTTAAGATTTCCTCTAAGACTATTTTGCAGGAGAATACAAATTATAAAATCAACCTGGTAGATTTCTATTAATAGAAAATGATGCTGTGCGTATGCAGGTATGTGTGTGTGTGTGTATGTGTGTGTGTGTGTGTGTGTGTGTGTGTGTGTGAGTATCTGAAGTTGTGTGTGTCTGAAGGTGATGTTTATTCTATAGCCCTATAATTAGTAGGTACTCATTAACTGTTAGTTCCTATCCTCAGAACTGGAATTTAAATCCAAGGTTTACTAACGGTGGTGCTTCAAACAAGACATCCACGATGCAAATTTTTGTACTTGTGAAATTTCGACTATCTCTTCCTGCCATTTTATGACAATGGTAGTTAACGGGGAAGTTTCATGTCTAAAGAAGTGAATGATTTAATCTGATGATGTAAATGGAACCCAATTAACAAATTATTTTATCACTCATCCTGTCTCTTCTTTATATTCATTATTTCCTGCTTAGTTGTGACTAACTAGAATACACACACATACATACACACACACACACACACACACACACACACACACGTAAACAAACATTTAGTGTACCATATTTGGTGAAGAATAAAGGTGTATACTAATTTCAGTTACAAAAAGTTTCTGGAATAGACTGTTATTTGCATCTGAATAGCCTATCCCCATGAGTAGGTATTCCAAGTTGCCACAATTCTAAAGAGACTTCATTTCTTCAAGAGGACCTTTTTATTTACAGAATATTATTTCAATAAACCAGTTAGTTGGTATTTGTTGATCTATTTAGTTTTTAAAAGTTTACTTCTCAGAGCAATTGAATTTCACTGATAAATATAGATATTATTATATACACATAATAATATACATAATTATATAATAACCTTGCTAACATAAACTCTGATAAAAACAAGTATTAAAAATCAAGAAAATAACATGATGCCTATTGAAATCTTCAGAGACTGGCTTTGATATGTATACCTGAAACAGTTCAGTAGGAGAAAAGATGAACTCATCCTGGTTTTAGGCCGTAAGCCCAATAAATCCCTATTTATCCTCATGCCTAAGTCAGACAATGTCAGTACAGAATAATGGTGCTAACTGCCTCTGTTAATGTTAAGGGGTGAGCATCAAAGACCATCAGGTATGCAACTGAACCCACTAATCTGGTGAAAGAACCAAGAAGTCTGCTGTATCTTCTTATCTGACCTGTTTTATCACTCCAAGTTTTTTTCTGGGATCAAGGTGACTGTTGTTTGTTTGGCATTTGAAGCAAGCATTAACTTCTAGCTCAAAGACAATGGAAAGGAAGGTGGCTACAATACATGTTCTCACACCCATATGATTTGTTGGTTAAGCCAAACTGGTTCCTTACCATTGTTTACATTCAGATGTCAACGAACACAATTCAGAATATAATAACAAAATTGACAAAAATAGGAGTGGAAATTTGGTTTGCTATAGACTGATAATGAGGTTCTTGTCAGGAAATTATGACAAAAATATTAAAATAGATATATGATTGACATTAAGCCATTAGAAAAATAAGAAAAACTTGTTTTCTGTTTTTTCCCCCCAAAGGATCCTTGGCATTCAGTTCTCTGATGCAGGAGATACAAACCACTGCTGGATATCAGAATCATCACAGCTTTGAAAGCACATGAGCCCCTATGTTCCATGGCCAGTATGTGAATTTATTCACAACCTGCTGAGGTCAAGGCACCATCTGAAAATTAAGCTGTGACAACTAGGCGAAGTCCACTGTTCTCTTGTGGCCAAGCGGTATGGTAACTCACAGTTAATTTAGATGGCTTCCAGGTGGGCTATTCATTGTTTTTCTTGCTATCATAACCAAATGGTTCACATAAATAACTTAAGGGAAGATGTATTTTGATTTATGTTTTCTTAGAGGTCACGTCATCAGGTGGATAGTTCACAGTAGGGCATAGCAGCTTGCAACATGGTGGTCAGGAAGCAGAGAAAAAATTATATAGGCTTATACAGGCCAGGGCCAAGGTAAGTTATGGCTCTCAGTGATGCACCAGCTACCTACTTCTTTCAAATAATAGGCTACGGCTACTGCTTTGACCATTTTCCAATAATGTCATCGCATTAAGAGTCTGTCAGCTAAACGTAACCTACTTTATTCTTGGGTTTATAGATGCTTCTTCGCATATACTACATCCTAATAAACCATTGTAAGTTGAACATATCATTAATTTAGAAATGCTTTTAAATGAAACATGTTGGTATATACTTGCAATCATAGCACCTGGGAGGCTACTGCAAGAGAATCACAGAGTGAAAGCCAGCCTAGGCTACATAATAATATCTTACCAGAGAGAGAGAGAGAGAGAGAGAGAGAGAGAGAGAGAGAGAGAGAGAGAGAGAGAGAGAGAGAGAAGCATTTGATATCTAAACTAATCTACCTTATATCATAGCTCAATTATTTGGTACATGATTGCCCTGGCTATGTGGCTGACTATAAACTACAGCTTGCTTTTGTACTCAGCATTATAAGACAATATCACATCACACATTACTCATCCCAAGCTATAAAAATAGACAATTGTAAACTGTAATTATTTGGACATGTGCTACTTTCAATCCTTTATACAGCTAATGTTAAGTCAGAAACTATATGAATAAATTTTCTACAACAATAACAACAACAAATAGAGTCTATCAGAGGACTAAGCCATTCATTAAATCTAGAAGGTTGTTTACTAATCTCCTAGACAGTCTCCAAGGAAAGTCTCAGTCTAGTCAAAGTCAGTCAAATTTAACTGTCACATAGAGATACAAGATGACTTCCCCAGTACATGACCAACTCTGCTACCTAGCTTTGCCTCTACAGGAAGCTCATTTTTAAACTGAAGTCAAGTAAAGTTAGTGTCAGCTCCACGTCACTTCTGTGTCCTTCACAGATGACAGATCTATGCCTTATATTCCAGTTCCAAACATGTCACCAAGTACATGTCACTGCACCATTCATTGTTGCAGGGATCACACTGGTCCACCTGTGGGTTTCCATTCATCTGGAAGAGTCAGCCGACACCTACAACCAGAGGCCCCACCTGTGCCTCTGACAACATCTGTCAGAGAGTCACTGATACCGAGCACAGCAGGCATTAGCTCCTCTCAGCTGCCACTTCAGAACCCAGTTGGGTAACATTAGTGTTAAAATTCTACTTAGCAGCCGTATGATCCAATACTATAACTGAAAACAAATGGCAAAGTGGATGTTGAATCACATGGGGGGGGGGTTAGAGACTGTTGCATTTTTAAGTCTAATATTCCAGATGTGATACAATGCTTTCATTGGACATGCCAAGTCCCCTCCAGGCAAGAATGTATACAAACACAACCGACTGATAGGATACATTTAAGGCACGATTACTGAAGTGTCAGAAAAATTAACTTGCTATTTAATTTCATAGGCAGGTATCAGAACTGACACTTGGGACAAATCGCAAAGTTTGTAAGAAAAATCACAGCAAGAGTCATACATATTCTTTTTGTTTTCTACATTGTGTTTTCTAGTACAGGATTGAAAGGTAGAAAAAAAAACATAAACACTGAAAATTTTCCTACTTAATTTATCTATATTTCTGCTATGTCACTGAGATGTAATATATAAATGGACAGTGTATTGACAGATTACATGGGTTTTAATGTTTTGAACTATTTGGAGGATGACCTCATATTGCATGAAAATATTTGCAAAAGACTGGAAAACATAGCAAGTGTTTTCTCATATATATGTGTGTGTATATATATATATATATATATCTTTGTATATATATATAGACATATATTTAGATATATGTATATATATATATATCACTGCAAAAATCATCTACATCAGTTTAGAAAAAGGTATTTACAGTGATTGTCTCCTACTCAATAAGAGATAGTATCATTCTTTATATAGCATCTCAGAGTATAACAATACTCCATTTTCAAAGTAGACAGTGTTTAGAGAAATGAGAAACCCACACATAGGAAGCTTAAGTTAACACTTTACAATATCATATATATCAAGAAATTAATATTTCCCATCAATTTTATTTTGTTCAATATTAACTGAGCTGCTGATATAATGGGCACATTTCAGAAATTTTACAAGAATCTAAGATAACATAGTATACTCCTTGAAAGATGTCTTGATTTATGGCTTATTCATTCACTACAGTGCAGAAAAGTCATATAGTTAATATACTAAAACAACAGAACAGAAAACATTTCAGTGCATGTGGTTGTATATAAGGAAGACTCTGTGTCTGATCACCAATAACACAAGAAATAATGCAGTCAAAATGAAAATTGAAATTTTAACTAAAATTTTACTTATTAATTTTCTCATATGATAGTCTTTGTAACATGACCATGAAAGTCACTGTGGATATACAATATGCTTGCTTTACTCATATATTTTTGCAGAAAATTTCATACCCTGGGTGTTCTATATATATTAGATAGATGTATATAGATAGAGAGATAATAGAGAGATTGAGAGATGAATAGAGATATGAAATGTGACATCACACATAAGACGCATAATGATATATATGTGATCTGTAATATTTAATTAATATATGGTATATGATTGATATGTAATATGACATATGACACATGATATTGATATGAACTTGTTCACTGTTTGGTTAAAAAATGGGTGCATAGCCAGTTGTCATTATCTCCAAAAACCCATTGGTAGACAGAGTCTTCTTAGTCATCATAAAATGATAAGAGGGATAGTGCGATTTGTCTGCATGCACTTGGACCCTATTCATATTCTGCTAAAGAATTAATATAAAATTAAATATATAACCACAAGACTATCCATGTAGGGAAAGAAAGAGGGCTTGACTGAATCCAGCATAGCATTCATTAATACTAATTTAAGAAAAAAATATTCCTCAGCTTAAGCTGGTAATGTTAACAATGGAACTAGAGTAAGGTGAAACAATACTCTTGACATACATGGTAAAGACTACCTTAGACTCTTTGCAATCCAGTACCCTTCTTCCTGCTAGAGGGAACACCATGGATCCATACAGATTGAAATAAGTGTTTATAAGAGGTTCACCCCCTTTATATTCTGAAGGTGTTGAGAACTAGATGAAGGTATTGTTTTCCTTTTGACCAAAGCAAAGCAAGCTTTGAATACTCAAAAACACCCTGAATGTGGTGGTGGTGGGGGTTCTCTCTACAGTGTCATCCTGAAAATCAATGGAGAGAAAACACATTGTGGATTATTAGAATCCAAACCAACCTGACTATATTGAGTGAATGTAAAATGTGCACACTTAAGCTTCATGTCAAAGAAGAATGACAATCCATCTCTCATGACTTGACTCACATCCCTCTTCTACTGCCCTGTCCCACCCAATATCCCATTTGAGGCTAAGGGCATGTCCTGCAAGCAGAAACTGCTGGGATGAGTATGTGGTTGATAGAAATGTTACTCAATACCCTGTGGACAAACCATGAAAGTGACCTTCTCCCTGGAATTTACAGGGTGCAGTTTAGGTAATACTTGGCTTTAAACATTGGCATGGTGAATTTCTAGAGATCTAAGAAAACAACACCAGGTGTGTTTTTGGCTTTTGGTGTCTCTAAAACACATATAAAAGGGTTTTTTTTGATATTATGGCTAGCAATATTCAAGAATTATGTCCTCATTTGCACTCCTTAAATGGTGACATACCAGTGCAATGTTTGATTGGTCATTGTCATGACTTATCATGTCTCATGATTGACATAATTGTTATGATGGTGAACATAATGACTCTGTGATGTTCACAAATATTTACTGAAATAGAGTAACTAATGAGTCTGTGATGTAGTCTGCTAGCATGCATGTAGAACTGAGCTCTGCAGAGTTACAAGTGAAATGTTTAGACTGTACATATTACTCGATGTTACTTCCTATGAGCAGCAGATTATAAAGTGCATTTGATCAGCTTTATGGTTACAGCTTGTTCTGAGAGGCTTTCTCAAAGGTCCAAAAGAATTCAGTGTGATTGCTTTGTAGAGAAGACATCAGTGTTAATGAATGCTAATATATTCAGGCTGATAGCACTACCTGAGGTTTTTCATGGCTCATTAGGAGTAGTCAAAATGATATAAAAACAGAGATCTTGTTGGGGATATATTAGTAAAATAGTTTTGATTATTTTACTTATTTATAAATATTTATTAGTTTTTTAAGTCAGTATACAGAATGGTGGATTTTATGATGAAATGTTCATATGAATATATTTTGGTCTTATTAACCACTTATGAGAAAACATCCATCTTTCCTTATTTTACATGACTCTCTTGCTGGTGCTCATCTTCACATCAAACTCCTACATTCTGCTGCCATGTCTCGTTTTTGCATTACCTTCTCCTAATCCCATTTCTCCTTTCCAGAAGTTCACTTCAGACTGTTGTATGGACTCAGAAAGTTAAATGCAAAAAAATTCACTGATCTAAAAAATGAAATAAAGAATGATTTAAGTGCAGCAGTTGGTGAAAGCAATCTTTAGAAAAAATTTGGAAAATAGAAACATATTAAGTTGTAGTGATATCTCTAGGTGCTTTATCTAGCTATAGTATGAAGAGATGTAAAATCAAGTTACTTAATAGAAAGTCTCAGTTTTTTCATTTTTTTCAAAGAACCTGTTAAAAGAGATTACCTATAAGATCCCTTCAAGTTCAGTGTAAACCAAAATCTGAAATAGTGTCTCAATTCTGCAAAACCTCAATCTTTCTACCAATTCTGTGTTAATGGTTAAGGAATTGGTTTTTGATCCCTTTGTAAAGAGAGGTATTTAACACCTGCATCTCCATCCTCTTAGGTTGAGCACATGTTGGGGAAATTGACTGACAACACTAGCTATGCCATTTAAGAAAAAAATCAGTTGCTTATTCTTATGAGTGTGCTGTGTGGTGGCAACTGTGAAAGGAAAAGAAGAATAAGAGACATGGGTGTGATGTATTTGAAAAGTAAAGCATCAGGATATATAAAAATGCTGCTAGAATAAGACAACAATAACTGTAACAATACAAAGATGTTTTTGAAGCAAATAGTGACTTATTGCCCTACCACAGGGGGGCGCACTTTATGATAGGACACAAAGGATGACAGGATTGGGAAGGAGGAAAGGGGTGCCATGAGCATCTGTGATGGTTCTGACTAAGGTAAGATATTCATTGATGAGTAAAGAGAGGGAGTATGTCCCTCGGGAAAGGAATGGTATGTAAACTGGAGAAATGGGAATATTAAAGATATCTTCTGAATGTTAGAACAGATTGAAGGGGAAGATTCACACAGGAAAGCAGGAAAGAATGAAAGCTCAAAGTAAGCATTGCACCATAATAAGATGAGACACCAGCATCCGAAGACATGTAAACAGCATGAACTAAGCACATGTACAATCAGATTCACAAAGTCAACCAAGCAAGCTGAGATCAAAACAAAACCCAGTGATATCACGGCAACTATAAAGTGAAAATGTGAAGATGTTTACTTAAAGCTGATCCTGGCTGTATTTTATATTTCCAGTATCAACTTTTCCTTTACCAAATGGCAGAGCTCTTGGGTAGTACTATTCATAATGATGAAAGAAGAATGTGATGATATTGGTATATTCAAATTCCATACACATGTGTGGGAGGTCAATGCATTATTGGGGCCAATTTTGTTCAGAATGATCTGTTCTCTGAGAGTCAGTAAGAAGAAAATGATAGTGACCTGACAGAATAAAAGGTGGGATATAGATATTCTCTGCTGTTGTTCTGTAAGTTTGCTCCAACAGAGACAGACCTAAACAATTACATAGGTCAGTCCCTTTAATGGAGTCCTTTCTTAATATGAAAGAACCCTCAATCTCTAAGATAAATCTCACATGTCTCTGGCACAATGTAACCTCATCTTTTATTATGTGAAGAAATAGAGTAGACTGATTCAGTGCTCATCACCACAAACTGGCTGAAATGATTGAGTCACTGTTCTTTCTCACTGTTTACTTTCTTCCAACAACTGCCTCCATGATAACATAAAGACAGGGGCATAAGGGATGTACACAAAAGGTGCCCTTTGTTTACCTTTGCCAATAAACTATAGGGAGGAATGCTATGCTTTTTAAAACAAATGCATACTCAAAATAATACTATACCTATACAAGTCATTTTACTTTTGTCCCTCTACTACAGTCCTATGTCTCTTCTGTGACTCAAACTTCTCCTTTAGCATCTATTTAAAATTTACTTTGGTGATTATAAGGCCAATTCACAAATCTTGTACACACATGTGGATGAATATATAAACAAATTGTCTTGATTTTGAGATCTTCAGTCTAGATGAAGAGTCAGTATATTTATGCTCAAATGGAAAGTAGAGGGTAGCAGGATTTCCACCTTGAAGACAGGAAAAGAAACTAAGATGCAAAGGCTGTGGAAGATGATGAGCAGGCTGCACTAGTGTGGGAAGGCATCCTAGAACAAATGCATTTTTTCCCCAGACATCAGAGAAGTGTGGGGCTTCCAGAACCTAATGGGAATGACTAGCGGAAATGCACAGAGAAGGGGGAGATAGATCCTGTAGAGCCCTCCTCTAGCAGATAGACACAATCGATGCCCCAGCTTAGGGGGATGCTGGAGTGGTGTGGAGGGAGACTGTAAGAGGCAGATGTGGGATAGGGGCTGGTGGAAGGTTAACAGGGAAATGGAATGTCATGTTATGGGTGGTTGGTAGAGGTGATAACCAGGAAGTGGGCTATCATTTGAGATGTAAATGAATGAAATCGTTAATGAAAAAAAAAGAATAAAAAACAGAATTCAACTTAGTCAAGAAGGCCAAAGAGTATGATGGAAGTGAATGTCAGGGATAGAAATACCGTGGCTGCTGGTGTATGTGGTCCTGGTAATGGAATTGCCTTGGCCTTATTGCCAGGAATCTTAAAGCCATTCTCTCTCCTGACTGAATTGTTAAGTTTTCTGAACTGCACATTAAACTGCCTTTCTGTATACCTCAATTCTATTTTGATAAAGAGATGCAGGCTCCTCCCCTAATAACAGAGACAGACACCTTGGGCCAAAAAGTTTCTCACCTAGATTCTCCTGTTCTACCACCAATAACTCAGCATAAGTAACCTCCCTCTCGAGATGTCAGAGTTTCCTGAATCTTCAGTCTTTCTAGTTTCTGCTGGTGTTTGATCTCTTATCTATCTGTGACTCCTCTTCAATTTCTTTTTTTATCAAAAGAGAACACACACACACACACAAAAATCAAAACTGAAATATCTGCTCTTTTCAACTTCTGTTCCTTGGCTTGGGACCAAGCATGAATGTTTTTGCTCCCACTGGGTTCCTGCCTTTCCCTCCCTCCTTTCCTTCCTTCCTTCCTTCCTTCCTTCCTTCCTTCCTTCCTTCCTTCCTTCCTTCCTTTCTTCCTTCCTTCTCTTTTACAGAAAGCACTGGCTGTTAAATTCCAAAGCACATGCAAGCCCATGCTGGCACAGGCACACAGGCACATGTGCAATAGCACGCACGCTCACACATGCTGAAATTTGGCTTCTGCCCTTTCTAATTACAAATCACCACCTGTGGTAAAATTATTGAAAAACAGATGAGCTTTTCATTCCAGCAATAGCCTTAAAACAAGCAGCGGTTTCAACTGCCAGTGTGATGTATAGACACCAGAGAGGGCAGATGAGGGATTAATTAGGTCTGTCCTTGCACATTGCCAGGGGAGCACTTCTGTAGAAGTGATTGAAAACTAGAAAGAGTGGCATTCGTCTTCATTGTTGGTTAAAGGCAACAAAAATAAAGATGCAATTGAGTTGACAAAGCTTCAAGGTATGTGGCTGGATCATTTGGAGGTGTCAAAACGATCAAACTATAATTAATTAGCTAAAGTGTTATATTTAATCCCTCAACTTTAATGAAGAATTTTACATCCATGAACAAACAGCACAAGAGGTGCCATTGGTTTCGGATATTTGTTAGAGCTGAGGGGTGGAGGGGTGGTAGTTAGGAGAAACTCAAGTTTTTTTCTCGGCTGTAATGATCCACACTTTCTGCTTTTAATCTTACTGTCATTTCCCCTTTTCTCGTAGAACAGTAGTGCCATTCCCTGCCTTTCTATGAGGATAGCAATGGCCGGCAGACAGCCCATATGTGAGGTCTTCTTAAGGGAGCAGAGAAGCTTGGCTGGGGTGGCAGTTTGACCGCTGGCATATTTCTTGTCAGGCTATGTTTTGTCATGTTTTCCCAATTTCTGACTCTAGTTTAGACTAGAATTGTAGCTGTTGATCACGAAGTAATAAAAGAGATAATAAATATTAATTATGGTAAGGAAATATTCATTGAATGCCTGCTAATGCATAGTACCTTTTGCTCATCTTTACAAATATTTAAAAATAGGGAAGCACATACGATTACATTTTTTCTGCTGTCTGTAAAGGTTTTTAACCCATGTGTTAGCTGCACAATAATATAGAGAGCTTGACAAGACTATGAGCTCTGGGCTCAACTGAGAGGAACTTACCACAATATATAATAGATAAAGTGAAAACCATTCAAGAAAATATTCAGTGCCAACTTCACATACTTACATGCATATCTGCATGAACATAAACACTTTCACACATACAATAGCATAAATATTAACACACACAAATATGCAAACACATGAATTAAAATTCATCCTTGCTCAGTCCTGAGACAAAGTTTAGCTCATGAATTAGCTTTATCACCAACATGAATTGATCTACAAAGTAGCATAAATGCAGAACTACGTAACTTATACTTGCTCATTTGAGAGGTAGCTTTTTAATTCCCAGTGTTTGTGCTCAAGCTGCAAACAACTGTACTCAACACAAAATGAATTCCATGGTACTGATATACAATGGAATACAATTGGATAGCACTCAGCATTCATCGAAGAAGAGATAAAATAAGCAGAAGACACATCCAACGTTTAAATATGGTGCCAAGCTAATAAAACCAGTCAACAAATATACATAACAATAAATTTTTATCTTCACTAACAACATAATAACACATGATGTGAGAAGTCTATGGATATTTAAGTATGCCAGAGAGAGAAGATGGGATTAAGGAAAAGGTTCCCATGGAACTGGTCTTCAGCGTTTGTTTTATTGATTCTCCCACTGTCCCTTTCTCCAGCTTCTGGATCCCTCTCCAATCTTTGAAGCTCCTGCAGTTTCCTTTCTGCTTCTGTCACATGTTCCACATCCCTCATCTCCTTCCTCAATGTGTATTTTCCTCTTCTTGTAGTCTCCTTTCTAGTTTCATAACATATGAAACTCATGCCCACCTAAATAGATGATAGACAGGTGACAGAGATAAATGGAAATTAAAAGCACAGAATTGCAAATGAGAGAGAACATGTAGTATACGTCATTCTGTATCTGAGTTACTTCACTTGTTTTTTTTAGATTTATTTATTTATGTATTCATTTATTATATATAAGTACACTGTAGCTGTCTTTAGACATTCCAGAAGACGGCATCAGATCTCATCTCATTACAGATGGTTGTGAGCCACCATGTGGTTTCTGGGATTTGAACTCAGAACCTTGGGAAGAGCAGTCAGTGCTCTTAACCACTGAGCCATCTCTCCAGCCCCACTTGACTTGTTTTAATACTTTCGAGATCCATTCAGTTTCCTACAAATTTTGTAATTTCATGTCCTCTTTACAGGTGAATAAAACTTGATTGCATACATATATTTATACACACATGCATATATATATATATATACATACAATACATATATACATATATTTATATATCACATTTCCATTATCCATTCATTTATTGCAGGTCATGTAAATTGGTTCCACTTCCTTACTGTTGTGGACAAGGAACAGTGATTCCACAAATATCTCTATGGTAAAACTTTCGGTATTTACCTAGGATCATATGGAAGTACCATGTTTTAATATTTGAAGAAATCACCATACTAATTTCCATAATGTGTATGCTAGTTTACCTCTGTTCAGGAGTAAATGTAGGCTCTTGCTTCCCCTCTTCTTGCCTGGCACAAGACCAAAACAAAACAGACCAAAACAAGTGTGAAACTGACAACTAGTATGTGTTCATGAGATTAACAAATAATTCTCAAAAGAAGCATAAAATGGCCAATACAATACATGTTTTTGTTAATATTCAAAATGTTTAGACTTTAGGGAAATATAAATTGAAACTAATTGGAGATTCTATCTCACCACAATCATTATAACTATATATTTGGTGGAGATTTTTTCCTTACTTACGATAATAAATTAGTAGTGTAATCAGACATTTTTTACCTCTCTATGTAAGTTAAACATACAAATTATATACTTTTATGTGAAAGTTGGAAATGTTCTTTAGAAAACAAATCATCAGGAGAATATCTAAAAATCTGAAAGTATTGAAAGTATTTTCAAATCAGTATCAGAAAGCAGGGTTTTCATTTCTCTACTTCCTTTCCCCACTTATCCCATAAGTCTTGTTCTGGTTCCCAAGAGATTTAAAGTCTGTGCCCCATCACATAATTAACTTTCCTCAATATACCTATTTAAACTGTTCTTGTCTGCATAATGTTATCTGTAGATAATGTTATATTCCTTGAGCTGAGATGGCATTCATGAAAATTGTTAACTCAAATATCTTAAAACAATCTAAAGTTATAATGAAGATAGAAATACAGGTGATACTTTCTAATAACTTTATACACTATTAAATCTCCTCTTTAGTTTCCTTTGACTATAAGACAAAGAAGGTGAGGTTTTGGGTCACCTTAAACATTTGACAATGGAAGTAGTGATGAAGACTTTTTAAAGGCAGAATCCAATTAATATAAACCCACTGTCATTTTAGTTTCTTTTCCTAGTTGTTGTAATTAAAAAGCCCAATAAAATAATATTATGAAAACCTGGGTTTACTTTAGCTTACAGTTCAAGTAATAGTGAAGCAGCTGGTCACACATTATCAGAAATCACGAAGGGCAGAAGGAAAACATGCATGCTGCTTATAAGTTCCCTTCCCGAAGTTTTACACTCTTGAATAGAGAACAACACCGCCCAGAGTGGGCATGTCATCCCACCTCAATTAACCTAATGAAGTTAATTCCCCACAGGGATGCTCAGAGGTCAATCTCAGAGTTGATTCTAGATTCTTTAATGCTGAAAACACTAACTACTGCAAGTACCATGACATCAGGTATAATGTACATGGACCTACACCCCTCTTACTTTTTACCTTCCAAACTCTCATACCATAGACACTACACCGAGGTATTATTTAAACAAATAACCATTCTGTTAATATTATCTTGTATTCAAATGATATCTTTGTATTTTCAATGTATCTTCTGCTTTATTTTTAAAGCAGATAATTCTGTCTACAAATTATTTGTGGGTGACAATATAAATGCAGCATTTTCTTTGAGCAGAGCACCCCTTCTGTCTTTTGGGGACGTGTATGTTTACTCTGGATGACTACCTTCACTTCAAGAAGGATCTTGTGCTATTTTTACCTCTCACACATCAAAAGGTACATATACCTTTGCTTGTGTTTGGAGAGGAAAGCAAATAAAGAAAGTGGGAATTACTGGAGTCCTTGTAAGGATCAAGGAGAGAGCACCACTGAGAAACAGCTGATCTGATAGTTCTAGATCTGAGCTACTCAAGGAACATCATGGGGACTGGTGAGTGGCTGTCTCATTACAGTGCTGATTCAGTGAACACACTTTATAGTCTCACAAGACATTAGTGGCAGGCAAGTGAGGAGAGTGGAAAGCTGAACTTGACCTTTCAGCAAAGGGGTTGAGAATAACCTGCCTTCCACTCATCTTTCATCTCTGCCACAGCTTTCTCCCAGATTACTAGCCCACACAGAGTAGCGCATTCTCAAGTGAACCCTTTCCAAACATCTCATTCTTCAAGTTTGATTCTCGAGACAAAGTATAGGCAACTCCAAGGGCTTTATTTCAGGCCATGGGATGCAAGCAAAATGAAAATTGCTCCTAACATATTTCTTCAGTGGACATGTAGCAGCCTAGCCTGAGAAGGTAGGGTCAAATGGCCACAGTATTGTCCAGTAGTGCCAGGAGATTCTCCAGTCCTGTGTAACCTGTTCATATTCTTGCAGATCACATGAGGGTGAGTCACTTGCATTATCTTTTTCTGTCCCCAAGAAGGCTGATTGTTGTTGTTCAATGGTTTATTTTTAGCATTTGCATAACATCCCTGTTATCTTGACACACTCACTATAAAATCTAAATATGCCCCTAAAAATATCTTTAAAGAAAGCTAAATTTATTGCCATGGCAATATGGACATTTATGGTGATACAGAAAGGATGCATTGTTCTGATGTTTTTACTTTGCCCTACTGAGCTCTCAATCCATCCTGGACTGGCACTCCATTGTAGACACATTTTTGCTACAACTGTTTTTTTTTTTTTTTCTTTCTTTTTTTTTTTTTCCAGAGTTTTCTTGGCAAATGTACCATGGTACTTTCTTTTTTAATCACCAACTGGGCTGGATGTTATTGCATGTTCCATCTGGAAAACATCAAAGATCAATAGCAAGAGAATTTCAAAAACTGTCAAATAAAAACTAACTTCAGTTCTCTAGTTCCCGTTTCCAAATCCCAAGGTATTGTTAAAGCCAAACACATCTGTCTATAGCCCAATATGGGATTCTGGGGACCAGAGAAGCTGCAGGTAACTTGGAAGCTGGGTAAACAACAGACACAGAAGGCTCTTTGTTCTTTGGCAAAATGCTAGCTATTTATTTATATTTCCTTGGTGCTATTTTCCCAGATGGCTTGGCAAGGCCAGTGGGGCCTCTATATGTGTATTTCTCAATTGGCAGACTTTGTCACCCTAGGGGATATGTGACAATAACCAGACATATTCTGAGTGTCACAGCGTAGGTTGTGTTGTTGGCATCTGTAATGTAAAGATTAGAAACACTGACAAACACCACTACCAAGAATTATCCATCTCACACTTGAAAATCCTCCCCTGGATTGATTAAGTGTGAACACAAGAATTTCAGTGACAAAGAGGAAAACCAAAGACATTTTTATTTATGAAATGCCAAATAAGGCACTATAATTAGTAATTTAGGCATATTTAGATAGGCAAAAGTATCTGTATATAAGAGGACGAAAAGGGGAATACAAGCTGAGTCCAGAAATGAAGGAAATGGGAGGTGGAAAACATTCTTTCAAAGTTTGTTTCCCTCATAGGTTTACATAGGGAAATCAAATATGTGTGTTCATTTCTTTATTTATCCTAGCTGAAGGTTTGCCCAAGCAGACTGTTTTGTTTTTATCAGTCTTTATAATTTCTCCACTAAAGTAGGGTGCACACTCCCTACTTTATTCCAAGAGATGAGGTTGTGATCATTACAGTTTGTATAAGAGAACTTCACCTTTACTGATTTTATAATACACTTCTGATAAAAAGGCAAGTCCATATTTTAGAAATATTTGAGTGTAGGGGAATCAGCAATAACCAATCCTTTGAGAGACAGAGGTGAAAGAGGTCATTACTAATAAAGGCTCCTTGTTCTATGTGTACTCTGTCCAGGGCCCTTACTTGCCACATCACTTATCTGCATTCTCTGACACTACACTTTAAGGTGTAGTCTATTTCTGTTGTTAGGTTCAAGTTTCAGAGGATCAGGAAGTGTTAGTCTTCTGTATGAGCACACACCTAAGAAAAGGAGTCAAGATTTCTCATATGGTTTGGTGATGCAGGGGAATCATGTAGGGGAAATCTTACATACACACACACATTACATATATACATGTGTGTATATATATATATATATATATATATATATATATATATATATATATATATATATATATATAGTGGGAAAATGGTGATGCTTGTCTTATACATATATTTACATGTATATGATATAAGGCATTTATACATATATGTGGCACATATACACACATATACACATACATATATGATGGAGAGATGGTAATACCTGTCAATCAGGGAAGTGAAAGCTGTTTGAATACCAATGCTCAGTACAAGAATCCCAGAGTTAGAGGTCTTGAAGGTGTTTTCCTAAACCCTTCATCTGACTCATAAGCAAATCAAATCCAAACAGCGGGTGTCATGCTCCCGCCTATGTCCTTTTTCTAAAGGTTTGTGCCACTGGTTTTACCTGTCAATATGTAAATGAGGCAACACCTGATAGCATTCTATTACTGGAGCAGGAAAGCATACCTAGCCCCTACTGGCTTCCCTATTTCATACTTCAGGGAAGTAGATGGTTTGCTCTGGAATGCCTTTTCTCCCTGCTGAAACAAAGCCTCAGTTTATTTACTTTCAGGTCAGAGTATAGAGAAGGCAGCTCCGTGTAAAAACATATGCTTTATAAACTTTCTATCCTTTCTTCCTTCCTCTTCTTAGCTGAGCTAGTTAAAACTCACAAAATGTTAAATTATAATGCCAGCAGGCTGAGATTAATGGTGATGTTTACTTTGCTACATTTGCTTTAGGATCCATTTTGTGTTTTCACGAACTTAACAAATAATTGAACCTCGAATAACTAGATACTCTACAGCCCCCATTAACCACGGTTGGATTTGAACTGGTGACCTTAAGGGGCAAGGCTACACATCACATTACCAATGCCCCAGGCCAGGAGTTTCACTCACTGGCTGTTGCTTTAATATAATTGCCAACAGCAAGATCAGCAGTGGGAATTCTCCCTGGTATGAGAATCCTGAGGTCTTAGAAATTCTGCTGTTGCGAGTTCTTCCTTTTGCGTGGAGTTGGGATCTATTAACCAGCCACATTTTTAGAAAAACTGCAGAGGGATAAAAAAAAGTGTTTAATCAGACAGTTCTCCTGGAGAAAAAAGTAGACTATCAGGTTATAGCTGTCTGATTTCCTGTCAGACTGGTGGACAGCTCAAGTCAACAGTGCCCAAGTTAGAGGAAATAGTTGAGAACATTAATGATTTGTTGGTACCAAGGGATGCGATGAATGGTTTAAAAATACGGCTCCTCAATGGGAGAGAATGTATTTCTATTAAGGGACTAGAATTGTGCTACGCTTCTTGGAATTTTTGCTTGTGCACAGGAATTTAGCTTGAGGTCTATGTCTGTCACTAAAATTGACAACTGCCTATGGCTCTGCACAACTGAAACGTAGATCTTAAATTTCACATCATTATCCAAATAAAATATATCTGCCAAGGGGGACTGGTATTACACAGTTAGAGGACCATGATACCAGTCATCTGATTAACATATTGAGAGGAAGATAAAAATTTCTCACCTATTTTCCAGACTGAGGCTGGCTGGGGAGCTCTTGCTAAATGGACTAATTGATCAGCCTCCCTGTGCTAAGCAGAGAGATGCCCAGCAACTACCTGGCCCGTTGAAGCAAGGCTTAACTGTAATGTATGCCAGTGCAAGAAGGGACAGAGCTTAAAGAAGTGCCCTTAATCCCATCTTTAATAAAAAAGCATTAGCCCCTGGTTATCTAATCCAGATCAATTGCTTCCTGTCCTCAGAATGATCCAGAAGCATGAAGGAAGACAAAATGCTGAATTTCTCTTTTCAAAGTCTTGACACCATGACACTTCTCATTAGATTATTCATAAAATTGGAAAAAGCATAGAGAACAGAAAACATCTCCCGAGTATAATAAAACCAATTAATAATAATAATAATAATAATAATAACGGAATGGTAGTTCACTATGAAATATATATTGGCATTTTTAAACACAAGTTATGTGGAATTTTTTAATTGTAAGTTAGTAACTTGTGTTATGGTGTCAAGACTTTGAAAAGAGAAATTTCTGAACAATCCCATATTGTGAAAGACAGGTTATCATGTATAACTCATAGGTTTAGACCACCGTGATTTCTGTAGCCATAGGCACATATGTTGAAGTTGCAATAATTGTAAAAATAAGTTAAAAATTCTGGCAGAAATGCTGTTGCACATTTCATTTTTCCAAGTGAAAGTAGAGGGGACTTTTCACCTAATAGCAAGCCATTGTAATAATTCGGCGGCACCATGGGACTCAATTAGCCTAAATTTCCACAAGTATCATTCCATGATCTTTCTTCTCAGACTAGAGAGTTGTCTCCTGCTCTGATAGGTATATTGACAGCATTTTAATCAAAATAGACCAATGTTTTTCTTATATTGTTGCTTTGTCTGATCTATCTTCTACCTTTTTGATAATCATGAAATATGGTGGGCATATTCCAACATGGCTTTAAAAATACAAGTTGTTGATGCTTTCTGAAAGTTCGAATATTTTCTTTTTTCTCCAGATATATAATAAAATGTCAGGAAACATAAACTATATAGTATAAACTATTACTACCACTATCTTAAATTTGTGGTAAGGTGAGAATGCTCACCTTGCTTTAATGAAGCAAATGCAAGGTCTTGTTAACAATAGGAGATGGGAAGAAACTTCTTTGAGTTATACTGTGCATGTGCTCTTTCTATGCTAACCTGCACACTGTCCTTCTAAGCTGATACTATGATCTTAATGGGAAGGGCAAGAAGGAGTAAACATGTCCAAAGTGGCCCATTTTGTATCTCAGTTTCTTACCCTAAAACCACACCACCAACTCTGTCTCAAATGAATCTAGATGATTCAAAGATGAATACTTAAAAGAAAAGCACTTGGCCCACTGACCAGGCCTAAATTGTGGTCCAGGTCCAGGCTCCTAAATTTTACTCAAACAAAAAGACCATGCTATTTTGTACTATACTAGAATTTCTTACTGCCATGACAGGAGGAAAAAACAAAACAAAACAAAAAGTGGGAGATACTTTAATTTCTTCCCTAAATCATTCTATTCTACTTGAATTTGTGTTAATATATTATGTAGTATATGTTTTCATGGTCATATCTTGCAATGTAGTTCAGAGTTTGTTACCTTTGGTACCTGAGTTGACATCTCATATGTAAGTTTTTACTCTTTGTTGACTAGTGGATGAAACTAGAGATGTGGCATGTTGGACAGTATTTACTCTAGGTGGTGGATGATGTGAGACTGAAGAATGAATGGAGTGCTCTCCTTTAGATCACTTTTCTTATAATACTACACTGATATTCCTTTGTGTTTCTGGCACACACCAACAAAGGGACTCTCCATCTTCTGCCTCATGGGCCATAAGGTTGAAAAATTGTGATCCTCATGGCTATGTTTTACGTGGACAAAATGCCATGTTATTTTATACTTTGCTGGAGTTCCTCACTGTAATGCTGGAAAACAATAAAACAATAAAATATTAATTTGTTTCTACTCTCCAGAATCTCATACAAGTAAGTTAAGATCATGTTGATCACTTTGTGCTTTGAAGGTGACTGTAAAATAAACTCTACATATCAGAGCATCTGTTGAAATTATTTGTAAGAACTTTGCTTTTGTTTTCCTAATTACTGGAAGAGATACAAGGTATAAAAAAACTTGTGTGATTTGAGGAAGTCTGCAAACCCTTTTCATCATGTATTTACATCTATGTTCTTTACCAGATTTCTTACAATTGCATAGTCCCGCCATGCCCATGTGATGGCTTAGGTACAAAGGAAAGGTCAGACAGTCTCACTCCCATAATGCTGTAAGGCAATCTCAAATTCCAGAAGCTGTTTTGAACTAGTCACAAGGCTATGTGGAGATAGTGTTTTAAATTGGGACAATAAAACAGAGTCTGTACACAAGCACAGCCTTTGTTTACTCTGAACGCTCACTGAGTGTCATTCTTGCTTTTTCTATAACCTTGGGGATTGTATGTCTCTTCAGGGAAATGTTGGAAGGGTAGGTGCTATGAAGAGTTAAGAGAAAACATAGAAATGGAGAAATGAGAGAGAAATTTAGTCCCTGGGGCTCCCTGTTTACTTTGCTTTAAAATTTTTTTTAACCTGGTCTTTACTGAGATTTATCAGTCCTTTCTGATATCATAAAGTGTGTTACCCTGTTTGGGACCCAGAGTATTTTATAGTACACATGACTGACTTCCCTGTGGGTGTTACATTTAATCTGATCAGTATTCATCATTCCGGTGAAGAACAAACAAAAAATATATTCCCACTGGGGTGACAGAGACTCTCAGGCATGGATGGGTCTCCTTTTGTTCTTTTATTCTTTCCTTACCTTGAATCTATAACCTAGTATTGTCAAAGTAAAGCATCTGGAGAGTGATGTAAGACAAAAACAAAACAAAACCAAAACACAGGAAAAACAAACAAACATTAAAAATAAAAACCCAAGAGCCAAATGAAAGTTCCCTAGGAAAAGGAAAGTTGTAAGATTGGGGACAATGGCAAATTACTTTCTAGAAACCTTAGACAAGTTTTTTTGTTGTTGTTTTTTAGTTTATGTTATTGTATAATGGAAGAGATTTTGTTATGGCACTTCTACAGGTGCAACTGAGCTTTCAGTTCTCCTTGCTCTTCCATTGCTTTTTTTCTCATGTATCCTCCCACCTTTGTTCTTTCCACATTCAAGAGAATCCTTCTCTTCATTTTAAGTCATCATTACACATCCAGTAACAAAACTGTGATGATTGCTTTGTGAGGCTGGCTTGTTTCACTTAACGTGATGCGCTCCAGGTTCATTAATTTCCCTAGAGTGGAGTAATTCTCCCATTGCATGCAAAACCACATTTTCCTTACCCATTTATCCTCTGCTGGGTGCCTCAATAGATTCCCCAACTTGCTTATTGAGAATTGTAAAGTGATGTACTTGGGTATTCAGTTGTAGTACGAGAGTTTGATAAACAAGCTGTATGTTCAGTGTTCTGTAACTGGATCATAGAAAGTTCTGCTTTTAAGATTTGTGGAATATTTATAGCAGTCTCTAGTGATCAGACTACATCTTTTCTCAAGTCACACCATTAGGAGACATCAAACCGAAAGGATAAAAAATAATGTAAACAATAATCCAATGAGCCAAGAATTTAAAATAGTTATAAATTTATCGCTTAATTATTAATATCATTAATGATCTACTATCTTATATGCTTATTCTTGATGATCAATAAAAGAAGATAGAGGAGAAGAAAGCAATGATTTCCTTAAATGGAATACAGTAACAGGGTACTTACCTTGCCTTGAAATCTAATTCCCTTTCTCTGTTTTTAATAAAAGCCCTAATCCCTCACTGAGATTTCTAGATGGTAAAATATTTAATAACATGTTCCATGTGCCCTGCCCTCACTGCCTATCCATACACATGTGAGAGACTGAATTTAGTAACTTTCAAGGCTATTAGAGAATGCAGGCATCCTCCAGCCATGCCAAGGACACAATAGTCTACCATCTTTGCTTCAAAATCATTTTTTTTCCTCCTCTTCCTTCTCATCCTCATCCTTCTCTTTCTCGACAGGATTTTACCTACCATATGGGCCTAGCTGGCCTAGAACTTGGCTACTCTGGAACTCACAGAGATTCATATGTCTCTCTTTCTCTGCTAGGATAAAAGGCATATGAACCACCATACCTATGTTCTTTAAAATCTATAGGGAAGTGTTTTAGTTTCTAGGGCCCCTTGTGCAAAATTCTGTACCTTTACTTGTATAATCTACAATGTAATTAAGCAGCCTGTTCACAGATTTAGTTTTGCTTTGGTTCATTCACAGTTCCCCATGGCTAGTGCTTTATGTCTTTTTCTCTTCATAGATTTAAAAAAAAAAAAAAAAAAAAAAAAAAAACAAAACTAAAGGTCAATGAGAAAAAAGTCTCTTTAGTCTGGTCGGAAGTAAAGCTTGTTTTTGGAAAACCTATTTTTATATTTCTAATAGTGAAGAATTCCAAAGTACACCAAAAACAAGTAAATTTTACATTGATGGTAGACTTGTACTTTCTATGACACAACTTGTCAATGGCATTTGTGTCATAACTCAGTTGTTACTATGGAGTCTGGTTGATTCCCTCTAACAAGGTAATGTGTCTTATGCAGGTTAGAATGGTGACAGGTAATATTAGATAGCAATTTGGGACCAAATCCTGTGATTTTTGATGTTGCTAAGGTCAACCACATTTGTTGGCAGACCTCATTTTTATTTTCTAAACTGCCACTTTGTCTTCGTTGAGGTCACCCTTCTCATCGTAACTTACTGCATAGGCTGAGCACGTGCATCCCATGATGAAATAAAAATAAAGGCCCTTTGTAAACTGGAGGTGAGGCAACAACATATGAAAACAGGGGTGAGCTCATTCCATCATATAAAGCAGAGTGCCTACTGACCAAGGGAATGGGGAGAGTGAGTCACAGCTATTAGCAGGACGATTACGTTCTCTCAGGAATACAGAGGCACAGATTCTTCCTCATTTAGACATAGCTTTTTTTTTTAATTCTCTTCATTTTGGGACAAATGTGGAAGGAGGGGAGGGAATTTTAAAAGTTAAAATTAAGACCTTTTCTGATATTACCTATCCTAACATACCAAAGAGTGATGTGTTTTCTGCCCATAAGAAAAAACAAAGATTGATGTTGATCATGTCTCAGAAGACCTTACCTTAACTCATGTCTGGCACATTTCAAATATATTCTATTGCATTCTCAGTGTGTGTAAGTACAAGATTTCCACAATGAAAACTGGGAATACAGTCAAAGGTAAAATCAGTTAAAACAGACCAGAATTCCATGGGCTACATCATTCTCTTCACCATATGTTCTTAAAACAAAAAAAGACAGAGAATTTCTAAACATGTAATAAAACTACCAAAACATTTGAAATAAACTAAGCAAATTGTGCTGTATTGTTTTGGCCTTATTTGTTCTGAAAATTTTTGAAAAATTTAAGGACAGAAACACTTTTGGACAACTTGAAGTGCCATGGCTTCTTAAGAAATACCCCTCACAATCACATCCCCATAACCTCAGCCTCCCTCACATCCTGAATCTTTCCACCAATATGTTTCCATTCTATACTACAACCTATTTAAGAGACAATTTTCAAAAGCATAATTCTAGTCGGAAGGCTGCCTAGTGTCCAAAAGTAATCACAGAGTCTTCCTTGATTGATTTTCAGGTAAGGTGATCACAACATTAGAAGTACATGGGCAATTCCTGTAATCAGCACACAAGTAAAAGAATGCCCGTAAAAGAATTAGAACACTTTGTCCTAACTGGGTTTCATTTCTAATTAAATTCAGATCATCAGTAAGCAATATTAAGACTAATGTTCTTTAGCACAAGGGTGTCTGCAGAAGACCTCAAATGGCTTCACATCTCATTGAGGTGAGAACTCATCTTACACTTGCATCATTTAATTGAGTGAGCAAAGTTTGAGATCTACAATTAATCTCACAAATAAAATTACCAGTACATTTTGATCTCAGTGAAACAAAACACTTACAATTGCAGGCACAGGAGTAAAACCAAAGAATTAGCATAGCTATTATCTTGGAGAGAAATGAGTATTATTACTGTATGATTTTAAAATAATGCAGTGTCAGGAAGCAAGAAACACAGTATAAGCTTGTAGTCATAAATTCCATCCCTACTCATGATTCTGTAAGGGATACTTGGCACCTGTCAACTTGCATTGCTCTGACAAGTAAAATTCTTATTCACCCCTTAGAGATGAAGGCCAAAAACCTCAGTAAGATCAAACCACAGGTTGAAGCATTCCAGATCGCTTGTTTTCTTAAATTAAGGGTCCAAATGAGGAACAAAAGGCTCCAATGAGTAATGACAACTCAGTGCAAACCAACTTTTTGAAAGAAATAAATTGACAATTATTCTATTGCTTGCTTTACATTCATTTCATTCTGTCAACTTTTGTCGTCTTATTCCCCCAGAAAATGTTCAGCTTGGACATCCGTTGCACCACAAGACAATGATTAACTACCAAGAAACCAGAGTGTATTAGACAAACATATACCCTGCCGGGAACCAGTGGAACACTGTATCCTCTTCAAATGTAGGCTGAATCCTGTCAAATCCCAAGAAAATAAGGATCTATTGAAGGCTGTCTCTTCTAATCTGTCCAGGTAACAGCTTCACTGGTAGCTTAAAAGGACATGGACAACAAGGAGTAGTAGTAAAACAAATACGGGAGTTCTCCATGATTCTCTTCTACCTTCCTAACCAGGAAGGCCTGGGGAATATGTTCAGCAGAGAAAACTTGAAGCACTGGTCCAAGTGTTAGTAAAGTAACTTACCAAGAGACTCTTCCATATGACACCATATAGATATGATCTCAGACAGTGTAAAATTTATGAAGTTACATTCTTCTAAGCCTAGGAGAAATAGTCCCGATTCATCACAAGTCATAGTAGTAGAAGAAGTAAGCTACTTTCATATCTTTGATACCAGA
Organism: Micromys minutus; assembly: GCF_963924665.1. Classification (NCBI taxonomy): domain Eukaryota; kingdom Metazoa; phylum Chordata; class Mammalia; order Rodentia; family Muridae; genus Micromys; species Micromys minutus. Next base: position 64,743,611 of record NC_137974.1, read on the forward strand.
GTTAGTGTGCCTTCCTGATGATTCTTTCCATGCATGGGACCATCCCTTAAAGATTGATCACTTTGTATGTGAGTAGAGGCAAAGAGAAAAATTTATTTACAACAGTGTTTCTCAACCGTTGAGTTGTGACTACTTTGGGAATCAAGAAACCTTTTCATAGGGGTCACCGAATCGTATCTGCATATCAGATATTTCCATTATAATCCATAATAGTAGCAAAATTACAGTTATGAATTGCAAGAAAAATAATTTTATGGGTATGGGCCATCATCACAACTTAAGGGACTGTATTAAAATACCAAAGTATTAGGAAGGTTGAACATTTCTGCTCTAGAAGAGGAAAATAGATGTCAGCATTCAAAGGCAACTTGCTGAACACCAAGCTTTGTAAAGAAAGCTCCATCTTGCTTTTCTTCCTCACGCATCTTTAAAATTAGACAAAACCTCAGACCCATGCCAGACACACAGTATACATCATATAGATAAAAAGTAATCTAATAAAGTGCAATGTTCCTTCCCGGCTTGTACTAGTCAAAGCAGCCCACACCTATTGTGTCCTGTCCTGACAGCACAAATCCTTTTAGGCAAGAAACTGATATTTCTACATTGGAAAGGATAAGGGTAAGGTCTTAACAAATTAATTGGTTCTGAAACAAACTCCCCTGAAACCTCTTCTATTCCACATACACTGCAAATACTTACCACAATCAAGCATTAAGTAAACCTCTTCTATTTTCAGCTTTTTCTGGGGACTTGAACTCAGGTTTATTTTGAGTGTAATTACAAGGGAGGTTTCTCACCTTGGTTTATGTCAAAATCATTATGCTGGAAAATAGCTACAGCATTGCCCTTCATAGACGAGTGACGTGAGAGTTATTATTTATTTTAATTAGACTGGCTTTGTTATTAGAGACATTTTTTCTTGCCAATTCGCTGTAACAACTCCCTTTCAGAAGGAAAGCAGGAGAAGATGCTGAGAGGAGGACCCAGGAATTCGAATTTTCCTCTCCCCCCATCAATTTCAGACGGAGTTGGCTTTCTTCCTTCCACTGAACCTTATACCAACCATAGCAATCCACCAAAGTTACCCAAACAGCAGCAACCTTGCTCATTACCCACCACAACCCGACAGTTTACTTGCGGTACCTGCCAATTAAAGAAGAAGAAGAAAAAATACAGTGTACCAGTCGTCCCAACAAACCCACAGCAACATTTCCACCAGAAGATGAAATCCTGGAACCTTTAAGTATCTTGAAAGCAAATGGTAATTAAACACTTTTCCTACACTGGGAAGCTGGGGTGGTGAATGGGGGGAAATCTAGGGATTGAATCTATTATGCAGTGGAGGCTTCTGTCTGGTCGATTTAAGCAGATTGAAGCGAGGCAGTCGCACATAACCCCCTCAGGTAAGGGAGCGCAGTGTTCCTTTGGGGTTATCAAACCGGCCAGGCCTTGAAGGCAGAGCAAAACCCTTCCAGTGGGAAGTTCTGCCTAAGTGCTTGCATGGCATCGGCGGGATTATCCCATACCACTCACACATCATCTGGCTTTAAACTTCAGGCCCTCTGGCAAAGAGGAGGCGAACATTCTATCCCGTCCCTCCTCCCTCTTATCCCTTGGTTCTGCCTTTTCCATCCTGTTTCCTAGCAGCCGCTGGCTGAGGCCTGCCCTTCTCTGCCAAGCACCAGGCTGGATTAGCTGCAAGCCAATAGCTGGGGGTCAGGATTAAGAGGCCAGCGTGCACTTTAATACAAGCTGCCTATAATTAATGGCATTATTAATAGCTTGACTGAAAAATTCATTAAAAAATCCATTAAAAATAAATACCCTTTTACAAAAGGCATCGCCTTGGGTGAGAACAACAGAAAAAAAGATAAAGGAAAATTGATTGGTGGCTTTCAGTTCACAGAAAGACAGACCATAGTTCAAACTGATTAAAATTGAACATTTTAGATTAAGCACCCTTGCCAAAATATTCTCTGTAGTTACCCGACACGAAAATATTATGATATGTCACATATTTATATTCTTACGCATCAAGGGCAGGGATAGAACACACACAGGTAACTGCTTCGTATATGTTTCTCTGAGGGAATATTCTTGACCTGCTACAACAGCGGAACGCCCTATGAAATGCTCGCTAACTGAATCTGTTTAATTCATAGCCTGAACTGCAAAAGAACTGTCAGAGGGCAGATCATCATCCTACAACCTCTTAAGTCTTCCCAACTCTGTAGCAACCTGAATATGGTCTATGCATTTATGAATCAAGCCCCCTTTCCTTTTTGTTTCTTCTTGCTTTCTCTTTCTCTCCCATTTCCACCACAGTTCTGGTCTGTCTATCTGGCTCTGTGACTTGGAATCGATCCTATTGAGTTTTGCCTCAGCCCAAGTAAACAGTGTTGATGGAGACCGGAATGTCTGCTTTAAATGTTCACTGGGAGAGAGAGACATGGCGTTAGAAAGGATATTCACAGGCTGCATATGCAGCCTCTGTGGATTTCTCTAAAGGTTTGTGTGTGTTGATACTAAGTCTGATCTTTTGGGTCAACTTTGCCCTGGGTTTAATCTGCTCACTGGTGTGAGATGAACATTGTCTTCCTAAGGTACAGGCGATCACATTCTCGCTCAATGAAAAGACCCTATTCATGAGAGTGTTTGCTGGAAGAGTGCTTTTATTCACTTCACCTGTTAGGTTGTGTCTATAGAGCACAAAGCCAAGTGGAGATTAGGCAATTATCTGGTTAATAGGATCAACGTAGACAAGAAGTTCATTCAATGGGAATTTCTGACTGCACACCACACACAGCTCAGCCATCCATGGATGAGAGGCACAGGGCAAGGAGAGAGGGCGATGTTGCTGAGTCTATGGGGGAACAGAGGAAATGACACAATCGCACACAGCCAACTATGGATGGGCGCTTGACAAGCTAAGGCAGAATCCTGTAGGATCTTATGAGTTGCAGTGTGCACAGTAACATGGCACATACGACAGAACATGGTTATGTGAAGCTAAAATTCTAGAACAGGCAGATCATTGTTGCTACACATTTGGATAGCCCTGATTTCAAATCTGTTAGTTTTAAACAGAGAATGCTTTTTTTTAAAAAAATTATTATTTTTAACCTTTGAATGTGCCTTCAATCTTCTTTGTTGCTAAGTTATGCTAAGTTCCCAGGATTTATACAGGAGATAGTATTAGGTTCCTGGAAATATTGAGAAACCTGTCTTTATCTAGATTCACAAAGGCGCCCACAGATACTGTGCTAAAAACCCAGGCATTGTTTCAGCTCTTTTTTTTCCAGCCTTAATTACTACTTGGTACAGAGGTCTTCGAAGTTATCAGCACGCCATGATCAGTACTGAGAGGTGAACTTTGCTGTCCAAAGCACCTGATAAAAATGCACTTGCCCCGTTGCTTCCACTTTACGTTGCAAATAAAAACACAGCCTCAATGAGCAATTTCACTGAGGAACTTCACAACCAAGATGAGATGGTCATCTACCTAGCAGCTTTCATTCTCTTCCATTTCTTCATGATATATTTTTCCAAAAGTGAAATGTTTGTAATTTTGTAAGATTGAGAAACTTAAAAATTGGTGTTTGGGGGAAAAGATATTCTCCCCTGTTCCTTCTAAGCTTGCTATTCTCAGGGTTTTTACTTGTACGTGAATAAAAAAGCCAATGCCACTGTTTGGAATCGTAAACATTATTTCAGATGGCTGTTTTGTCCATGTGGGCCAAAGAATTTACTTATTGTGCTTATAAAACGTTTACTCATGTAATCAGCTGCTGTCTGGGCATGTGCTAGAGACAGAGAGGCAGGGGACAGCTAAGCAGAAGGGTCAGTGAGACTTGGGTACCCAGAAAGGGCAAGAATAAGAATGCGAGGAGATGACATCACTGTCTGTAAACATCACAAAGGGCCTGATGTGTTCTCATTGGGTAAATAATCAGTAATGGATTTAGAAAGAAAAACCTTGGCCATTAGAAAAATGACATCCTGCAAAGACTCAGAAGATTCTGCATTCCATTTTTGTCTTTCAAATCTTGTTACACTGGATGTCTGAGTCTGCTGGGAAATTCACCACATTTTGAACACTCAGAGAATCTACTTCCACTAAAGAGGAATTGAATGATTACAGACATGACTTATGAGGAACACATGCAGAGTGTGGAGGAAAGGTTTTCAGGATCAGAGAGTGAAAGAAGAGCTTTCAATAACAGTCTCCACATTGAGATCCCCACCGTCATACTGGGAATCAAATAGATCTGGGCACAGACTCTGAATCATGTTCCTTCAATCATAAATTGCATTTGAACACTAACTAAATGGTGGTTACATCCCTGAGTCAGGGAAATCCAATAAAATCTCTGCATCATCCTGAATGTTACATTCCAATGAAATGATGAAAAGATGTAAAAGAAATATGTATTCATATACATAGTTATACTACATATATTTATATATTATTACACGTATTATATAATATATTATAAATATATTATGTATGAATATATATGTATATATAATATGTTTGTGCTATATAATATATAAAATAGATAAATATATAACATGTATAATAAGATATAGCTTAAAGATATATAACTATTAGAAATAATTATGGATAAAAAGTAATAAATTTGTGGAACACATGAAGAATTACCAGAACAAACCTTCTGATTTTCTAGTAGTTTGGTATATCCAGAAAGAAGGGGCACATGGATGTTTACAGGAAGAACATTCTAAGAAAAGAGACAGTGGGTTCAGTTTCTTGAGGAAGTCATGTAAGAGTGGGAAGGATCATTTTCTCAATGTTAAATGTACTTATGATCACAGAATGCTGACAAATTCAGCACGGTTTTTAAGCTCTTTCTGATGGCTGATTAGAGGGCAGAAATGAAAGCATGTTGTGAATTCAAGTGAGTACTCAAGGCTGTAGACTTGATTTCGGTGTTGTTGGTAATTCCAATTGTTCTAACCAACTGTTTTGAAAATACTATACTAAATTAAATGGATTTTGAGAATGCTTAGTTAGTCCAAAGCCTAGTCAAATCATTAACATTACTGACAAAGAATTTATATAAAAATAAAGACTTAAAAATCAGATTATCTGTCTCAACATGGTTTGAGCCATAATTGCTGTTATGGCTCCCCCTCCCCCAGGAAGAATCTACTCTTCCTGAATATACTGCTAATGCTAAGCAATAGCTATTATATCCTGTGTCCAGAACCTCATCTTTACAAGTCTGAGCATGCACAGATAAAAGCTACCCTTGGAGGATCATTACACTTTAATAAGTACATGGAGAAAGTAGTTGATCTTGAACAGTACAATACAGTAAAATTTGCAGCCCACATGATCCTAGAGAACTGGAGAAACAGGTAGCTGGAATCTCTGCCCAGAAGGGAATCAGCTAAGTGTATCCAGGGAATATTTGTAACTGGGTTTCTTTATTTTTTTAATTGGATATCCTCTGTACTTACATTTCAAATGTTATCCCTGTTTCCCCCACTCCCACTTCCCCTCCCCTTCCACTTCCTTCCATGAAGGTGCTCCCTCTGTCAACTTCCCTCTCCCATCTTAGCTCCCTGGCATTCCCCTACAATGAGAGAACATGCCTTTACTGGACCAAAGGCTTCTTTTCTCGTTGATGCCAGACAATGCCATCCTCTGCTACATATGCAACATGAGCCATTGGTCTCTCCATATGGGTTCATCGACCAGTGTTTTAGTCCCTAGTTCTGGAAGGTTTGGTTGGTTGATAATGTTCTTCCCATTGGGCTTGAAAACCCCTTCAGCTCCTTCAGTCTGTTCTCTAGTTCATTCATTTGGGATCCTGGTGCTCAGTCCAATGGTTAGCTGCTAGCAACCTCAACTATATCTGTATGACTCTGGCAGAGCTTCTGAGGAGGCATCCATATCAGGCTCCTGCCAGTAAGCACTTCTTGCCATAATATATAATACCTGGGTTTGGGGCTGCACATCGGGTGGATCCACAGGTGACTCAGTCTCTGGATGTTTTCTTCAATCCCTGCTCCTCTCTCTGTCCTTGTATTTTCTCCCCTGAGTGTTTTGATATCCCTTCTAAGAAGGACTGGGGAATCTACATTCTGGCCTTCCTAATTTTTGAGTTTCATAAGGTTTGTGAATTTTTTCTTGGTATTCAAAGCTTTTTGGTACTAGTATCCAATTATCAGTGAGTGCATAACATGTGAATACTTTTTTGACCGAGTTACATCACTCAGAGTGATATTTTCCAGTTCCACCCATTTGCATAGAAATTTCATAAAATTATTGTTTCTAATATCTGAGTAGTACTCCATTGTGTCAATGTACTTTCTGTATCCATTCCTCTGTTGAAGGATATCCGGATTCTTTGCAGCTTCTGGCTATTATAAATTAAGGCTTCTATGAACGTGGTGGAGCATGTGTCCTTGTTAGATATTGGATCATTCTGGGGTATATGCCTAGGAGTGGAATAGCTGGGTTTTCAGTTATTACTATGTCAAACTTTCTGTGGAACCACCACACTGATTTTCAGAGTGGCTGTACCAGCTTGCAATCCCACCAACAATGGAAGAGTATTTCTCTTTGTCCACATCCTCACCAGCATCTCCTGTCATCTGAGTTTTTTATTTTCTTCCTTTTCTCCTTACAACTTTATTTTAAAAAAGAGAGATACATGTACAGATTTTTAAAATCATTTTGGCATGAAACTTTATGAATATATTTTTCCAGTACTTGATTCTTTTAAAGGTTTGATAGTATGCATTAAAATCTTACTAGTTACCATAAGCATAAAGTACATGTCCAACAGAACATAACATGGAAATAGTCAAAGTTTTCTTGGTGTGTATAGATTAAACATAATGATTTTTAAATACCAAAAATTGCCACAAGGCTATATTCCTAGCTCTTGAATTATTCATGATTTAAGGTCTAGATGTACCACACTCTGAGAGATTTCTATACACATTTTTTTCTAAGAAAAACTGAGGCTTTCACTTTTTGGCCTTTGTTTTGTTTGAACTTCATATGGCCTGCGACTTGTTTCTTGGGTATTCAGAGCTTTTTGAGGCTACTATCCAATTATCAGTGACTGCATATTATGTCTGTTCTTTTGTGATTGAGTTATCTTATTCAGGATGATATTCTCTAGATGCATCCAATTTCCTAGGAATTTCATAAAGTCATTGTTTCTAATAGCTGAGTAGTAATCCATTGTGTAAATATACCGCAATTTTTGTATCCATTCATCTACTGAAGTACATCTGGGTTCTCTCCAGCTTCTGGCTATTATAAATAGGGCTGCTATGAACATGGTGGAGCATGTATCCTTATTGTATGTTGGAACATCTCTAGGGTATATGCCCAGAAGTGGAATAACTGGGTCCTCAGGTAGGACTAAGTCCAATTTTCTGAGTAACTGCCAGACTGATTTCCAGAGTTGGTTGGTTGTACCAGCTTACAACACCACCAACAGTGGAGGAGTTTCCTCTTTATCCACATCCTTGCCAGCATCTGCTGTCATCTGAGTATTTGATCTTAGCCATTCTGACTACTGTGAAGTGGAATCTCAGGGTTGTTTTGATTTGCATTTCCCTGATGATTAGGGATGTTGAGCACTTCCTTAGATGCTTCTCAGCCTTTTGATATTCCTCACTTGAGAATTCTTTGTTTAGCTCTGTACCGCATTTTTTTTTTTTTATGATTGTTTGACTCTGTGGAGTTTAACTTCTTGAGTTCTTTGTATATATTGGAAAATCAGACCTGTATCCGATGTGGGATTGGTAAAGATCTTTTTCCAATCTGTTGGCTGCTGTTTTGTTTTCTTGAAAGTGTCCTTAGCCTTACAGAAACTTTGCAATCTCATTAAGTACCATTTCTTGATCCTTGGTCTTAGAGCACAAGCCATTGCTGTTTTGTTTAGAAAAATTTCCCCTGTTCCTATGTGTTCTAAGGTTTTCCCTACTTTCTCTTCTAATAATTTTAGTGTACCTGGTTTAATGTGGAGATCTTTGATCCGCTTGCACTTCAACTTTGTACAAGGAGATAACAAAGGGTCTATTTTCATTCTTCTGCTTGCTGAGTGCCAATTGAACCAACACCATTTGTTGAAGTGGCTGTCTTTTTTCTATTGAGTGTTTTCAGCTCCTTTGTCAAAGATCAAGTGACCATATGTGCGAGAGTTCATTTCTGGATCTTCTATTCTGTTCCATTGATCTACCTGCCTATCTCTGTACCAGTACATGTGGTTTTTAACCCCAATTGCCTTATAATACAGCTTGAGGTCTGGGATGGTGATTCCCACAGAGTTTTGATCTTTGCCATTATCACTGGTGTGAAGTAACTGGAGTCTCTCTCTCTCTCTCTCTCTCTCTCTCTCTCTCTCTCTCTCTCTCTCTCTCTTTTGGTTCAGATTAGAGTTTATTCAGGTCAGAAGGAAAGTTAAGAGGGCAGTAAAGACATAGAGAAAGAAGAGGAGATGAGATAAGTAGAGGCCAGTCGTGAGCAGATGGAAAGAGAGGGGGGAAGGAAATTCGAAGAGGAGGGGAGGGGGGAGAGCAAGAGAGAATTAAAGAATGTAAAAGCAAGAGCAGTAATTGGAGTCAGAAATGGGAGAAGCTAGACAGTGACAAAAGCAAAGAAGGGCATTTATATTTATAAGAGGAATGGGCAGAAATAAAGAGTGTTTCATACCAGAGTTATGAAAGATGAAAATAAATTTACAGAAAAATCCCAGGGTAGAAAGATATTGTTACCTTAAAGAGGAGATATTGATAAATTCATCATGCAGTAATTTGATTTACTTATCTTACAGAAAAGTTCACTGTGGTAGCAGTGTCAAGAGTCTCAATGGCCTTATGGAGCCATGGGGACTGGCCAATGGTCCATTGAACTAATCCAGCCAAGATATTATTAAATGAATTTGTAGTATAGGGTTAGGAATGGCACTATTAATAAAATATTTTTTGATATAATAGGGGGTGACATAATTGTAAATAGTGTTTAACAAAAAGATGATAGAGGGGGTAGTCAAGGATAACCTCAATACATTTCTCAGCCAAAATAAAGAATTCAGTAAAGTTAGAAAAGAACAGATTAGGAGTAAATGATAATATTGTGTCTAAATAGCTAGATCCTGATATATACCTGTGACAATCCTCATGGGAATGATCATGGATGGCTTATGCACGTGTGGATCTGAATTGGCAAAATGTGTATAAAAGGATCATTAAGCAGACATCATATTTATTTTATTGATAGCACATGTAATGTCCTTAATGTTTCCAACTGTTTGCCTATATCACCAAAAATGAAAATGGTTCATAGTAGCAAGCATATGTCTCCCATTTGTGTTCTCTTGAACCATTCAAATCAGTTTCTTCCATCACCTATGGAAGGTCATAGATCTTCCATGTGATGTAGTTTGATGAAGAGCATAAGGCAAACAGCAAAACTTTTCTCCTCAGAAAACAATAGGGTATATTAGAATGCTTATCAATTAAGACATTTTCTTGGTGTTGCAATTCTTTAAATGTGACAGAAACATTTGGAAATTCTTTTAGTTTGTTTTGTTTTATGAAATGACTGGTCACTGAAAAGCTTGGGTGACATTATGTGTTAGAGCTTTTGGGTCTCAAGTCCTCACAAGGTATAAGCCACCATGTTTAATTGAGAATTACTTGCAATTTTTGTGTGTTTGGTTAAGTTTTACTTTATTTTATGTGCCTGGGTGTTTTGTCTTAACTCATGTATTTGTATTATCTGTGTTCCTTGTCCCCATAGAAGCTAGAGGAGAGTCTTACATCCCTTGGAGTGAGAGCCACTTTGGTTGTACTCTGTCGTGTGTGTGTTGGTAACTGAACCTAGGATCACAGGAAAAGCAACCAGTTCTCTTAGCCATTGAGCCAGCTATCCAGTTCCTCTTTTTTAGAAAAAATAAATTTCTTGGACTTGAAGCTTCGGAAGTAAGGACTTGCTTAGCATGCAGCAGGCTAGGCTTGCCTCCTGGTGCCACAAAATTAATTAAGACATCATTGCCAAAACAAAAATGTTCTATGAATGCCTGGTCTTTTTGTCACTGTGGCCACTATATTTTTAGTGCTTGGCAAAATGGGTCAGAAAGCAGTTGTGAACATACATTTACTGAACATATGAACCAACATTATCATGTGGAAGAAATCTCTCTTTAAAAACAGATGTCTAACTAATAAAAAGCTTCCAATGTCCTCATAAAATGAATGAGTAGTTATTGTCGTGGAGATGTTTGCTCTTATGTGGGTAATGAGTCACCAGTCTGAATTCTGTTTTAAAAAGCAGGCACTTTATAGGAAGATGCTGCTGGTATAATTTAAGAAATATACAATAGCTCTTTGGATCATACCCTTCTGTTAGACCACTTGGATTTTCGTTGGATTTAAGGAAAGGGTAGCAAGAAAGTACCACAAAGTTGCATCACCTTAGTCAAGAGTTTATAGGCACTGTGTGCCACTTAGCACATCCCCATGTTAACTCTTGGAATTCACAATAGCTATTTCTATTTGCATATACATACATACATACATACATACATACATACATACATATATATATATATATATATATATATATATATATATATCTTACAATATACATAGTTGCCAATTACACATTTCTTAGTAGTAATAGGGGACAATTAAAAAATTTTATGTGAATGGAGAAAAAGAAAACAATGATACATAAGGAAGGAACATAGAGACTCATAAAACCTGAGAGCCCACCCATGAAATGAAAGAAGAAAAGACAGAACTCGGAATCTCCTAATTCTCCTTCTAGTACATACACCCAGAAATCAAATCCAATCAAACTTTTCTGGCACTTTGTACCACTCAATTCTGGACTTTGAGGTTTCCATTTTGCCACTTAACAATAATCCAAGCAAGCATCACATCAGTTCTTTGCTGTTGCTAGAATTGTCTTTGTATTGATTAATTTAGCTCTTTGACAATTTCATACATTGTGTCCAATGAATTCTGATTTCTGCACTTCATAATCTCTATCTGTCTATAAACCTTCCAGCTCTACCAGTTCACCTTTTTCCTTCAGATTCCTTCTCCAGACTCCTGATTCACTATGCTAAACAAGGACCATGTGTATGAGCATTAGATTGCAACTATCCACTGGAGCCTGGTAGAGTTGTCAATGGGTACCAACAGAAAGCATCCACTACATCTCTCTCACTGTAGTCTATCAGTACTAAATAGTTCATTTTTGAATGTCAGAAACCTCTGAACCACTCCTGCCTCCATGCATGTTTGTCTACAGACTCACTCTCCTCATAAACTAGATAGGCATCATCTTTGCTTTATAGTTTATGGTATTTTCTTAACTGTATTTGATACCCTCAACTTAAAGTAGCATGATTCAATGTTCATGGTGGGTGGATCGTTGTATGCACTGAAACTAAGTCAATGGAATTAGCAATTCAGGGGAACATAAAACAAGCTCAAGATTCCTGGGTTTGTTAGTTTGTTAATGATAGTTAATATACTTGTGTATGATTCAATTCACCCAGAAAGAAACTTCTCAGAACACTTGCTGGTATAGATATCTGGTGCTCCAATCTGCTTCAGAATGTGCTAACCTACTTTGGACTAAAGGATCTCAAAGGACACCAGGGACTTTCAAATGTAGGGAAAGACTGGTAGTGGGGAGATGTCATAGTGCTTAAGAACACTGGCCACTCTTGTAGAGAGCCTGGTTTCACATTCATCTTTAACTTCAGTTTCAAAGAACTTTTCAACTTGTTACATTTGTAGGCAGCAGATATGGGCATGGTACACACACAACAAGCATGCCGACAAAGCACGTAAAATAAAACAAATAAATCTTTAATAAACATTGACCGAGCTATACAAGTTTCCCATGAAATCTAAGGATTAAACAAAAAAGTAGGAAAAAAAAAAAACAATATTAAACAAATTTGATTTTGTCAAGACACTGTTCAGAGAACATTGGCCATTGTATAAAATGCAGGATATGAAAGAAATTGATGTGATAAGTCTTAAATCATAAAAGACTATAATAATTTATACATGGAAATGAATGGTAAACACTTTCTGGGAATTTTTGTGTCATTTTGAATCGTTTTGATATTTGATAATATCATCAGAATGATTGCTGAAAATAAACATAAGTGTCCTACAGAAATGTATTACTGTACACATAAGTAGCTGGAACACCTGTTTAGATTTACTGGTAAATGAGTATGCAGATATGCTTAATTACTTTTTGATCATTAATTTTTAAAAACCTAGCTGATGAACTATATCTCTTTCATGTATTATACTAAGAATGTTAAAAATTGAATGTTCTAGTATAAAACAATTGGAAACATATGCAGTTATAAATGTATTTTGAACTAATGACTTTTCAACTTTCCCAGACTTCAAAGGTCATGGAAAAAAACCTTCATAATTATTTTTACTAAGATAATTTATATGAACGTAAGCAATATGATAAAAACAAAAGTGTGTCTGTGTATGTGTGTATGTGTGTATGTGTGTGTGTGTATGTGTGTGTATGTGTGTATGTGTGTGTGTGTGTGTGTGTGTGTGTGTGTGTGTGTGTGTGCTTTCAGAATTAACATCCTGATAAGGTAAAGAGGCATCCAGGATAATAAGGAATGGTAGGTGGAGATATCACAGGACTGAGGAACATTGGAACTTTACTCTCAAATAGCACAAATGCAGATGAGCAGAACAAAATAGTTCTACAAGCAGATGAACTAAACCACGCCCCAAAACATACACCAGCGGCTGAGAATGTTTTATGATTGCTCCGAATGATGTTTGGGAGAGGCTTACATGACTTTAGTGTGTGTATTGGTTCCAGATTCTCAGCTTCTTCTCTGGGTTTGAATTTTGTCATCTGCAAACCATGTTTCTGAATTCCCTGGAAAGTTCCTGCTCTTGTGAAGTCTGGGTTTTAAAAAACAGTAAACACACCATTACCCTGACCAGAAGTTAATCTCTGCTTCTCCTGAAGATATCTCCTAGATACAAACTATTTTTAACATGTTACCTAATCAAAAAAGGGTGAGATATTGTTTTCACAACTTACAAACCTGGCACCATTATATGCTGCTATTGTCACTCAGCTGCATTATATCATTTGTTTCAGAGTCACCCATATCCTCTATCTTCACAGAACAGCTCACTACAAACATAGCAACCTATTTGTGGGAAATGTGAGCAAATTAATGCCACTCAGCATAAACTTGAGCTCCGTGGCTTCAAAACACTTTGCTTAAATTAAGCCATGTAGAATTGAAATAGGTGCTATATAAGGAATGCTACAAAATATCTTGACCTTCATGTTTGTTTGTTTATTTGTTTTCCACATCCTGGTTAAACAATCCCAATGTGTGCTCTCCTGGCGCTGATTCATTCTGGCAGAGAACTTGGGATGGAACATGCTGGATATAAGGGTTACAGACTTGGGACTGAGTCCATCTTAAAATGGATGGCTGGATTTGCTTTGTGGGAGTCTACATGAGACTTTATCCACACACCTACATGAGTCCATAAGTTGTGCTCTCAGCAACCATTTTTTTTTCTTTGTTAATGGGGATGAAAGCCAGGGCTGTTCTTGCTGGACAAGTACCACAAAGTGAAGCTGTATCTCTAGCCCTCAGATTGTTTTTCAGTTCCATTGCTGTTATTCAAGGTTAGAAAGATAAAAATAAAAAATTCCACCAGAGAACTTCTACACCTGATAAACAAGTTCAGCAAAGTGGCTGGATATAAAATTAACTCAAACAAATCAGTAGCCTTCCTCTACTCAAAGGACAAACATGCAGAGAAAGAAATTAGGGAAAAGATACCCTTCACAAGAGTCACAAACAATATGAAATACCTTGGTGTGACTCTAACTAAGCAAGTGAAGGACCTGTATGACAAGAACTTCAAATCTCTAAAGAAGGAAATCGAGGAAGATCTCAGAAAATGGAAAGATCTCCCATGCTCATGGATTCAAAGCATCAATATTGTAAAAAGAGCCATCTTACCAAATGTGATCTACAGATAAAATGCAATCCCCATCAAAATACCAACCCAATTCTTCATAGAGTTGGAAAGATCAATGTGCAATTTCATCTGGAATAACAAAAGACCTAGAATAACGAAATCCATCCTCAACAACAAGAAAACATCTGCAGGAATCACTATCCCTGACCTTAAGCTATATTAAAAGGCAATTGTGCTAAAAACTGCATGGTACTGATACAGAGATAGGCACTTAGATCAATGGAATAGAATAGAAGATCCAGAAATGACCCCTCACATATATGGTCACTTGATTTTTGACAAAGGAGCTGTAAACATTCAATGGAAAAAGAACAGCGTCTTCAACAAATGATGTTGGTCCAGTCGACACTCAGCATGCAGAAGAATTAAGATAGACCCTTTCTTATCTCCTTGTATAAAACTCAAGTACAAGTGGATCAAAGATCTCCACATTAAACCAGCTGCCCTGAAACTACTAGATGAGAAAGTAGGAAAAACCTTAGGACACATAGGCACAGGAGAAAATTTCCTGAACAGAATACCAATAGCTCATGCTCTAAGGTCAAATATGGACAAATGGGACTTAATGAGATTGCAAAGTTTCTGTTAGGCTAAGGACACTTTTAAGAAACAAAATGGCAGCCAACAGATTGGGAAAAGATCTTTACCAACCCCACATCTGATAGAGGCCTAATATCCAAAGTATACAAAGAACTCAAGAAGTTAGACACCAGAGAATCAAACAACCTTATTAAAAATGGGGTACAGAGCTAAACAAAAAGTTCTCAATTGAGGAATATTGAATGGCAGAGAAGCATCTAAAAAAGTGCTTGACATCATTATCCATCAGGGAAATGCAAATCAAAACAACCCTGAGACACCAGTCAGAATGCCTAAGATCAAAAATTCAGATGACAGCAGATGCTGTCAAGGATGAGGAGAAAGAGGAACAGTTCTCCACTGTTGGTGGGGTTGTAAACTGATACAACCACTCTGGAAATCAGTCTGGCTGTTCCTCAGAAAATTGGACATAGGACTACCTGAAGACCCAGTTATTCCATTTCTGGGCATATGCCCCAGAGAAGCTCCAACATACAACAAAGACACATGCACCACAATGTTCATAGCAGCCTTATTTATAATAGCCAGAAGCTGGAAGGAACCCAGATGTCCTTCAGTAGATGAATGGATACAAAAATTGTGGTACCTTTATACAATGGAGTACTACTCAGCTATTAGATACAATGACCTTATGAAATTCTTAAGAAAATGGATGCATCTATAGATATCATCCTGAGTGAGGTAACCCAGTCACAAAAGGACAGACATAATATGTAGTCACTGATAATTGGATACTCACCTCTGAAAGCTCTGCACACCCAGAAACAACTTATAGACTACATGAAGTTCAAGAAAAACTAAGGCCAAAAGAAAAAAAAAATCATGATGCTTAATCTTTACACACCAAAAATTAACTTTGACTATTTCGAGGTTACATCTTTTTTTACATGTACTTTATGCTCATTGTAACTAGTAAGATTTTAAGGCATACTATCAAACCTTTAAAAAGAATCAAATACTGACAAAAATGTATTCATATACTTTTATGCAAAAATGCTTTTAAAATCTGTACATTTATCTTTGTTTTTTAAAATAAAGTTGTTCAATAATAAAAAAAAACTTTGCTAGATTGTGTTTATGCTACAGCTATTTGTGTTTTCCATACAACAGAAATATGGAGACGATTAGAAAATTACTAAGAGGTTATGTCAAAAGTAGAAAGCCCTCTAGTGTTTCTGCTTTTATATCTGAGTGTGAGTGAACTATATTCTCTTAAAGCCTTGACATTTTCTACTGTCCACAAATGACCTCTGATGAATGCCATAATTTGGTTAAAAAAACAAAAACAAAATTATCAAACACAGCACAAATCATAAAACATATTAAAAAGATGATTCACCAACAGAAAAAAAAAAAGATCTTTTACCAAAGCAAAGTGACAAAGCAAAGCAAAACATTAATCAATCTCAATCTTTGGGTTCTGAGAATGTTTTTAAAGGTATGGAACTATCATCTGCCTGAGTCCCAGTTGAGCCCTAAAATAAAGGCAGCATCAAGGGGGCAAATCTGTTCTTTCTGAGCTGGCTTTTGGCCTACTGTGCAGCAGCTGATGCTGAGAACTCAGTATCAATAAAGGGGTTGCTGTCCCTGTGTGTATTGTGTGGGTGTGTTAATCTACCACCCATGTCCAATTGCCTGAACACTAAGTGGAGTGGATGAGGATTTGGGGGAAGGGTGGAGAAAGCTTGGCTTTTCTTATCTCATTCAAATTGGTTTGTTCATTTCAGTTCTCATGTGTCTTATAAAAATCAAGATGGGTGAGCTCCTGTGGGACTCTAGTATTTCTCCTCTGTCAGTTAAGGATTATATCCTATAATCGGTCCTCTGGTGCTTTATACACACCCATTTAAAATAACTCCAGTAACCGGATCTTTAATTGACTCTGGGATGGTGGGGCCCTTCCCAGTGTGATTGTAGTTTGGGTTCAAAGGAACAGAATGAGGTTGAGTCTCTGCCTTGTGTCTAATAACAATATGTGAAAAGATTCACTTAGTTCTTAATCCTTATGGAGGATCTGAAAGGAGCTGGCCATTTAACCTCACACAGTGTTCTTTTGAGTTGTTTTCCTTACTTATGTCTTGGTTGTTAAAGCTCTAACTGTTCCCCTCCTTGTTTGAGGTGAGAAAAGGAAAGAGAAAAAGACAGAGGGACAAATTGGTATTAGTGACTTAAAGAGCAAGGAGCTGAACTTAAAAATGAAACCTACCCAAGTCTCCCCGTAAGACATACACATTTGGTTTGGCATATTCTGGGAGTCATTATATCTGGGAGATAAAACAATAAAGGGGCTGGCAACAAAAAACACTGATTAGAGAAAGCATGCATACAGAGAGAATGTTTGACCTTGCTCAACTGGGTCTCTCCCATTAACCCTGCTATAAGTAAGCTCAGGAGAATCTTTAAGAAAGAAAGAAGGTATACAAGTACATTGATCCATATGGACTTGTGCCAACAGAACTGTATGGCTTTAACTGCTCTTGCATTTTTAGGGAGCACAGATAAAATTTCTTATCAACTATTTTCTACCACAAATCCATCAGTATATCAAATTGGAAACAATTTGTTTAATATAAAATTGAGGCAACGATCAAAAGGGTTGTGCAGGCTATTTACCCAAGGAAGAAAAACTACCATCATCCTTGAAATAGTTACAGATCTGTATCTCTTTTTGGTTGGTCAGTGGGTTTTGCTTTGTTTTTATTTTTGTTGTTGTTGTTGCTTAGCTCTTCCTGATTTTTATATCACCAAGAAAACCGAGAAAACAGCCAAGGTCAAAGCTTCTACACTGTCCTTGACAGATAAGCATAAAGACTTAGGGAAGGCAATCAAGAGCCATTGCCCTTCCTGATTTTCTCTAGAGAACTGAATGGTTTGCGCACCCATATCAATGAGACCTCTAAGTTTTGTGAAAAGGGAACTCTGAGGAACCAAGTGTGACTGAGATGCATACTGTTCTTGCTCTTCAGGATCGCCATACATGCATAAGGATAGATCTCGATGCAGATGAGAGCAGGAAGAAACAAGACATTTTATATATATATATATATATATATATATATATGTGTGTGTGTGTGTGTGTGTGTGTGTGTGTGTGTGTGTGTGTGTGTGTGTCAAATAACAGCAATCAGAGTGGACATATTTTGTCAAAGCACAGGCTTCAGTGCAGCAAAGGTCATGTCCAAGGTGCACGTAAAAGAAACATTTGTATTAGTGAAAAAGGGCACATGTGAAGGATGTTCTTACTCAATTAAACCCCAATTTGGGGATTGGTCTCTACTGTTTTGCTATCTTAAGCAGCTTTGAAGAAACTAACACACAGATAGGATTTTTATTATTATTTGTAAATGTTTATTGGTTTTTATTTTAAGTGTAATGGTTTTTCACATACACGTGTGAGCACCACATGTATGCATTGCTAATAGTAGCCAGAAGGAGCCTCCCATTTCCTGGAACTGGAATAAAGGTGTGACTCACCCCGTGGATGCAAAGAATCATCTGACCTGAGTCCTCTGGGAGAGAAGCTGCTGCTGTTAACCAGAGAACCCCATTTCCAGCCCCCACAAACAATTCAGAAAGAATTGGTCTGTAAAAAACAAAAACGAAAACAAACAAACAAAAAAAAAACCAAACATCCCTTGAAGAAATTATGATGTCATAATTGAAATTGTTTCTAGAGAGGCAGTTGTGAAACGGGTCCACACTGAGATTTGTTTTGCTCACTTTGGAACAGACAGCTGGCCTGTGTATCTAAAGCTGTGGGCAAGAAGAGAGTAGCATATGAACAATAAAATGGTCATGTCAGTTGCTGTGCATAGTGAGACCGGTTGGTGAAATTCAATCATTGCTAGTAACAAAAAAAGTTGTGCCAATACTATTCATATATTCATAGTATGTATACTATGTATGTATATAGCATATAAATAGTATATACTATCTCATGTAATAATAAGTACTGGGATAGAAAATTTAGGAAACTATTTTAAGTGTATAGGGACATCAAACTTGCTATGTGGAGTTCATGGTTAGCCAAACTTGTGTGTGATATAATGAAGGGCTGTATGACAGATTCTTCAAGGAGTCACTTCTTAGCAGTGAGGTGCCTTCTCTGAGAGTTGCATGTAGCTTGTGCTATTACTCCTGTCTGAAATGATTAGGTAAGAAGAGAACTTTCCAGCCAAGTGTGTTGGTAAATGTCTTGAAACCCAGCACTTGGGAGATGTCTGAGTCTGAGGCTAGCCTGGTCTACAGAGCGAGTTCCAGAATAGCCAAACAATATGAAGACACCCAGTCCTCCTCCAAAAAAGAAGAAAAAGGTGGTGGAAGAGGGGGTAAAATTACTCATATTCATTATTCTCTTTCAATAATATTGAATAGAAACAGTATTTACCCTTTTTTCCTCCATGTTTGACAAGATAGAACCAATGCTTTTATGGATACCGTCTTTAATATTGGTAGCTGGAAAAAAAAATGAACCTTTGGTAAGAAAAAGAAAGATGACAAAACCTCATAAAGCAGATTCAAGCTTCTCTCTACTTCATTACTGTTGCCTTTTATGTCTTAATGGGTATTTTCATTGCTCAAAAGAAATTCTTGGTATTTAAAAATCATTATGTTTAATCCTTACACACCAAGAAAACTTTGACTATTTCTATGTTACATTTTGTTTTACATATACTTTATGCTCATTGTAACTAATAAGATTTCAATGTCTACTGTCAGAACCTTAAAAAAATCAAGTACTGACAAAAATATATTCACAGAGTTTTATGCAAAACTGCTTACAAAAATCTGTGCATTTATCTCTGTTTTTTTAAAAATAAAGTTGTTTAAATTAAAAAGAAAAAGAATGTGCATGGGGTCTCCCAAAAGGGCTAGCTACTTGATTTGCTTAAACTATTTTCCTATGTGCAACCTAGTACTGTTGAGCATTGAGGTTTACTAGTGGTAGCACCTTAGGTATGTATAGATCTTTGGCAAACAGTCCCCTGTCACCCTTAGAGTTCTCTTTAGACAAACATAGTATACCTTAAAAAATGTTTAGCCAGGGCTGGAGCAAGATCTCAGTAAGCATTTGCTACAAAAGCATGAGGATGTGAGTTCCATTCTTGGAATCAACTTTTGAAAAATAACACACACACAAAAAAAAAAAAAAAAAAAAAAAAAAAAAAAAAAAAAAAAAAAAACAAAACGAAACAAAAACCACATCTGGGCATAGTAGTATTTACTATAAAGCCTAAGGCACTTGGCTAGTTCCAGACCAATAGGAGACCTTGTCTTAACAGAAAGGTGAATAACACCCAACGCGAACACCTGAGATTGTCATATACAAACACAGAGATACACATGTATACTCCAACATGAACTCACACATTTAAACACACACACACACACACACACACACACACACACACACGCATATCTACAAAATAAGTTCTTTTAAACAATAACCTTGAGTCAAGATTTAGGTTTCTGACTACATGATAGTCTTCTATTCACACATCCCATAGACTCACCACATATATCTTAAGATTTCTAACAACTCAGAACTTTATGGATTGCCAAGCCAGATGTGGCCCTGGTAGGGGCAGTGACATAGTGACACAGCTCCTGGCCTTAGAACAGGGCCTCAGTATGAGCCTCCATGTCTGTTGATGGCTGATGTTGGCTTAAGTTTTGTTTGTATAATAATGTACACATTTCACATTCTTCTGAGGAATGTCCTTTCTGTTAACATTAATGACTCCATGATAATCTGACAGCATGAATCTGGGAGGTGAAGGTGTGGCTAATGACTCAGCAAAATGGAAAACTCTGGGACCTTCAGGACAGCCCTTAAAGCTACGGGAAAGAATTCTAAATACATGAGTTCGAAAATATATAATTTCTCAAATATGCAATATATAAGGATGCAATATGAAATTATGATTGGCCTCATGAATCTAAAAGAACAAGAGAATACTACGAGCCAGCTTGTCAGAAAGACACAAAGTCAGGCAGATTCAAGGTCAACCTAGGAATGAGTGAGCCTAGGCCCAGGTGTGGTAGGAATGGTAATTTTAGGGTCCTTATCATCTGTGGTTAACAAAGGCAGACAGATCTCTGAATGCTTTTGCAGTGTTAAGGGGGAAAAATGTATGCTTGCTGTTTCTTAAGAATCAAAGGGTTGGGGTCAAAAGATACCAATTCATAAAATGATCACAAGGAAACCTGAAATAAATGACTGAATTGATAAGTAAATAAAAAACTGGGCTTTTGCTCTGCAGGAGATGAGCTAGCAATATGTAGATTTAGAATTTTCTCCAGCAAGAAAAGAACTATATGGAGATCTCTGGAGAAAAACACAGATCTTCAAGATTTTTTTCTTAACAGGATTTCTGACTTGGTCAGAAGATTAAATAATTTTTTACAGCAGCTTTTCTGACCAAAGTTAGATAACCTATGAGCTATTGAGCTATCTAGAGAGTTTTGGGGATTTTTATTAGCCGAGAGAGCTGTCTTAACCAGAAAGTTTTTACAATATCACGAAAAAAGTTTTCTAGAGCAGAGCAGAACACACAAGGGGGGGGGAGAGGGAGGGAAGAACAATCTGGAAAGCCATCTCAGCAGAACATATGCCACTAGCTTGTAACCACAGTTTGACTTTGAGCCCTTTTTGTAGCTCTAGGAATCCCTCTCCATGTCAAGGCTAGACCTTGGCAATGGACACTTAAATTTAAATTAAAATAATCAAAATTCCCCCTCCCCAGGTAGAATACTCTTGTGTTTGGCATAGGTTGTTCTTACTCACAAAGCTGAAGTCCTTAAACCCATACCTTTCTAAATCTCATCACTATGGTGGGATTCTTCAATAAGTTTTTCCCATTAGCAAGGTGACAAAAAAACCTTTGATGAACTCTCTAAAGGTCATGTGTTGTCCTACATCTCTTTGAGACTTTAAATGCCCCCTTTACCATTTATGACAATTGGTAGGTTTTGATATATTTCCCAAACTGTGGATTATATACAACTATGTCTCAGTAAATAAGAACATACTGTGCAAGTAGAAAATTTTCTTTGTGGGTGTGACTTAAATAATCCTATCTTCTTTGGGTTAGTTACTGTCATCTAGTGAAATATCTGAAGGGGGCTAAGACAAGACTTAGAAAAAGGGATCCTTCAGTAGTGTATATAACCATGGCACAGGAGGCTCTCTTGCTGTAAACATACCTGATCTATACCATTGTTTTACAACAGTATAACTTTTTCTCAATAAAGTTCCCTCATTGTTACACACACACACACACACACACACACACACACACACACCAAAATTACCAGTTGTGGCAGCAAATGGCAGTATCTTTTATTACCTTTTCAACTTGCAAAGGGTATCTGAACATAATGATCAGAATAACAGTCATCAACTCCCAAGCAAAGCAGCTTCAGTGTAGCCAAAGGAACTAGACACAGATGATTCAAAACACAGGTAGCTACAGGCAAATGGCTTCCAGAGAAGTCAGGTTAGCCTGTCTTCCAACTCAGCATATGTCCTAGAGTAGACTTTGAGCCAATACTGCTCTGTCTTCTTTGGCAAGGCAGGTTATGACTTGGCTGCCACAGCAGGGTATTAAACTACTGCCAACTTGGGGCACCTGTGCAGGTATGTGCATATTCACAGCCCATTTGACTGCTTAGATAAAAGCATATGAAAAAAATGGATTCATGCTTTCACTAAGTTGCAAAGACAAATAAATTGGCTGCTGACTGTTCATGTTGGAATAGCATCATGAAGACTCTGAGTGCATGTTGGGAAAGTTCAGTGTTAATTTGCCCATCATATTACATGTTACATGGTGATGCTTATTACCATAGGAGAGATGAACATAAGATGAACAATAAAAATTCTTGCATCACCCAGATTTGCATTCTGTAAATCAGAACCTAACAGGATATTGATGGTTTCCCTCCCAAATTTAGAATTACTGCCAGGCATAGGAGTTGACTCAGAACTTGAATGAAAAGATAGACTTTTAGCATACACATTTTTCCACCTCTGATTTATTTCAATCTTGGCAAAGCTTAATACATAAATTTTCATTTTGGAATTACTTGAACCAATAAGCACTTTTTTAATTCTATGAAAAGATGTGATGGATCATATGCTTGAGGTATATGCACTTCTCAGAACAATAATTAAAGGCTTGCTGTTTAGCCCATACATAGAAAAATAAACTTACATATGACTTCCAAAGAAATTACAAATGATCAAGACCTGAAGCATATTTTACCAGCATTAGTCTTAAATAACTAAAGCAAATTAACAAAATAAATAACAACAAAATCAGAAAAATATCACTGCTTATTAAATTAACTGGTAAAGAGATATAAATTGCAAGAAAGGCATTTCAATTATTTTATTCCTTGTTTTTATTCTGCAGGGTGATTATTGAGCTTATTTTCAGTTATTAAGTGCTAAAGAATTAGCTAGTTGTCAAATCAATCTAGTATTTGGAGTGTGAGGATAGTCCAAGAACACAGTAGGACTGCAAGTGTCAGTAAAATACCCATGTTCTTCTCTAATCTTCCAAACGTCTACTGTAGGGTCCCCAGGTGCTTCATTCCTGAAATCCTAGAATATATGAATGCGTGTGGACTTTATGAACCAAAGTCATATATAAAGTCAATGGTGCTAATCAGATGACTGCCTTTAATATGTTTTTCTGGGTTATCTAATTAGGCTCTGAGTCTTATGTCTCTTTGAGGGTACAAATAGAATTGTAACCACAGAATTCTCAGAAATATGCAACATGGGTTGGCTGGGAAGACAAAAAAGAGCAACATAGAACAGGAATGCACAAGAAAATGTTTTCCCTAGATATCTGGAGAGGGTTTGTATCACATGAACATCTTGATTTTGGGTTCAATGAAGTAATAGAGTTCTCTCTCTCTCTCTCTCTCTCTCTCTCTCTCTCTCTCTCTCTCTCTCTCTCTCTTTCTCTCTCTCTCTCCCTCCCTCCCTCCTTCCCTCTCTCTCTCTCTCCCTCTTTCTCCCCCCCCCTCTCTCTCCCCCCACCTCTCTTACTTCTGCCTCCCAAGCTTCATATTAATAAACTAATATTGCCTAAGGCAATGGGTTGTGTGTAAATCACTGTACTACTCAAGAACATTCACCACAGACATACACTGCACTCCTTTACCCCTCTCTGTGGACCTTGTGCCTGGGTCCATCTCTCCTGCAAACATCATCCTGAGAACCTGAATCTGAAGAGCACTGAAGACCTTCTCCCTGTCATTATTTCAGTGATAGCTCTAAAGACCCTTACCTGTCAATCCTTGGGCCTATGTTCCTTTTAGGTTCCAATTCTTGCTATCTAACTTTGGAGACCTGAACTGTAAGAGTAAAAGTCACGGGGACTGTGCTACTGAGGGATGGTCGGTGGGTGGGAAATGGGGTTGAATGGGGGGTGGGGGGGTGGCAGATTCTGAGAAGAAAACACACTAGCATCTCATCAAAAGGGTAACTATTCCACCTGTTTCTTTAGCATGGCTTCTGGTGAACCTTCCTTGATCAGGTGGTTGGTGTGAACAGCTAAAATATTAGGTCTCCAGCCAAACCAAAAATTTTATTATTTGATCAGTTTTTTTTAATAGGTTGGTCGGTCATTCCCTGCTCTGAATTGGTTATGGTAAAAAATCACTGAAGAGATGAGCTAAGATTGGGAACTGAATGTAAGTCATTTTTTTTCCCCTTGAAAACCCAGAGCTCCAATTCCAATACACCAGGAGGGCTTAGCCTCTGCACAAACATTCTTCTCTCTCCCTTGCATATAGCCCCTGGCAGGACTGCTCAAGGAAGAGAAGATAAGAGATCAGAGCTTTTTTCTGGTGGTCCCAGCCTAAAACGCAAGAGCATTTCTGAAAGCACCATTTTGGGTTGCCTTGTCCTGAGACGTTTCCCAGGTTTCTACCTCCAGTTCTCATTATCCTCCTTTGAAGTTATAACCCTGCCATTTCCTCTCTAGAAGTTTTCTGGAGAGACCAAACAATGTGACTCTAGCTACCCAATAGCTCTCAAAGTGCCTGAAAGCAGATGCCAAGCTCCTCATTTTCATATCCAGCCCCAGAGGCCCAAAGAAAATGTAAGGAGCCAAATTGAATAATGCTCCCATGAATTCATCAAGAGATTAAAAGAATGTTTTTGTTAAATTATGTAGGACCAGGCAAATGAAATAGTAATTATTGTCATACATGAAGACAAATGCTTTTCAACTTGGGTTTATACCTTGATAAATCAAAAGTCAAAATTACCTTGACAAATGTATTGGGCACATAGTACATAACATAATATAACTTTATTGGACACACTATAGTAACATAACACTGAAGGAATCAGTAGCTCATTGTCATGATTTTAAATATGACCAGATGTGGCTAGCCGCAATGACATAGCATCATCTGAGAGCATCATACAACACCACAGGTGTCTGGTTAGTGAACAAAAAGAAATAAAGAAGCAAAACACAATTTAAAGCATGGTTTCTACTTTTGATGGAAACATGTAAGCTCATATTTTTAAAGGGGATCAGTTTTAGTAGGAAGGCATGGCGTGCCCATTAATGTAGAACCTGTGAGTGGCTAACATAAAATATTCAACAAACATTGGCACAAATAATGAACATGATCTGTGATGAAATGCCTCCTATGATTGCTTTCTTTTTAGGTGAAACTGCATTGTAAACATCTAATATCTATCTAGATGGGGTAGTCAGAGAATGGGAGAAATTAAACAGATATTTCACTTTTACAAACTAAAAGCAACTGGCTTTCATTTCCCATTAATATACCTTTGTCAATATCGTGAAGGTATTTTATCTCAGATTTTTAGATTAAATATTCTGCATTATAATGTCATATTTGTCATTGATGAGCATGCTAGTCTCATTAAACTCTGAAAGCCCTATGTGTTAAAGGGCTGTCACAAGAACTGGCAAAAAGTGTTCAAGATTAAGAATAGTGGTTGCTTATCCAGAGAACCAGGGCTCAGTTTTCACTAAACCCCAAATGGTATCTCACAGCCTTTGGTAACTGCAGTTCCAGGTCTGGACAAAGAGCTCAAAATTAAAAATAGTGATTGCTCTTCCAGAGATGTGGAGTTCAATTTTCACTGAACCCCACACAGTCTGATGTCACTGCCTTTTGGTAACTTCAGTTCCAGGAGATCCAATGATGTTTTGTAAGCTCCAAGGTACCTACCTGACACACAGTGGTACCCACACAAACATGCAGAGACAGCACCCATATGTGTAAACTAAAACAAAGTTTAAAAGTAATGATTATAATAGTTGAGAGAATTAAAAATATAATTAAATGACTCAAAAAAGTGACTTCCCCATAACAAGCACTTGATAAATGCTAATTTTTATTGTACCCTGACTCATGCCTTTGATATTATGTTTAACATAAAAAATTGAATCTTCTAGAAGTAAATAGCATTATGTTCAGATAATTTGATTCATATTCATCTTTTCCAACAGAGAAACTATTTCATTGTACTGTATTCTGACAATGAACAACTGTATTAGGCACCAGATGAAGAGAATCACGAATGGGAGCCATGGTGAGTAAATGTTCTTTCTGCTCCTGAAGACAGTCCAGGTCCCTACTAAACATCAGAAAAAGAAATGAACTCAGGAGTGCTTCTATCTCTACCTATAACAGATTATTTATATAGTATTCCTGAATTGTAACACTTACATCTGTCCCAGAACCAACAGAGTAATTTCATTTGAAATTCAATTAAAGGAAAGTTGATGATGTAGTCATAATATTTTGAGCTCATTGTCAACCAATCTCCCTTTCTTTCTGGGCCCATAGTAAGAGCACATTTCAGGTGCTCTTAAGTCTTGTACTTGAGGTCCAGTCAATGGAATGTGAGTATATGTGGCATATACTACTTCTTGAAGGGTCCAAAACTGCTCCCTGTAACATGACTGTGCATCTCAGCTGACTGGGGAGGATGAGCCCTGTGGTGAAACTGGGGGGATTGTGTGAACATAGGAGAGACTGAACCTGAGTCCCAGAGGTCTTTTTTCAAAGCTGCCTCACAGTAATCTCTTTGGATTACTGAGTGAAAAGTAAATTTTAGTATGAGAAATAAAGGTTTCTGACATTTGTAAAGAGCCAAGTTTTACAGTAGCTATCCTTATTCCTTTGCAAATTATGACTTATGAGAGAAAGGCCAGAGATGTGCTCTAGAATTCTATATGTAGCTGGCCTCATTTTAATGAATTGATTTCCCTTTTCAAAACTTTTCATAACTGTTTAAGGGAAGATGTCACTTCTTAGTTTTTGTTATGTTTTCAACTCATAACTTAGCACCCAGAAAATAAGAGCTATGCAACAAAAATATGATCAATAGAATTATTCTACTCAATGAGCAATTATGGGGTGGTGGTGGGGGCTGTAAGCATGTGCTGTGTGTGCTATGAAAAGGTGTACACACATGGAGGTTAGAGAAGAATATCTGGGGTCTTCTATTTATCCCCCCTTATTTCCTTGAAACATAGATTTTTGAACCTGATGCCCAACATTTTGACTGTGTTGACTGATAACTGAGCTCCCAGAAGCCAGATGGGTCTGGAGTTAGGCACAATCATACCTGGCTTTACATGGAGAATCAAACCTAGGTTCTTATTCTTGAATACAAACCTCCATGACCCACTGATCAGCTGAGGAGCCTCAAGCAATTATTTTGAGACTGGTCAGAGCCCATATAAAATATTGTTTACATGTATTAACTTTTTAAAACATCCTATATTCAAAGATGGCTACAATACTTACTTGATTTATGCCAAGTAACTTAGTCTTTCTGTATCTAAGTTCTATCATGTGAAATCAGGGATTAAACTTCCCTTGCAAATGGTCTCTCTATGGTTGCATGAATTAAGGTAACAGATTTCAACCCCTTCACATGGGATTTAAGATGTAAACTTTTTATGATCAAACCCAAAATATTTCCATGTATCCAATGATGTTTTGGGGTTGTTATATCACCAAAGGCTAGCAGCACACTTTTTTTCTATATTCCAAACATATTTATTATGGTTACTTGGAATTCTATGAATGTGTTTTATTAAAAATAATTTAAGTGGAGTATATGAAGTTCCTGGTGCAAGAGTATTTGGTTGAAAATCATGAAAAAGATGTTGCTTCATGTATCTTAAAATGAGTTTTAGAATAGTGAAGGCTGGCACAAAGAAAGTCAAATCATGCCTTTGTGTAAATTGATTGCATTTGAATGAGTGGATGATAATGTATTAGTTCTTGAAGGCTACATTCAAATGATTCCCCTTCCCAAAAGCCTTAGCTGAACCCTTGTTAGACAATTATAAATTTCATCTATATGATTTCTAAATTGTTTATTATCTTTGATTTTGAATTACATATTTGTGTGTGTGTGTGTGTGTGTGTGTGTGTGTGTGTGTGTGTGTGTGTGTATTACCTAGGTGTCTTTCATATGAATATAAGCTTCTTAAATTCTGAACCAGTGTAATTTCACTCATTTCTGTAACTTAAGGACTTTTGCTCCAGTGGCAACCTTGACCTCAAAACATGAAGGGCAATGGGAAACAGAAGAATATGGGAATACTTGTTGCCATGTAAGATCCAGGCTTTCATCAATTCCATCAGAAAAGAATGGCACACATGGTATTTATAAAAGAGACAACTGTAAGAAACAAAAGTTATCCTTATTCAGAGGAAATTCCTGAAGGTAACCTCAAGTAGTGGAAAGTAAAGGTCTTTTCAAAACTTTCTGAAGATTGCTACAAAAATAAAAGAAGCCAAAAACTGCAAGAAAGGAGATTGAAGAGTCACAACCATGGGGATTTTGTAAACAGGAGTGGTTTCTCCTAAGTCCTGGGAAGTAGCTTCCAGACATCACTGTCTAACTACACACATGGTCACACTGTAGAACTGGCACACATAAGCCAATGCTCAACTTCTAGACCAATGACAGGATCAACGCTTTGGATGAATACAGTCTTGGATAACAGACTGGTAAGGTAGACAGCAAGATTTGAACAGAGGTAGAGAACTCTGGATTAGAAAGTGATGGCTCTTGTATGCGGGTTCTTATCTACATATCTCAGATGTATTCTATCAACCTTGCTATAATGTGCAAGACACATTCCCACCTGGAAGCCAGTTTAGAAAGCCTGCCATAAATGAAAGGGAGATAATGGAGGAAGAAGAGGCTTGGGTTACACCCTTTTGAGCATGTCAGAATGAAAACTTACAGTCCTCTGAAAGACTCATGGTGAAAACACTATGCAGTAAACATATGCCTGTTTGGGTTCGTTCAAATACACACCCTTGCAAAGATGTGTGCATCTTTAAGATAAGGACACTGAAAGCTGTTTGCCTTATGTTCCTCTAGTGGCTATACGGTATACTGCATATTACCAGGTGTCCTGCTTGGTAGCAGGCAATATTTAGTTGACCTGGACTTAGTGACCCTTGAAGGCAGATACTATTATAGGTCCAGACAGTGTGGCTGTGAACCTAATCCTGTAGAAATATAGGTAATACCCATATGTTTCTATGCCCTGTGGATGAATGGAAAGATCTGGGAGGGAAAAACCAAACAACTAAAATATTGCTTTATGTTCTTATAATATTTTGTAATGACATCTGAACTGTTACCACTAATTGTCACATCCCTCCCCCCTTTGAGCTGAGATATATTTTGAGACTCTCTACCTAGCTCTAGAATTTGAATCCAATCCTCCCATTCCCCTAAGCTGGCAAAACTAATGCATTTAAGTATTTGCCTGCTTGGAAAGCTGGTGAGGTCATCAGCTATTCTTATTGGTAATTTATCGAGTAGAGAAAGCTGATTAAAGGCAAAGAAAGAAGGCTTGATCTCACAGACACGTGCATACATAAACGCTTCTGCCTGCCTCATTCTGCAGCCCCAACTGTGTAACCCCCTGAGCACATTAGCATTGAACAGGACAAATGGCCTATTTTCAGTCAGCTGGAGTCAGCTGCCTCCCACTTGTCTCAGCCTCTCTGCCTCCTCATTGTTCTTCAGGCCCTCAGCAGCAGGAGGTAGAGGACACGTGGAGCCACTCTCACCCTCTGGCCCCAAATCCAGTTCTTTTCATCAAATCATAGACAGACACTTTCCAAGAACTTGAATGGGGATCTACAGCCTCCTCAGTGACTGCTCATTAATCTGCTTGTTCAGACATTCCTCTGCCTTTTGGCTGGTCTGGCCAACCCCTGAGGACAATAGTACCCAGAGAGCAATCACTTCTTACAAGCTGTAAGTACAATTCAGGAAAGCAGGACCATCTAATAAATTCTGCTCATTGGATAAAGCCAAGGCCCCTAAAGATCAGCTTTATCTAGATCTGGAGGATGTGGATTGACATATTGACATGAAATATTAACTTTGGGATGAGGATATATGTGGTTGTTGGGAAGACACCAAAGCAGAGCTGGGCTGTGTGTTTGGTACCAACACACACAGGAAGCATTTTACAATTTATCATTGTACTGAGGCACATGCATTGATCAAATCTCAGCACAACCCTGTGCCTTTAAAATTCTGCCCTTCTAGTTGGGTAAATAAAACATAACAAGATCTGAAAATGAAATGAATTTCAACTGAATGAAACAGGAGCAAGGAAAATTTCTATGAAAGGCCTATGAAAAATTTGAATGAGGGGAGAGGGAATGATTGGAACCTTGAAGGATTGGCAGTGACTGTGTAAATATGTTTAAGAGATGAATGGCAGACTGAAAGATAATGCTGGAAAGTTAGAAAGAATAGGTAGATATAAAAAAAAAAACAACACTGTCATATGACTGAGGCAAAGGATTGAAACAGGGGACAATTTTTCTTCAATGAAGTTGCATTGGAACATTAATCATACTTAAGGGCAGGCCCCATGCCCAGCAGTTGATCGCCAACACAAAATGAACTCAGTGGTATTTTTGTAGACTTTCTGTATCAGATTGCTTTGTTTGGATTTTAAATTTTAATTTATTTTATATTTTATCTTACTGATCTTTGATCTGTACATAGTGTCCAACCTTCTGGTTTTTGTGGAGTTTTATGTATGTATTTCTTGTTCTGCTTTTATTTATTTATTTTTAGTTGTTTTTTTTTTCTTTTTGTCTGTTTTGCTTTATTCAAAAAAGAAAAATAAAGAGCATAGATTTGGGTGAGTGTGATGATTGCAAAGATTTGAGAGACATTGATCAGGGGACCCTTGATCAGAGTATGTCTTATGAAATCATAGATTTCAATACAAAATTAAAATAGAAAAGATAGGTTAGAGATAAATCTAGAACCTAATGGTGATGTTCTATGGGTGATTGAGAAAATTTTTGAATCTTCATGGCAACATGTAGCCCTATCAAAACAGGAAAGTTACTGCTTTCTCATTTCAAACCTAACCTTCACTTTTTACTTCGTACCTTAAGAGCTCCCTGGGTAGTCACCAGGCAGTTTAAGAATCAGCATGAAATCAGTGCTGGCCCTGAGGCTATACCATTTAGCACACTGAAGCAGCAACTTTTGGAATGGTCTCCTACTGCCCCGACAGGGCCTCATTCTGTAGTTCTTTCTGAGGTGTCCATTGAAGATCCTGGGAAGACTGGCTCCAACAACTACCATCAAGGATGCACATCATGAGAATTGCTGAACAGGGGATGAAAGGTAACATTGGTTCACTTTATTATAGAAGGGTGTGCATAGAGACCTATTTCTGGATCTTAGGAGATCTCAAGACTAGTATTCTCTGTATAAATAAACAATATAGCACATAGTTACCATGGCAACTGCCAAATGTAGACTTCAGTTTGGGCTCCTGTGCCACATCATACCAAAGCAGCCTTAGTGATAAGAAAAAGGAGGTGAGAAAATTGTATATACATTATTCTCTGCTTTGTTGTACTGTTGAATGCATAGTTGAGTCCTACTGAGCATCAGGACCTTAAAAAGAAAGAAAAAAAAATGCAATGACATTCATTTGCCTTTATCTTTTAAAAAAGTAACACATCATAAAATACGATTTATAAGGTCATTTCCTCAACAGTTACATCTTATCCTGTGCCAAGAACCATCAACAGTTTTAATAGGCTTAATGGAAATACAAGTGGAGTTTTTGTAGACCTGTATATTTTCATTTTCATTTAATGGACATATGTGTACTGGTTAAACAAGTTTCCTGTGTTTTATACTTGTACATATAGACAGAGTAACAACTTCCTCTTGATAATCTAGGTCTGAGAAGTCCAGGATTTAGTTCTTCAGAAAGATAGCTGAAAGAACAAATGCACTTTCTGAAGAGAACTGCAAAGAACATTCCAAAGAAAGGTATTAGGAATGGTGGTGATCTAGACACATTTTACACACACACACACACACACACACACACACACCTTCAAAAATGGTAGGCGTGAAATCCAAAGGCTTCCGAAGTAGAAGAACTCCCATTACCTGCTTCCCTTAAACAGAAAAACTAACAGGTTATTTTCACATCCGTGTGATATTCAGCAAGCCAATGACAAGAACCTGCAGCCTGATACACTTTTATTAGTAAATCTTGACTCAGGCTCCCGAGAAGAAGAGAATTATATAATGAAAACTTCAGAATGGTGAGATTCTCATACGGGATTTGCTTCCTACATTTGAAATAAACACAAAGGCAAAAAGGTCCCTGAAACTCATAGATTGCGTATTCAGTAATCTAAGAAAATGACTGAACTCTCTTCTCTTTATTCTTTCCCCCCAAAAAATCCACAAGAGAGGTAAAAATAGTAATAAAGCAAAAGTATTCTGCTGCTTGTTGAGGTGAAATGAAGGCCTCCTTGCCTGTGAGTGTTTGTGTGCACACTTGTACTATACAGAAAAGGACAGTTCGCCATCGGGCATCCTGCTATTGAATAGATGAGATAGGCAATCAACGCTCTCTCTGTCTGTCAGTCTGTATGTCTGTCTCTCTCTCTCACTCTTGAGGCAGAGTCTCTCACTGAACCAATTCACTTAGACTAGCTGGCCAAGAGTCTCCAGGCACGCTTCTATCATCATGTACCCAGTGCTGAAAGTAGAGGTTCTCATTACCATGCTCTGCTTTGATTGATTGATTGATTGATTGATTGATTTTTTGGGGGGGGCACGGACACTGAAGGTCAGATTCAGGCCCTCATGCTTCTGCAGCAAGTAACTCACCAATGAGGCAATTTCCCCAGCAACTGGCCTCCTCTTTTGTGCTTTAAATGCTTAAAAGTGTAGAGGACCACCTGTAAGTGGCTGGGCTCGGGTTTTGCCTTTCCTGAAATCTCAGGAATGACCGTCTCATCCTGTCTCTCTACTCTCTAAGAATTTACTAAATGCTTTGCTCCTTGAAAATAAAAATTCCACTGTACCCTCAGGCTGCCATGTTCAAGTTTTTGAAAATGTGCCTATAGCTTCTTTCCTGGGTGACCTTATCTGCTTTTTTGAAGGACACTATTAGTTTTCCAGAATTCTCAGATAGAATTAATTGCTGTGAGGTAACTAAAAAATCTCTTGACCCTTCCTGGCTAGTATTATTGCATCTTTAGTTACAAGTCATCAAAGGGTGCTGGTGAGGGAGAGTCAAAGAAGAAAGAGAAAAAAAGTGCAGGACAGAAACGTTCATTTTCTATTACATGTAAGTCAGGTGAGTGTTGCTTTATTAAATTCATTTTTATTTTCTCTATATACAAACACACATATCAATACATGTGAAGCTGCAAGTCCCTGTACGCCCACTGTAGGATAATTTGGTAGAATAGAAACCTTAGAATCCTAAACAAATGTTCTGAGATAGATAAAATGTACCAATGGATGCAGAATAGTGACTTAACTCTATTAAGTTTCAGGGTCCAATTATGCCCTCCCCAGTTTATTCAAGAGATGATACCCAAATGCTCTGGAAACTTAATGGTTGAAATATTGCAGGTATTTTATTCACACTAACCAAAGTCAAGTTTGAATACTTCTATTTAGATTATGGAAAGAGTAATAAAACCATCCACATTTCATATTACTACTTTGAAAAATCATTATGTCCCTTATGTATTATGATATAGTATAACAATTTCCTATGAAATGAGACACTTCACTTAGAAGGAGGATTTTTTTTAAGATTCAGGAAAAAAAACTTAATAAAGCTCAAGGAATAAATAATTCACAAGTATCAAGTAATTCCAGTAACTTACAAGATTCAAACTGTTTTCCCCACAACAGTTATGGGAACAGTATGGCTAGTTGGAAAGGGAGACTCTCAGACTGGTCAAGATACTTTAATGAATTTCAGGGAGCCCAGGGATACAGCTTCTGGGATTCATCACCAAGGCTAGGGTAGGGGTTCAACAGCACCACTGTGTTTATTCCTGGAAGTAAGCCCTCAGCCATATTCTGCAAGTAATCACAACAAACCCAGTGATTCTTCAAGTTAGACTTTGGTTGAATTATTACTTAGGTTCCTGAAGGTAAGTATATGAGTTTTTATGTTTCCTTAAAAAAAAGAAAGTTGTATTCCAAAGGGCTAGTCAACAAAATATTTATTTGCAGGGGTGGCTGAGAATCTCAGGAAAGAATAATTGATAAAGACACCTTGACTAAAAAAACGGTGTTTTTTTCCATTTGATATAAAGTTACTGTCTTTCGACCTGGTTTCTTTGTTGTTTGTAAAATTAACACCTATGTCACATTTAAATCTTATGAAGCTAGAGTTCTGAAGGAAAGAAGAACAAAATAAGAACAACTAAAAAGAATTTGTGTAATCAAGACTGTAAAAAAAAATGTGTTTCGTCTCCTTTTAGCAAGGCATGTTACAGGAAACACAGGAGATGACCTCCATTTTATGCTATGTGTCCCAGTATCTTTGACACTATGAGAGAGTCTGTGCTTCATGACAAGTCTACATATGTGATGTTAGAAGAAAGCATTGTGATCCTTAATACAAGTGAAGATCCTAGGTTGACCATATATAAAATAATCTGAACACCCTCTGAGTTTCCCACTCCTCCATTAAGTCTGAGAGTTTGAAACGGTTTGCAGTTCTGCTAGAAATCATTAAAGAAATACGCAAAACCTAATGTTTTTTTTTTCTTGAACTACACACAGTTTGTGAGTTGTTTCTGGGGCAGTCCAAGCCTCTGGGGTTAGCATCCCACTATCAGTGACTGCATATTATGTTTGTTCTTTTGTGACTGGGTTATCTCACTCAGGATGATATTCTCTAAATGCAACCATTTTCTTGAGAATTTGGTTAAGTCATTGTTTCTGATAGGTGAGTAGTACTCCATTATGTAAATGTACCACAATTTTTGTATCCATTCATCTACTGAAGGACATCTGGGTTCTTTGCAGCTTCTGGCTATTATAAATAGAGCTGCAATGAACATTGTGGTTCATGTATCTTTGTTGTATATTGGAGTGTCTCTGGGGTATATGCCCAGAAGTGGAATAGCTGGATCTTCAGGTAGTACTATGTCCAATTTTCTGAGGAATGGCCAGGCTGATTTCCAGAGTGGTCGTATCAGTTTACAACCCCACCAACAGTGAAGAAGTGTTTCTCTTTCTCTACAACCTTGCCAGCATCTGCTGTCATCTGAGTTTTGGATATTGGCCAATCTGACTGGTGTGAGGTGGAATCTCAGGGTTGTTTTGATTTGCATTTCCCTGATGACTAAGGATGTTGAGCACTTCCTCAGATGTTTCACAGCCATTCCATATTCTTCAATTGAGAACATTTTGTTTAGCTCTGTACCCTATTTTTTAATAGGGTTGTTTGATTCTCTGGTGTCTAGCTTTTTGAGTACTTTGTGTACCTTGGATATTAGGCCTCTATCTGATGTGGAGTTGGTAAAGATCTTTTCCCATTCTGTTGGCTGCCGTTTTGTTTTCTTGACAATGTCCTTAGCCTTACAGAAACTTTGCAATCTCATTAAGTCCCATTTGTTAATCTTTGACCTTAGAGCTTGAGCCATTGGCATTTTGTTTAGAAAATTTTCTCCTGTGCCTATGTGTTCTGGGTTTTCCCTACTTTCTCATCTAATAGTTTCAGTGTATCCAGTTTAATTTGGAGGTCTTTGATGCACTTACACTTGAGCTTTGTACAAGGAGATAAGAAAGGGTCTATTTTCATTCTTTTGCATGCTGAGTGCCAGTTGGACCAGCACCATTTGTTGAATAGGCTGTCCTTTTTCCATTGAAGGTTTACGGCTCCTTTGTCAAAAATCAGGTGACCATATACATTAGGGCTCATTTCTGGATCTTCTATTCTATTCCATTGATCCACATGCCTATTTCTGTACCAGTACCATGCAGTTTTCAGCACAATTGCCTTGTAATATAGCTTGAGGTCAGGGATAGTGATTCCCGCAGATGTTTTTTTGTTGTTGGGGATGGATTTCGCTATTCTAGGTTCTTTTTTATTCCAGATGAAATTGCACATTGATCTTTCCAACTCAATGAAGAACTGGGTTGGAATTTTGATGAGGATTGCATTGTATCTGTAGATTGCTTTTGGTAAGATGGCAATTTTTAAAATGTTGATTCTTCTAATCCATGAGCATGGGAGATCTTTCCATTTTCTGAGATCTTTCTCCATTTCCTTCTTTAGAGGTTTGACGTTCTTGTCATACAGGTCCTTCACTTTCTTAGTCAGAGTCACACCAAGGTATTTCATATTGTTTGTGACTATTGTGAATGGTATCTTTTCCCTAATTTCTTTCTCCACATGTTTGTCCTTTGAATATAGGAAGGCTACTGATTTGTTTGAGTTAATTTTGTATCCGGCCACTTTGCTGAACTTGTTTATCAGCTGTAGGAGTTCTCTGGTGGAATTTGTGGGGTCGCTTAAGTACCCTATCATGTCATCTGCAATAAGTGATGTTTTTACTTCTCCCTTTCCAATTTGTATCCCTTTGATCTCCTTATGCTGTCTAATTGCTCCAGCCAGGACTTCCAGTACTATGTTAAATAGGTAGGGGGAGAATCGGCAGCCTTGTCGAGTCCCTGATTTTAGTGGGATTGCTTCAAGTTTTTCACCGTTAAGTTTGATGTTGGCTGTTGGTTTGCTGTATATTGCTTTTATTATGTTTAGGTATGGACCTTGGATTCCTGTTCTTTTCAAGACTTTTAACATGAAGGGGTATTGAATTTTGTCAAATGCTTTCTCAGCATCTAGTGAGATGACCATGTGATTTTGTTCTTTGAGTTTGTTTATATGGTGGATTACATTGATGGATTTCCTTATATTAAAAAAAAAAAATTAGGCTCAATTCTTACACACTAAGAAAATGTTTACTAATTCCGGGTTACATCCTGTTTTGCATGTACTTTTTGCTCATTGTAACTAGTAAGATCTTAATGCAGAGTATCAAACCTTAAAAAATGCTTAAAATAATAAAATAAATGTTAATGAGGTGAAATTTAATATTAATGCATTTATATATTACAGAATGTTCAAATGAGGTAAAGTATATAACATCTATTTTAACCTATTATTCTCCTTTTAAATTACTTGAATAAATGTCTTATATTTCTTAGACATAAAGAATTATTTTCCAGGATGTGCATGTACATTGTTGAAATTTCATATCTTGTCAGTAACTTTTCCATTTTCTTAAAAAAAATAACTGAAAATGACTTTCTTAGCTCAGCGAGGTTTACAAATTTACTTATTAAATTGATTTTGTTTTCACAGTTCCATGAATAAAATGTATATGGCAAAAAAAAGAGAAATACACAAAACAATAATGGTTTGCCCTATGAAAAAGTACTTACATTAGCTTGAACTTAAGTGTCAAAATGCTATAAATTGAGTGGCTAATAAACTGCAATTTTTTTAAAATTTTTTTTCCCACAGTTCTGGGAGCTGGACAAGTCTTGAATTTACGAAAGGCTCATGTACTCAGAGAACCGAAAAGGGAAACAGTCTAATTTTGCCTCTTTGGTAAGAATATTAAATCCTATTAATAAAGGTGCCTTTTCTGTTTTCTAATGGTCTCTGTAATTTCCCAGGTAAGTTGAATTTTAACTGTCCCCCCAGTGACCAGTGACCCTATTTGAGGAGGATGTGAAATCCCTGGTTTCTATTGCACTTTCTGTGTGCTGCTTGGTCAACCATGATGCAGATGGTTGTATTGCTCACCCTCGCTGCATAATTCTCGGCTCAAGCACATGGGACTCTGTAGGGAGCCGTTTGTGCCACACCCAAACATGGCGCCGGCTTCCCGCCGAGAACTCAGCAAACAGAGCTGTTGCCCAGCCAAGAGACTTAATGAGCATGCGCCACATATGTCATCAGGCATACTATTGAGTTACTGGAGGGCACACCAATCAGGTAGCGACAGGAGTCTCCTAGGATATATAGCAGTGCATTTCTCCCCCACGTAAGGAGAAGAGGAAGACAGTGGAGAGATTGCGGGAGACCCCACGTGGAGGGATGGCAGAGAGACCCGATAAGAGAAATTGCGGGAGGTCCCACGTGGAGAGAGAGTGGACAGAGAGATCGCACGTGAGAGGTTGCCTAGACAGTAGAACCCGGTAGGGAGTCCCCGGCTCAGAGAGAAGTTTCCTGCTCAAGAAGTCCCCTGCTCAGAGTGCTGTACAATAAAGGTTGTCCACAGACGAATCTGTTTGTTTGTTGCACGCCTGTTCCTATCGGCGGGAAGTGTGGGCGTGTGACAGGACTCAGAAATTCTGAACTTCTGAGACCATGAGCAAATATCAATCTTTCCTCTTTTGTCTCTGTCAGGTATTAGTATCAAAGCAACCCACACTCCCCGCTTCCCAATATTGTCACCTTGAAGGTTAGCATTGCAGCGTATGAATTTTGAGGGCACACAAACACCAGACCTTAGCAGTATTAAATTTAAAACATACCATAAATCATATCTTTCCTTCAAGTGTCTTTTGGAGAATACAACCTATCATCTTTCAGTCTTGTGTGTTTTCTAAGTTGCTAATAAGAGCTATCCAGCATATACAAGGAGATGTTCTGCATAATTGGAAGCTGAATACAGACACGCAGATCAGAGAATCTAGGTCACATAGGAGAAAATGCTTCTGACTTTCTGGACAAGCAGGAGGGTAAATACATTGCTTCAGGCAAGTTCTGATAAGAATGTACTAAGGAAAGAAGTATAAATTGATCATTTCCAGATTCATTAGTTTGCAGCTGACTCCAAAGCTGTGTCAGAACATTTGAAATTTAAAAAGATCAAATATTAGCTTTTTAAAACCATGGCTGCAAGGAATCCTGTGATGTAAGTTATCAAAATGTGTTATCTTGTTTGTTTGCTGGAGCATTTTTCTGTCTATCTACAAACGAGATGGTGTTTTGATATGAGATAATGTCATTTTTTAGGTCACATTTTCCCCAGTTTTATTTTTATGTCATTTCTCAATAGTAACTGAAAACTACTCTAATCTCATTTCATGTACCCAAAGTACTATCATTAAAGTTTTTCCCATTTTTATTTTATTATAGTTCTTAGTATACTGAAATTATTGACAATTATGGCAATGGGAAGAAATGATACACTTTTCTAATGAGTCTATTCTCTGGTGCCACACTGATTTTTGATACCTTCTTCTCTCATAGATCATCAACGACCAAAGAGGAAAATACTTTAAAATAAGTAAGGTTCTCAGATACTTTTTAAGGATGGAAAAAAAAATTGTACCAATATCAAGAAGTGAATCTGTCTTAAAGTTTACATTTATAATCCACACATTCAAATGCAACCAAGTATTTTAAGCATCAGATCCCTTCCTGTCCAACATCTTTACTGAGTACCTAACTTAAACAATGCGCCATGATGATTTTAGTACAGAAAAAGCAGGATTGATGATATTTATACTCCTGGGACATTCCAAATCAGGGGAGAGCAGGCAATGCATGTCAAAGGGTTTAGAATCTCCAAGTGAAGAAAGGTTCATAGAAACAGTATTGTGTTATATTCTGTCTGCTTTCTATGAGTAAAGAAACTGAAGCTTAAATATTTTTTATACTTGCCTGCATTTATTACACTACAAAATATTAAGTCTGGAAGCTAAACATGATCATTTGACTATAAAGTCTGTACTCAAAAATAGCATCAATAATATTACTTAGGTTACCTAGGCAGAAACTACCAGGCTTGCATTAGGGTTTTTTGTTTGTTTGTTTGTTTTGTTTTGTTTTGTTTTGTTTTGTGTAGTAGTGAATGAAGACATTTAGCTAGCATAGGAAATAAACTGAGGAGAAACTCAGAAGTGGGATTGGCTTAAATGGCTGACGTTTTGTAGCAACATAGGGAGTAAGGTAGATGAGATGACAAAATTGAATGAAAGCATCTCTTCTTTTGGGAGCTTTCCCTCAGGAGTGTAATCACACAATCACACTTCAAGATGGAGAAAAGAGAGTAGCATAAGGAAAGAGGAAAGAGGAGAGAGGAGAGAAGTAGAGATGGAGAGTCCAAATGCAATGCTGCGTGAAGCCATTAGCCATTGTTAAATAACAGACTCCTAACTCATGATTCTCCCACAGACCCAAAGAAGTTAAACAAGATGAAAAGCCCAAGCAAAAAGCAAAAAGGGGAGGTTTGACCTAGTGACCTACTTTCCACAAATACAATATGTTAAAAGGAATGGAAGAATTTTTATAAAGGTAGGTTAGAAAAGTCCTTCGTATTTATAATACCTCCCATCCCCCTCTCTCTATCTATGTTCCATTTTTGTCACATGCAATGTGGAAGGGAATATTATGGAGAGGCTTGATACTAAAAATTAAGGGTGCTTTTTTTGACCAATAGCTATTAAGTAGCTAAGTTATCTTTACAATAACTGTTCAACAGTCTCATGCATATATTTTAAAGTAAGTCCTTCTCCCATTGAAGCCTCAGCTGCACGTTGTTCACTAATACCTCAGTCACAGCATCATGGGAAGTTCTGAGTGGGAACATGGCCTAGATACTCCCAGTTTTCTCACCCAAGAAAATGATAAAATGAATAATGTTGTTAAATCACTATTTTGAGGGCTACAATTCATCACATTACAGGGGGGTAAGTACCAATATTTACGGATAATTCGACTATTATCACAGTGATGAAATGTATGTCATTATGTCTACTTTAGCTAATTCTGAGCTTTCCATATATCAAATGATTATCCAGTATCATATGCAAATGGAAGAATTGCATTATAAACAGGAAAAAAAGCAATCTAAGAATTTCATCTATAATTTAAGACTTACAATACATCTTCAGCAAGGACTGGGTATCATAGTGGTAAGATGTACATAAGTAAGAGACGCTTAGCCTGTTTTGTTGTTAGTTTGTTTGTGGTTGATATTGTGTGGTCAATCATGACCCCAGTGGCTGCACATCACTGAAGTAGTTCTCCTTAAGATAAACTTTTATGGTTCCCCCTAGTTTCTGTCTCCATTAAACCCATTTTTAGCAACTAAACTGCAATTTTGTTAAAAATTGAGAGCATAAGAAAATTTCACTTCAAGAGGTGGAGAGAAATAAGTCACTTAATCATGCAAGAATCCCTCGAGAATGAATCTAATTGGCAATAAATATTGCACACTTAATTTTTTTTCCTAGAGTCTTTATATAATATTTTAAAACTCGAAATCTCAACACAAAACTTTGCTTGCCTTTTCAGTAACTTTGGAGATTATTTCCTATGCTTTTGTTTTACCTATAATCAGAAAGAGAAGGAATTTGAGTCCTCTGTGTTTCCCCATGCTTCAATGTGTTGGAAGCCGTTTCTTTTCTCACTAAACTGAAGTGTTTATCTTGAAGAACCAGAATAGAAAATGGTGCTGATGTCATCTCTAGAACATTATATTATTTTTAAGTTAATATCAAAGAACTAGACACATGTTGATTTAGTATGAATAGTAGGCTTAGAAGGTCTGATGTCATAACATTAAAGTATCCTTAGTTGACAATAAATGTTGGTGCTAAACATGGAATATATTGCCAAGGTCTGCATGTGTGTCTGTGGTGTGAGCATTTACTGAGACCTATGAGCATATGTTTATAATATCCAGGTTTGACTTACACAACCCAGCTTTCACTTTCTTTCTTTCCTCTTCCTAAAAAAATAAAAAATAAAAAAACCTTGACTACTCTTAACACCTCCAGCTGAAGAAGGAGAGATGTAAACCACAAGTTATAGGCATTGGATCTAAGGGTAATATCCAGTACTGAAGATGAAGGCCTGATTGTGAGAATCTGAATCCCTCATTCAAGAGGTTTCATTCACATAACACAGTGAATGTGTTTTAATTGTAATTCTTTTTGCAAATATAGACACTATGTGTTGAATGTCAGGACCAGCCTCCATCTATTTTCTGACCTATGTCTTTCTTTGATGAGTTCACAATTATGTATTATAGTTCAATATTTTATGAGAGCAAAGATATGAATCTTAATGCTTGACTTAATCCATTTACTATAAACATCTGTATTGGTTTCCACCAAGGTCATGTATATACTTTACCTGTGATACATCAACCACAATCTTCTCTCTAGAATAACAAACACAGTACGTGGTTTAACTTTGTTGGGGGATTTTGTTATATCACTTTGAAGAAACTGGAGTACAATAAGTATCATTTGGAGGAGGAAAAGAATTTCAGAAAGATGGCATACTTTAACTCTATCAACATAAAACATTTATGAAGTCTTAATTTCTTCATTTCTGTTCTCTAACTTGACCATTATTACATCTCCCCAATTTTTTATATTTGAGCTAAGAGGTAAAAACAAATATCTGTTATTCACTCCTATAATAATTTATATATGAACACATGACATCCCAAATGTCAAGACACAGAATTAAATTTGAGAAAATTAGACTTTTCCTGTCAGCTTTTTTTTTTTTTAAGAGTGAGAGGTTGGGGTGTCTAATGCTCAGGGCAGGCTGAGCAGCATGTAATAACCACACCCTCCCTTTCACTTGAACGTCTATGGTAGAGCTTGTACCATATGATACAGTGGTATATGCCTATAATTCTGTATTTATTCAGGCAGGAGGTTCTCACATTGAA
The DNA here is from genome assembly GCF_963924665.1 of Micromys minutus. NCBI lineage: Eukaryota > Metazoa > Chordata > Mammalia > Rodentia > Muridae > Micromys > Micromys minutus. The sequence continues at coordinate 64,786,361 of NC_137974.1, forward strand.
GGCTAGCAGAAACTTTATAATTCATTTGAGACAACCCTAAAGTACACAATGAGATACACTCTCAAAATAAGCAAACAAACCAACCAAACCAAAGGGAGTCTCCTCAGGGATCCTAGAAGACCCTACTGCTGATCATGGCCCTATCAGTATAGTTACATTTACTCTGTGAGGTGTGAAGTGGTGGGAGTTCAGAACACCCCAGGTGTGAGTTAAAGTTCAGGATTGGTGAATGGAAGTCACCCTCTAAGTCAGGAGTCGTTTTATGTAATGAGCCAGGTAATAAATGCATGCCTTAGGCTCTCTGTCTCAACCATCATCTGCTACTGTACTACAAAAACAACCAGAGACAATGCACTGATTGCCTGTTGTGCCTGTATAAACTTCATTTACAAAGCAAACTCCAAGGATAAACTTGACTAGTTTGCCTAACTACTTTTCTTCAGCTAATTAACATTTCAACATACATTGATAAGTTCTCAAGTTATGTGAAATGTTATTACATGGCGTGTAAGAAAATGTATGGATAAATTTACCATGTTCAATAACTACAATTTTATGATGATGGTAGTGGTGTGAGTGTGTGTGTGTGTGTGTGTGTGTGTGTGTGTGTGTGTGTAGGATGAGCTATAGTGTGTGGAAGTATCCAGCTAGCAGCGATTATATGGATGGTAGAGATGGCTCAAATCTCAAAAACATTGTGTACTCTTTTAGAGGACCTAAGTCTGACTTCCAGCGTTCACATGAATATTTACAAACATTTGTTACTCCAGTTCCTGGGAACCAGATGCTTTCTTCTAGACCCTGTGGACACCAGGGACAAAGTTGTACACAGACATGCAGTCAGGCAAAATACCCACACATATGAAATTAGGAAGAGGAGGAGGAAGAAGAGGACGAGAAAGAAGAAGAGGTGGAGAAAGAGGAAGAGGAGGAGGAAGAGGAAGAGGAGGAGGAAGAAGAAGAGGAGGAGAAAGAGGAAGAAGAGGAGGAAGAGGAAGAGGAGGAAGAAGAAAAAAAGGAGTATGAAGAGGAGGAGGAGGAAGAGGAGAAGTAGGAAGAGGAGGAGGAAGAGGAAGAGGAGGAGGAAGAGGAAGAGGAGGAGGAAGAGGACAAAAAGGACAATGTTGACAATAAAATAGTTGCAAGAACGCATGCAAAAATCAAAAAATGTAACTTTTTTATATTTTCACAACTACTTCTAACTCCAAATCCAGGGTCATCTAACACCACAGGCATCTTCAGGCACCCATGGTACACAGTGGCCTAGACACAGAAAAAGCAGAGACAAATATGCATAAGTTCAAAAAATTTTCAAATAATTAAATGTTGACTGAATAGCTATACTGTAGGATTTATAGCATTTTTGAAGCTATTTCAGAATTGACTAATATGTCAATTTTATATTCATTGAAACTGAGAACACTCCTAACATGACACAACATGGGAGAAGTATATTTAGGAAAATTTCAGAAATTGTTAGAAATTCTGTTTCAGTTTCAAGACAAAGTTTATTTACTGTTGATTTTATTGTCATTTAAATTGAAGTCAACATTTTAACTGGTAATTGAAATATCCAACATTCTCATATAACATAATCCAAACATACTAATTTAATACTTACGTGCTGAAGGATAAGGGTAGAAAAATTCCAAGAATCTGTTTTCTGTAATTAAACTATTATGCTTTTATAAGAACAATCAACTTTCAGTGTATGGTAAAATAATACTCAATTGTGTCCAGTTTCAACTGAGGTTCTATCAGACATATTGTTTGGAATTCTCTAGTTTGATGGCATGTTTAGTTTATAGTGTATGTGTTTGCATTCAGAACCTTTGCCTTGGTAACAGAATATACAACAGCACCTAGGAATTATTAGAAAGTTGAGTCTAAATTATTTTTATTTTTTTATCATTGTCCACTCACAAACCTTTTATTGGTGTGAAAAAGTGTGTCTGTCATCTACATTCAGCTCCTCCATCCCATACTGGTTCAGGCTGGAGAGAGGCCATGTCCCACCTAAAGACCAGATTTCATTCCTGCAGACCCACATGAAGAAGAAAACTGATCCCAACAAGTTGTCCTCTGACATTCAAGTGGGTGCCATGGCCTGTGTGGCCATGCATATCACATAAAAATAAGGAGTGAAAATCTGACACTTACACACATGCATATAATAAGAGTAAAAATGTAAAGGGTTATTGTGACATAAGTGATTCCCAGTCATAAAATGAGTAAATAAAATGTGCAATAAATATTTTTATAAAAACTTTAAAAGTTCTTTTTATTTTGATGGATGCTTTTAAAATATTTGAAGAGATATTCAAAACCTCACAGCATAGTAGATTGTAGAATTTCATTCACTTAAGCATGGTGGGAAAATTCTCAAGTCATGTGTTCCTCTTACCATGTAGATTATTAGAACAAGGCTTCACAAAGACTTCATAGAGTACAGGAGTTTTCATATATGTAGCAGAACATCACTTACCAGAAGCTGCTTACTGATGTTGAGAGGCCCGAGGTTCAGGGGCCTTCTGTGATCATTTTAGACAGCAGCCACCTCTATATTACAGGCTGGCCTTTAACTCCTGGCTCTCCTCTCTTAACTTCCCAATTTGTGAGCACATGCTTTGATCCAATCACAACTGTGAACTATTTGATGTCATTGACTTGTGGTAGTTATTTAGATTGTTCAAATGCAAGGCAGATTTCGTTCTTCCTTCCCCACCTCCAAGTGCTGGTTTTCTGTTTCAGCTCTAGCTTTTTTTTTTTTCATTTTCATACTGAGAGCTCCCTGAAGTAGAAACTGCTGACACCGCCATGATTCCTCCCTTCCTGTTCTGCCCTCATATTTGTTTGTGAAATCACTTGATTTGTCAACAAGGACCTCAAACCTTGACCATGACACTCATGAGCACACTTATAAGCAGTTTCTTAACTTCTCTCCCCACAAAAAAAGAGATGAATGTGTAATTTTCAGTTGCCACAGTGCATCCTGGCTTCCCTAAGCAAAAAAAAAAAAAAAAAAAAAAATTTCTTCAGTAATGAATTTCACATTATACACTTATTTAAATTACACTAATTGTTTAGCCTGAGATTAAAGAGAAAACAAACATACCCTATGTTGTACATTTTTTCATTCAAATCCCACAGTGTGTCCAGAGTTACAGAAGGAAAAGAAATAACTTTAAATTGACCATAAAACATGCACCTTATAAGGAGGAATCATCCCATTTTCTGGTCAGGAAGCTAACTACCTACCCTAATATCCTCCACTAGAATTTAGGAAATGGCCAGTTTTCATGTGACCCTGAGAGCTCCTATGCAGGCCAAGAGACCAATGCTTCTAGATCTATTTACCCAGTCAATGGGATGAGTTCAAGTTCATGCTTGTAGAAATAGGAAAAACAGGTAGAAAGTGTGAAGCACCCTCAATCTGTAATCTGCAATACCCTGCTTAGAAAGAAAGAACAGATAAATGAATAAATAAACAAATAAACAGTGAATAAATCTATCAACTCAGCACACCAAGGAGAAACAGCCACAATATCCCTGATTTCCAGCCATAAAACTCTCAGTTTCCAAAGCAAAACCTTACTTTTTTTTTGTGGGGTTCAAGCCCAGATCAATCAACATAGCTCCAAAGAAATACCGTTAGAAATACCTTCCTTCCCTTCTCTCTGCCCACAACCTTCTCTTCTCCCCTTATTGGAAAGTTTTCTCTGGTCACAGTGGTTGGATAGTCTTGAGGTCCTTGCTTCATTCTGAGAGGGAATGATTATCAAGACTCATGTCTGTGGAAGCAGAAACCAGGAAAGAAATTTAAAACACAGCCCATGTTATAGATCGTTTCTCACCCCATCATATTTCCTTCCAGTCTGACATTGTCAAAAAATCTGTAAAAGTGAAACAAATTTACAAAAACTTCTTCTTGTGTTTACTCAAGCAAATAGAAAACTGATACTAATGGACTAGATGCAGGAAGCTTTAGGGTGCGCTCCTTTTTATTCTCAGCATATACCATTTCCTGTCACAGAGGGTAGAAGCTTATAGTATTCAATGGTGATTTATTTCCAATCTTTAAGGGGGAAAAATAAAAGACCTGGGTGGAAGGAAGTCTCATTTGTTTTGTTTCTTGTTTCAGTTTCTGAAACTCCTGTAATTATGTACAATTAACTATTATGCAGGAAATTGGTTTCTCAAAGATGCAGAACCTACTCTGTGTTCTTTAAAATGTTATATGAAGTATGCAATTTAAAGAAGGAGCAGTTTGAGTGTGGAGAAAAATGAGGCTATAGCTGTAGGATTTTGTTTTTCTTTTAGTACCAAATCACAAAAACCTATTAAATTATTCATCCTACAGGCAGGCATTGTACTTCTAACTTTGAATACAACTGCAGATTCTAGAAAAAGAAATGTGTTCATTTTAGTTGCCTCTGATTTAAGTAACCTTTAATTTCATTCGTTTTTTTTCATTCGTTTTTTTAATTATTATTATTTTTTAAAAATTAAAGAGTTCATTGTGTGTGTGTGTGTGTGTGTGTGTGTGTGTGTGTGAGAGAGAGAGAGAGAGAGAGAGAGAGAGAGAGAGAGAGAGAGAGAGAGAGTACTAGGACACTGATATACAAGTATCTTCTCTTTCTCTGAAGGAGCAGGCTCAAAGCTAAAGCCACAGAGAAATAAACGTCCACACACATGAGCAAGACATTCTGGATGCACAATCTTCACTATGACCTGAAGGAGCCTCAATGTACCTCTCATAGTCTCTGCTTCTCATCCACACCTATAGACTGACTCACTGTCTTTCACTCTCATTATATCTCAAGATACCATGTTGCAAATGAAATTACCCTTCAGGAGTCAGTCTTTAAAACTCAGAGCATTGTTCTCTCAGGAAGGACATTTGCAAACTGAACAAAGGTTGCATAGATATTCTGGTAGTGGGAGACATGCTCTGAAGTTGTGCTTTTGGGCTCATTAAAAAAATGTATTTTTGCCATTTTCTGTAATTAAAACTCATTTATTTTCAGATTTATCAGTGTGATATAGTGAATGTGCTTTTATTTCTTTCTTTTCTTCTTTTTTTTTTTTAAACTGCATTCACTGGAAGTTTCTAACATTGCCTTAGGCTCATTGCTGTACTTTTAGGGGTCTATTCTCCCCGTGATAAATGAGCTTAACTTCAAAGATATTTGACAACAATGCTTAGAAGGGAAACCCCTATGCCTGCTAATATGGGTTACTCCCCTTTATTCCCTTCCAAACACTGTTACTTGGAAAAGAAGCCACAAAGTGGGCTTAAACCTGGCTGCGGTCTGCACTGTCAGTAGTAGGCTGCTTAGAATCCTAGCCAACTCTTCCAAGTTCTAGCTCTCCTATTTGCGAGCAGGGAAGCACCCGAGGAGTGTTCTTTACCCTTGTTGTCTGGACATTCACCTAAGCTACACCTACAGAGAGGATTGTGACATTATTATTTGCTATGCTGTTTCATTCCATTATTAGGAAATGTCACCAAATTAAGAGGCTTATTTAAAGTGAGTTTTGAAAAACTCAAAATGCTTTTTGATAATGTTTCCTGACTTCCTGCTTTTGCTGGACTAGATGCTCAAGGTGGGATTTTAAAATTTTGATTTTAACGCCACAGGGTCTCCAAAGGGCTCTGTGCATTTTAAATGAGGTATTGATATTTCGTGTTTAATAGCATTTTTTTTCTAGAATTCTTCTGATTTCCAGGAATTTCAAACTTGGCCCTTCGCTGAGAATATGGTTTTTAGAGGCATTTTAAAATGAGACTTTAGCAGAAAATGGTCCATGAGCGCACAATGCTCCTTAGCCAAAAGTACCATTTGTTTTCCTGGCCAATGAATTTTCATTCCACATCCCGGGTTGTTACAAGAGTAATATATACATGGCAGAGGGTTGGCGCTGGCCCTTTATCCTTTGAAAGGGTTAAAATGAAAAGGGGGCTTGTTGAAACTGGGGATCCGTAGGGTGGGGGATGAGGGAAGGAAAAAGGAAAAAGAAAAGGTTAGTGTTTTCTGTCCATTAAAGGGAGTATTCTGTCCTAAAACCAAATTGGTCATGCATTCCAGAAGCGTTTCCTGGTAGAGCCGGAGTCTGACCGGAGCACCTGCCCTGCTACAGTACTGGCTCTGGCCCCCTCTCCCCCAGCCTATGCCATTCCAGGGAGCAGAATCTGTCACTTATTACAGACAGATCACCCATAGTGCCTGAGCCCCACCAAGGGAAGAGGGGAAACCTCTGTCACAACTTGACTCAGTCCTCGAGTCACCATGCATGTAGAGCTTTGTTTTGATTCTTTGGACACATAAAAATGGCAACACCGATGGTAAGTGGGCTCCCTGTTAAAGACTGCCAGAAACGTGAAGCTGTCTTCTTCCTGTGGACGGATAGGTTAGTGAGTATCCAAAGCTGAAGCAAAATAAACAGTGGGTGCTGGGCATTAAGACCTTCGGGCGCATAGAAAAAATGGTGTGTTGGGGCCGGCACACAGCAGGTGGAGTCTATTAGTTCAATCCACAGAAGGTAAACAGCCAGGCTTGGTCTGTGGGTCTTGAAAGGCACTCCCCCTGTGCCACAGCTGTGTTTTTCTATACCCCTCCAAGTACCCCCATAGATCTGTGCCCTGGACAACCTCGGGGCTGAGGAAGAACGCCTTATCCAGAAATGATGTCATCACCTTTCACTGCATGCTTTGACTGGTTATAATTTTTAAAGACGTGTTGCTTCAGAGGCACGCACACTGTGAACAGTTTCTTAATTCATGCTTTAAAGGATTAGCTGGTTCCCTTTCATCTAGTTCTTTTGGTTTTATCTTGGAGAAGTACACAATGAGAAGAAGATTTTAAACAACATCCCTTCCCCCACCGCCACTGAAAACATTTCTTCGCAATGGGTGTACACGGAAAGGAACCTACTGTGATAAAATCCAGTTGTGAACAATTCACAGTGCCCCGTGGCTGTCTGTTCAGATTAATGAAAGGTAGCCTTTGTAACTGAATCTTTCAACCCCAGGGTCAATCTCTGCGGCCCTCTAGAACTATCCTGCTGATCATTAGAAAGACAGTCCTTCAATACTTTGGCCTTTAGTATAGTTCCTGAAGGCTTGGAACAGGTGTTAATTATCAGAAAAAAATGATAGCAGAAAAGTAGATGTTACATTTATTCAATTCAATATGTATTAAAATTCAAAGTGTTATTATTATTATTATTATTATTATTATTATTATTATTATTATTATTATTATTACCAAGAGCCTTGTTTAGGAAAAGGACATGGTGAAAACTTTAGACAGAGCATCCCTACCCCCTTGTGGTGCAATGGAATTTGGGAGCAGGAAGTTTATCCTTGGAGTGTCTCAGCGTTCTGAACTCCGAGGCTACTGAATTCAACCTTGAAGCAAAAATGCCAGTCCTGGTGGACATCCAGAGCCTGCTGGAAGAGTTCGAAATTTTACTTTTTAATAGGAATTTTGTATTTGCACTAATTTTCCTTTTGGGTCATTTTATTTTATTTTTTAATGTGCATGACTTATTTAATCTTCAGGTGCCACAGTTAAAGGTAAAGATCTGCATACATCAAAATTAATAAAACCTTCAGAGTTCTTACAACAGTTGAGTACTTTGCTTGCCCCTGAATGGATGTCTGCGAATGGCATCATCTCTGCAGATGGGGACGCTGCAGCTCAGACACATGTGAAGGGCCTGTCCTAAGTGAACAGTACGCTCTGGGCATCTACCACAGGGCAACGCAGCCAGCCAACGAAGAAATCTGCCTGTGAGCTCACGTTCCAGTCAACGAGCACAGAAATGTGTGACTTCTTCTGTTACATGGTTTTCAATATAATGCTAGAATATAATAATGAGATTGCTTGAGCTACACTCTCAGCATATTAATCTCATCTACTCCTCCTCACGTTGACCTCTCATCTCAACATCTCTGTTTATTTCGTTTTTCCCTTGGAAATTCAACTGAGCAAACCCTTCCTCCACGATGTCTTCACTGATAGCACTAAGCAGTTACTAATTTTGTCCACCGTGTGTCTTCTCTGACCTCAAGCTCACTCATCCATGATGCATTTCACCAAGTTGTATTAGTCTTATTGGTCTGCTTGCCTGTAGTGCCTGCTAGGCTCCATGCTTCACAGGGGTGACTATTTGAGTCATTTATGTTCAATTCTCAGCTTTTGTTGTGGACCCAGCAATGAAGTCAGCTTTCAGGGGAGGCTGGAAGATCTTCTGTGTATGTGTGGCTTCACGTGGTTGCTTAGGTTACCTACATCTGGCAACTCAAAAGGAATCTCAGGATTATACTGCAAGAGTGTTTCGAAGATCCCTCCGGCTTCCGTCCTTTTTTTACTTTTTCTGAAGCAGGTGCTACTTACTCAGTATGCCCCCCATTCTTATCTACTCGTACACTTATTAATATAACCAGTACTGATCTCTTGCTCTGTGGTTGACATAAAACCATATCCAGGTTAATAGAAAACAAGGTTAAATAAGAAAATCACTTGGACTTCAACAAGTTCATAGAATGGTGGGAAGACTTATGAATATTCATGCTAAGGATGAAGTTCAGGTCTTATGGCCACTCAATATCTTCCGTGAAAAGGAAAAGGTAGAAAGATAAAGTTCCCAGGAGAAACTCGCATCTGGATATTTTGACTCATGGGTGAGTAAGCATCAACTAGATAGAAAAGGGAGGATGGAAGCAGAGAAGAGGTAGGAACAGTACAAAGTCAGGAGAGAATGGAGAAGCATGAAGACATCTTAGTAACTCAGAATCCAGCCAAGGAATGAGACAAAAAACAGCAAAATGAAACAGAGACAAGAAAGGACCAAATGCCTCCCAAGTGTCCAATAAAACTTCTCTCAATTGAAATGTATGATAACAACAGAGAATTGATTAACAAAAGTCTTTATAAAATTAGAGTAAATTCAAGTATCTCCACATCCCAAACAAGATAAATAACAATGAACTGATAATTAGAAATATTATAGCAAGAATTTAGAAAATATCCAAAAATCTATCAGGAAAAAAAAAAAAAAAAACATGTAGGTAACTTTAAAGGGAGTATAAATGAGACTGTAAATTTTCTAAAAGCAACAACAAATGCTGAACCCGATGGAATGATACCTACGGAGTCCTGAAGGGAAATTACTGACCAAACAGTAACACACCAACACTGACATTACCATTTCAGCTGGAGGACAGATTGAAACATCTAAAACAACACGCACAACCAAGAGAGTTTGCCCAAAGCTCTCTGGAGTCTTTGTTAGATGATGTACATGAGGAGAAAGAAATTCGAATCCAATTGGAAGGAACCAGTGGTCTGAAGAACAGCTAAGTATTTACTCTCTACTGGGTGCAGTCTCAGCATTTAGCATTTTGAAATAAATCCCTGTAGCAAACAGCAAGTTAGCTGCTGTTGTTAAGGCTTCATTTTGTCATCAAGAAAAAGACATTTATAAAAAAGAGACATCATATTTTTTTTTCTCACAGTTAAGAATTAGTGGACTCAAAGTTTAAACCGAAGCAGACAGGCTCTTTTTAGGCACATGCTTAACACTGCCCAGTCCTTCTTACCATAAAAAAAGGTGATCAAAGAAAGTAATGGAATATGTTTCTCACTATCATCATAAAATAATAATGGAGTGACTTTGAGGCAGATAAATTGAAGCTGTATAGTAGGGGGTAAAAATATGGAGACTGTAAATAATTCTTATACATGGGACAGTGGTCAGGATAGGTAGAGAAGAGAAAAAAGTCACAATTTTTATGCTGAGAAATGGTGTCCCAAAGGAAAAACAGTAGGAGGGAAAGAGGAGAGCCAGTTGTCAGAAACAGCAGAAGGAGCAAAGACCAAGGCACAGGAAGTCTTTCAATCATATTTCTTTGCCTTTTACTTTCTCCCCATTTGGATTCCCACAACCTATACAATCTTAATCACCCACATCCGCTGATAATTATACCTTCCTTTGTTTCTAACTTCATACATATTACTTCTTGTCACCATTAAATGAGATCCTTGATGTGGGAAATTACATTGTATAGGTCCATTGTCCTCTTCAAATATTCACTACAGTTCAGGAACTACAAAGGTAAATCACAATGCACAGGTACTTGACAGCTTCGACAACTGTGTGAGTATAATTTGTTCAATAAAAATGACCTGTGTGCAGAGCATATATGTGCAATCCCTGAAGTAGAAAAAGTAATGTTTTTTAAATATTTATATTTTATAGATGATATATTTTGAGAAAGTTAGTCTAGTTAAAATAGTATAAATGTTGGAAATACTAATATAGGGGTCATAAACTACCACTCTTAACACTTTAAAATTAAAATTATTTTTTCAACTAATAAATGTCTCTGTGAGCTACAAACATAGACAGTAGGGCTTGCTTAAGAAATACGGCCATCTGGTTCTTGAATCCTCCTGTCCCCAAACTGCTTCTACAGACTTGACACAAATCATCACTTAGAGATGCCACAAGGGAGCCCATGGAGGGGAACCATACAGAGATAGTGGGCCTTGTTCTCGGCTGCACGATCCTTTGAGAATTTATTCTAAGTTAACGTTCTCTTATCCCTCACTCCACATTCCAGAAAATAAATAAGCTGTCTTCAAACATATAGTTAGTCCTCAAATATTACTGTTGAGTTTGGAGCCAAGGAAATTTAGGCAAGAAGATTTAATCCAAATGTTTTGGTTCCTCTTGCACCTTCACCGACTGTTGCAAAATTGCCTCCAGTGGAGATCATTGAATAAAATGCTGTCTTCAGTCTTTTTGAAAATGTTAGTGATAGTTACCCTAAAGTGTAAGGTCTTCCCTTTCTCCTTTTTTCTTTTTCTACACTTTTTTTAACTCTTCATAGATCCTCTCTGAAGTTTCCACAACTTTGTGAGCTGTAGGGTGTTAATTGGTCCCTTGGCCACTCTTAGAGTTCAGCTCATAGGAACAACTCTGACCATATTTTCCCCACTGCCAGAAAGCCTAAAGCTGTAGCTAGGTAACTGCTTTCTTAACTTTCTCCAGGTCTCTCTGTGGGCTCTCTATCTGACCCTGCAGTGAAGGTTGGATAAGGGGCAGATTCCCAAACAAAGTACAGGAGGTTTTCCTAAGGACTAGCACATTTTATGCACAGTCAACTAGGAACTTCTAAGAAGATCCAGTGGCTTCCTGAGATCTGCTCCCAGGGCTAAAGTCCTACCCTAGAAATCACATTGACATTTCTGGTGACCCATTCACGAAAGGCCCCAAGATACCCTCATAGACTCTGCAAACTAATAAACTACACTCCTCTAAAATGTTCAAAGGGACACTTCAGCATCCTACCAAAAGTGTTCTCTTGGACCTTCAATGTTTTTTTAAGATTTATTTAATTTATGTATATGAGTACAATGTCACTCTCTTCAGACACACCAAAAAAGACCATTACAGATGGTTGTGCACCACCATGTGTTGAACTCAGGACCTCTGGAAGGGTACTCAGTGCTCTTAATCACACTGAGCTGCTTCTCCAGTCTTCTGATGCTTCTAGAATGCCACTGTACTTAAGGACTACCTGTCTTACATTGTCAGTCTTTCTGGAGCTCAGATGGCTGAAGAGCTGCCAGGAGTTGGGATTATCTGATTAAAACAGAAAGCCAACTAAAAGTACTGGGGAACCTATAATCACCTGCAGCTACTGTATAAATTGGAGGCTAAGTCCAAGAGAGAAAATCCCTTCTATTGTCCTCCCATGGAATTGTCCCCATGAAATATCAGGTGAATCAGCACAGCTAGAAAAGTAATTTCTTTGTCATGGGAGCCAAAAGATCAAAGACAATGCAGTTGTTTGGGCCAAAGCCCAGGTGAGGATGGAAATCAGGAAGGAATCATGAGAGGGGGACTAAGTGTGGAAAGTCTTGAACACCAGGTCCAACTGACATATCTGTGGTTTATGCCACACCCACAAAAGTATCTTAATAAAGATACTTGAGTTACCTTGTCAAAATCCCCTTAAAGATTCCCCAGAGGGTGCTCAGCTGGGGTTCAGACATGACTAAGAGCATGCTGACCATGAAGACTATACTGGCTGGTTCTGTGTATCAACTTGACACAAGCTAGATTTATTACAGAGAAAGAAGCCTCAGTTGAAAAAATACCTCCATGAGATCCAGCAGTAAGGCATTTTCACAATTAGTAACCAAGTCAGGAGGGCCCAGCCCATTGTGAGTTGTGCCATCCAATGGCTGTTGGTCCTGTGTTCTATAAGAAAGCAAGCTGAGCAAGGCAGGAGAAGCTAGCCAATAAGATGCATTCTTCCATAGCCTCTGCATCAGCTCCTGCCTCCATGTTCCTGACTTTTCTGACTTCCTATGGTGATGAACATGCAATATGAACGTGTAAGCTAAATAAACCCTTTTCCACCCCCCAAGTTGCTTCTTGGTAATGATGTTTTGTGCAGAAATATAAACCTTGACTATAACAATTTCTTTTTGTCTTGACAACTGCAGCTCAAAAGTGCAGTGAAGAAAGTGGCTGCCCCCACAGTGGCCTGATGCATAAAGACATTACAACTACCCATGTCTGGACCTGAGGACTCACATATAAGTCTAAGCCAAGAGTAGAAGCTCCGTCCTGTAGACTTTCCTGACAGTGGGCTTTGGTGATTTTTATCAATCCCTAGTAATTGTCTCTTTTCTCCAATCTCATCTCAGCAACTGGCCAATGCTGGACCAGTTACAGAATCTCATGTGCGATTCCTGGATTGAAAGGCAGCCAGTAGTCCCAGCAAATGGGGTTCTCGCTCTGTTTTGTTTGCTTGTTTGTTTGTACAGTTAGTATTAATGAGAATAATTAGGGTTTTTTTCATAGGTCAGGAGGGCTTGGTGTTTTCAGAGCCATTTATTGTACAAAGAAACAAAGCCAACAGTTAGAAGATAAGTCAGTAGCTAGAGAATGGCATGCTCTGGTTAGGATATCCATGGGACTCTCTATAAAATCCTTTTAATTGTTGTTAAAGGGGAGGGAGCTAAGTTTATTAACTTTATCATTTCAGTAATAACCCTTCTATTTGAGTAGTCTCTACACCCATTAATTCTTTCTTCACACTCAGCTCCAACCTTTCTCTCAAACATCACTACACATACTGCTCTCTCAATTCATTCCCAACACTGACACTTGTTTCCAAATATCCCGAGACCTGTTCTAAGTGTGCTGCCAACCAATGCGGGCAAAAGCATCTGCTCATTCTGCACAGTTTCAGTGGCAAAACCTAGAGGGATACAGGCTCAATTAAGTTTTTAGATTGTGGAGATTATTTTGAATACAAATAGGTATATGGAAGTCTTCCATTATGTTCTTAAAATCACTACAGGTAGTGACTAGTTTTCTAGGTGAAGACTTGTCATGTCAAGAAACTTTCTGTTTATTATTTTATTTAATAAAATACACACTGTTTGAGAAGTGAAAAGGGCATTAAAATGGTTAGGCATGGTAGCTTGGAAAAGTGTAGACATTGAATGACTCAGGGACAAGGTTGATTTAAATTTTATTGAATTAATGCACAGGCCTACTGCCTAGTTCCATAAATTGAAGCATGGAGGTGTGTTTCTTGTGTTAACAATGATATTTCAGTCATTGGGTTCCTTCTGAATGAACACTTAGAGCTTGTTTTCCACTTAATACATTTTTCTATATTTCTTCCAAGCATAGTAATTTAACTATCCATAAGAACAAATGGGATATCCCCTTCACACATCCCAAGCAAAACTCTAACTCACTTTTCCATCTTTCTGGGGAAGGTTCAGTTATATTAAAGCCATTAGAAATAATAAACCAGAGATAAAGTTTTAAATTGTAAAATATTCATTATGGGCTGTGGGCTTTATTGACATAAGGAATAGACTTATGATCAACTTACAGGGGAAATCCCAGGATGTTCACAAAAATCAGTGATATCAGGACACAATACACACTTAACTCATCTTTTTTAGCAACAGATAAAGATTCCAAGTAGTCTAATGAATTCCCATTGTTCTCCCATTTTCTAGTCCTCTGTTTTATGAATGTGGTTTTGATTTGTCACAAGGTAAATGAGAGTCTCTCTTTTTGAGTGTGGTAGTACCCTAGAGAAACATTCTGATAGAGGAAGCATCTTTCTAAAGCTTATAATTCTAAGTATGATACTATGTTTTAAGCACCTGGTTGAGACTATTTTGACAACTGTCACAATAAACAAGAGCTGTCAATACAATACACAGAAGGTGCAGATTAAGAGATATTAACAGTTATTGCACATACACTTTGGTTTATTTATTTTGTGAACTTTTCATTCAATTTATTTTCAGATTCTATAAAAAAAGTATAGAGTAGACAAGACCCTTGGGTGAATATAGTAACAGGTGGCCTCTGAGCACTCCATATCAGATGCATTGTCCTGATTAATGTTCAGCATTGCTGAGCACTTAGCAGCTTCATGACATTGACTTTTACATCTGAAGAAACTGAGGCAAGGGAAATATCATTGTTGAAGATCATTCACCTAGTTCATACCAGTGCTTACTGGCGACTGGTAAGTTGGATTCTATATAACAATAATAATTCCTCCTTAATAGAACATATAACTTCTACTTAGTATTTCTGGAATAGTGCTTATATACTAGATAGTCACTGTGATGACCTATGCTTAAATGCCTGAATATAAATCATTCTGCAGACATAGAAATTTCACAGGGAAGAGCCTCTGCAAAGCTCAACAGCAAGGCTGTTGATATCTTATAATGGCATTTAAAATTCTCATTTGCTTCCCAGTGTTTCAGTATCCTGCTCTGGCAGTGGCTGTAGGAAGCAGTAGTCCCTCCGGTGGATGAGAACGATAAAGGGATTCAGGGTGACTGGCTTCATAAGCACTATCCTGGGAATAAGCCAGGTGCTTGCAGAAGCAGGAGAGTTCTATCAGTGGAATAAAGAAAATTAGAACACTATAGTTCCTGCACCCCAATTGATCAGCTAGCGAGCATAAAAGGCTAGCCCCGTGAAGTCCTAGCCCTGGTAATGCTAAGAACCCTCCTGCCCTCTTAACCCCTTAAGGTGTATGTGGTAAAATAGCAACACTTCAACAAGGCACACCACCATTTGTTCGTTCATTTAGTTTTATTATTGTTGTTGTTTGATGGGGGAAGTAACTTCTGAGAGATTACTACAGTCTGATATAATCTAAGTACTCATGTTATAATCTAGTTTTGCTCTGTCTTTACCTTACAGGGCTTAATATTGAAATAAATTTCATTTTCATGTACTCATTCACAAAGTATATAGAACACATATATGCATGAAGCTATAATAGCTAATGTGGGCTACTAAGAAAATTTATTACTTGAAATTGTCAGAGAGTAAATACTAACAATCTGTTCTCTTAAAAAGTTATAAGGTATTCAGTATACATTTTACTTACTTTCAATGCAGGGGTGGCAAAATTCTATGATGTGAAAATGGATTAGTGGGTAAGACATTACACTCATATTTCATTCATATTCACCTGTGATATTTTGTATATGCTCGGCTCAGGGAGTGGCATAATTAGAACATGTGGCCAGGTTGAAGTAGGTGTGTCACTGTAGGCATATTCTTAAGAGGACCCTCAACCTAGCTGCCTGGAAGTCAGTCTCTCACTGGCAACCTTCAGATGTAGATGTAAAACTTTCAGTTCTGCCTACCCCATGCCTGCCTGGATGCTGCCATGTTTCTGCCTTGATGACAATGGACTGAACCTCTGAACCTGTAAGCCAGCCCCAATGAATTGTTTTCTTTTATAAGACTTGCCTTGGTCACAGTGTCTGTTCACAGCAGTATAACCCTTACTAAGATAATACTTGATTATCACTTCAATATCATGACATTGACATTATTGTCCACTATTACTACTTACAATTGGCATATATGGAAATGAGCAATTTGGGAAATTCACTGCAGGTTCAAGTTTATGCACCAGGAAAGGGAGGGAGGGCAGCTAAATTCCCCAAGCCCATTTCCTTTCCTCTAATCTGGAATTATATCATTAATTTGTTATTTCTGAAGCTAGACTGCTCATGGGAATTGTTGGAAAGGGCTTTAAAAAAAGTACTGATTATAATCCACAATTCAGACTATTATTGCAGAACACTTAGAAAGAAATTAGATAATGGTCTGTCTTACGTAGGGTTTCCAATGCTGTTAAAAGACACCATGACCAAGGCAACTCCTATATGAGGCAACTCATTTACAGTTTCAGAGGTTCAATCCATTATACTCATGGCAGGAAACATGGGAGTGCAGGCAGACACAGTGCTGGAGAAGGAGTGAAAGTTCTACATCACAATACGAAGGCAGTCGGTAGAAGACTGACTCTAGCCAGACCTGAACATATATATGAGACCTCAAAACCCATCACTACAGAGATTCACTTCTTCCAACAAGGGCATGACTCCCACCAGTGCCATCCTTTATGAGCCAAGAATATTCAAGCCACTACAACATCCTCCTTGCAATATGTTTTCCATTGCAATGTTGGGAATTGATCCCATAGCCTCATACACAATAAGCAAGTCCTTTCCTATTAAGCTAAAGTCTCTAGTTTTGGTAATAATCGGGTGTAATTTAGTGAATAAAATTAATTAAATTATGTAATTCACTGGGAAAAAAAAGTGACCTGTGAGTGGGGAATGGTAGCATATGTGTGTAATCCCAAATACTTGGGAAGAAAAGGAAGGATAAACTGATACTTGGGGGTCAGTCTCTGATACAGGGTACTTGTATCTGAATTCAGCCTACAATTGTGCTACATGAGATTCTGTCTCAAACAAACAAATTAACAAACAAAAGAGTCCATTATATGTGAAGTTTTTTCCTAGCTCAAGTTAAAAATTAAAAGGATAAAATTTACCTGAAAGATATGTGAATTAAAAATAATGCCCTCAGTCCTTTAGGAAAAAACAAAGTGGAAAAAAAAAAAGAAGCAAAAAAGCTATATAAATGATCACATGAGTGATGGTCTATGAGCGTAGGAAAAATAATTGACTATTAACATTTAAGAGAAATGTAGAAGCTCATTCTTTGAACCTATTTATTATGATGAAGAAGCTCTAGAAAATTTCATGGCAGGAGTATAAATGAGTCCCTACCTAACAAGTTTGTGTTCCCTCATTCATGAACATAGTTTATAGAAGGTGAGAGATTTCCAATAAGAGTTTTTATTTTGCCTAAGATTTCAGCATAAGCTTATACGTTTGTATTTCATAAATAACTATATTTGGACCAAGGAAAGCTATGGACATTGCAGCAGACTCCATATGTTCAAAATTCTATGTTTGGTAACCATGCAGTATTTGCCAATAAACAGTCAATGTTAATTCCTCAAGCAGAAATCCCATGACCTACCAATTTTTGACAACACAGGAACCAGAACATGGTTTATATATTATAACTTGTACCCAATCAATACTACACAAAACTGAAGAGCAAGAGCATCCCTTACAATACTTTCTCTGAAGGTTTTATTCCTTGCTAGTCATCAATCGAATACGACTCACCTCCAGTTATATGTCTTTTGTTGATTTTTCACAGTGATAAGTGTTTCAATCATCTGACAGGTGGCTTTGCCCAACTTCTAATTTGTGTGCCCCCTGTACTGTTAAGAACTCAGGGTACCTTTTCGAGACATTTAAACTATTGCACCTTTGAGAACTAACAGCAAAACATGAACAGAAGAATGCATCATTGTATGCATGTGTGTTAGTCTACAGTTCCATACCTCATATGCACATTACTATCTCCATAGATCTCATGCTCCAAAACAACCCAGTAATGTGAGAACTAAAGGGATCATAAAGACTCATTTTCTGTTAACAAAACAAGGGTGTTTCATGACGACATACCCTTCATATCAAACAAAAAGGTTCTAGGCACTTTTAGATGTGCTAGGACAGAACCTATTCTCTTGTGACCTACACTTGGGAACAAGTTGCACCAGCAGCGGACACCCAACTCTCCAGAGCTCTTCATCTCCATTGATCCCATCTACAGCCAGGTTTTCATTCTGGAATCTCTCAGGGCTGAGCCACAAGCTCCAGGGTGCCCTTCATGCTTTAAAAGAAGCCCTTTGAAATGATGTTAGTGCTAGTTAATGATCTGTAAATGTGTCAGGATGATGCCACCTAGTGCCATGGACACCATCCCCCCCTTGTGAAGTCACACTGGCTGCACCACAGCAAGCCAGAATATAATTAGTGCTAATTTGGTTCTTCCCTGAATGAGGACTGCACAGTGTTTCAAGGTCTCTTCTCTGCTCCTCTGGGAGACTTGAGGAGGGAGATAAATTGGGTTGGTAAGGCAAACACATAAAGAAAGGGACTCCACTTTTGGCTCTTTTTGGAGCTCATTTTCTTTAAAAAGATCAGTAAATGTTACTAGAGTAAGTGCCAAAAGCCAGAAGCTGTGGAGATAGATTTTTGTTGTATAGTTTCCACCTTGTATAGGTTACATCTACCCTACCACTTCCACAGATGCTTTTTCCTCCACTGTCACTCTCCTACCTAATTCCTCTCCTTGTCCACCCTTTTTCCATCATCCCATGAAGGCGATCCACAGTTTCTCTATGCCCATGATTGCAGTGACTACGCTGTACTCAGCCCTCCCCATCTCACAAACCTTCCCAAGCTCTCTTCTGTGGTTTTTCCCAGGCCTCCTCCGAGTGGTGATGTAGATGTCCTGTTTGAGGCAAATAAGACATCAGTCCCTTAGTCTCTCTAATATACTATCCCACTGCACCATAGAAGAGAATCCCACTGGGCCATAAATGCCCCAAGTTTGACAGAGGAGCACTGTAGAAACTGACAAGCATGCTTTGAAGACTAGAGAGAATTTTCAATCCAGTGGTGTTTAAACCTGGTACTTATTCCTGTGAATGTCTCTTCTCTTCAACATTCTAGCTGCTTTTGTGCTTGCCTCAGCTTCCTCATTACTTCCAACACTAAGCATCACACCAGGGCTCTTCTTTTTATAATGAATATCCTTTCTCTAAGTAGATATCATATATCTGGGTCCAGATAAATGAGCAGGAAGAAAGGGCATGAAATCTGAAATAATACTTGGTTCAAATGGAATTACTCTTCTTTCTATTCTAAACTAACCTCCCATGTCGTTGATTAGTAATATACTTCTGCAGGTCGCAAGGGATCAGTTTATTTTATTCCATTCAGATGTGTGCCACTTTCTGTCTCTCTGCCTCTGCTTCTCTTGAATTATTTAATGTGTTCTCTAGTTAATCTAAATTAGAGGGCTTTGTGTTGTTGTTATTGTTGTTTCAAAGGGGGTTGGGGAGCGGTGGGAAGAAACTAAAAATAGTCACCACCAAAGCCAAGATATATTATAGCAACTGCTCTTGCCTCTGGTGCTTGCTGGAGTTTCCTTTGTTGTCTTGTTTGATTGTTTCATTTATAAGGCAGGTTAGACAGCGACACACTTCTGTTATTGCCTTTTCTCACTGGTGGATTTTTTAGCCTCAGATTCCCCGGAGGCAGCCACTCCCTATCCCCAGCTGGTGACAAGAGGTGCTGTTGCTCTCAATACTTACACCCACTGGAGAAAGATCTACAGAGATGGTATTAAGTGCCGTGGAGTGTCTCCATTTTTAACCGCAGGGAGGAGGGAGGTGCGGTAGCTGCAAGAGGTCACAGAACAGGTTACACCTTGCCTTTTGCAGATGTTCAACTGCATGCTTTTGCTTCCTTCATGCTTTCCCACAGCTAGCTTCCACCCTCTCCTTTAAGGATATCTTTTGGCTTTCTTCTCATTATGTTGCTTTCGACAGTCATATAATTTTTAATCATATTGCAGAAAGTTGTATGGGGGCGGGTGGAGGAGCGGGTCCTAAGAGGAGGAAGGTTGGTAAATCTGTCCCCTGGGCTATTTTAACCTTCTCCCAGGAAACATTGTGTCATTAGTAACTTTCTAACTTTCCATTACTCTTTTAGTAGATGCAGCCAGGGAGCATAGTCCTTGGCATAAATCGGGATGAGAAGAGTTAAGGAAAGGAAGTACGGCGCCGACAAATTAGAAATTCTGTGGCTCTAGCAATGTTTAAGGTACAGCCAGTTGAGAAGAGACTCCAGGGAGCCCTGGCCATGAAGAGAGAGCCTCTGTCCCCCAGTCATGGCTCACTGCAGACTTCTCAGCTGCCCTTTTGTTTCCTGTCGGTTCACAGAGCAGAGAGGGGGAGACACTGGAAGGGGTCACTATGCTGCTGCTGGTCTGTGATGTTTTTTGTTGTTTGTTTGAATTTAAAAAAAACCAAAATGAGTCAAGGGATGTCAGGGAAGGTTGTGCAGAAGAGGCTAAAATCACGGCAGGTGTTGAGTGCCAGACTCTAACAGAAAAATAAGGAATAGAAACAGATTTTAGTGATGTCGGGTGCTCCAGGAGCCAGGTCCTTGACTTTAAAACCACAGCTATGAGAATCCCGGAAGGAGATCGCCACAGACCTACAGAGCAATGTGAGGAATCGGGTGGATAAAGGTGCACAAGACCCTGACTAGATCGAGGAGGCTGATGTCAGGGATGAGCCGGGTGTGGAGTGTCATTGGGAACAGGAGAATGAGCAGGATTTGAGCAAGAACTGTAGATCAAAGAAAGTATTTAAAAATGTCTCCGTCCCTCCATAACCACAGACATGTGAGGTAAAGTTATAGAGAACGCCGAAAGTCCTAGCTGTTTTTCACTAGAATAAACCGGATGACTTGCAGTAAACAGTCTGCTCACCCTGTGGGCAGAGACTGAAAACACAATGACGTCATGCCATGCAATGCCAGCCGCAGAGAGATCTTCAAGATTCTTTGACTTCAGATTCTTGGTTTCTTCCTTGCTATGTAATTGCATCGTCTGGTAGGTTATACTGTGAAAAATGTGATCTTGACAATCCTCTAACTGTGACTAATTTATAACTTACTACATAGATTTAGGTTGTAGAGGATGAGACACATTTCCAAATATAGTCTTATAACATCACATAACAGAATTTTCCCTGAAGTACACCCTAAAATCACCTTTAATGAGGCATATAGTATTTCAATAGATGAAGGATTTATTTTTTCCCACTTACCAAGTGTATGCACCTTCCTTTGCTTTTTAAAAAGAATTTGATCTATGTACAATAATATTGGAATATATGTTGACATGGGGGACAGGGGAGATGGCTCAATGGTTAGTAGCACTTGCTCTCACAGAGGACCAGGTTTGGGTCTAACACACTCACTAGCTTAACCTTCTATAATTTCTATTCCAGCAAATCTGGTGCCCTCTTCTGGCCTTCATAGGCATGAGTACGCATGAGGTGTGCATCTAGACAAGTAGGCATGAACACATAAAATAAGGAAAAATCATCTAAAACAACCACCAAAGGAATCTTGAATTTATAAATTTATATTAAAACATAGGTAAATAACTACATTTTACATTATCAAGTGTGTGTGTGTGTGTGTGTGTGTGTGTGTGTGCGCGCGCGCGCGCATGTGCACTAACATGGAAATCAAAAAAGAGGCTAGAGCTTTCTAGGGTTATGAGCACAATTAGTTTTGTTATTTGTTTAGGTTTTTTGTTTGTTTGTTTGTTTTTAACATGTGTTTTGGGGATCCAACCCAGGTCATCATTATAGATTTTAACTGAGCAATTTCCCCAACATTCAGCTTCCTTAGAAAAATTATTTAGAGAGAGAGAGAGAGAGAGAGAGAGAGAGAGAGAGAGAGAGGATCTACATGCCAAAGTACATATCTGGAGGTCAGAGGACACCTTGTGGGAGTGCATTTTCTCCTTCCCCTGTGTGGGTAGGACTTACTTTGGAGCCTGCACTCAAATTATCAGGCTTGGCTATCTTACCAACCTACCATCTCCTCAGCACCCAGCATCAACATCTCAAAAGAGAGTTCTTAACTCTTGCATATTACACTAAAAGTGCTATGTGTGAGTCCCTTCTCCTGTTTAGATTTAAGAGGTAAGGCAAGAGAGGTTACCTGGAACTCTTGCCCACCCTGAGTCTCTGATGCTCCTGGGTGAAGAAGTGTTTATTCCCAACAGACAGACAAACTGATGATATCATTGTTTTCCACAGCAGTTCTGCTGGGGGGGGGGGGAAGAAGACATCAAAGAACAGACTGAAAGACTTCCCAATGGGAATCTGAACAGCCCTTTCAGAGAGCAAACACATGATGTTAGGAGGGTTCCAGGTCCACTGGACAATGATCACAAATTTAACTCTACTGTCCCCGTTCCCCTCACTTCGCTCGACATGCAGTTTCCTGAGTCTATGATCTTGAGTAACCAACTTACCCTATACCTTTGGAGCCCATTTCTGCCTCTGTAAAGTGAGAATGGTAACAGTGTCCATTGCATGAGAACATGAGGAAGATTCAATGAATTCATATTTTAAAGCAATTAAACCATCAATTCAATAATGCACATCATCTTGCATATGTTCCATATCATATAGAGACACATGAAAACATGTTGTCTTTTTTAACATACAAATAGCAGTGTGTTTATGCTCACTGGTTACGTAGATTATATTCTGCTAAATATAATTTTAAAACATGTAATAGTTAAAGTTGCCATGATCTCTTCTCTCAGTTGGATTGCAAACATCCATGGCAAAACGGTGTACCTCATTGTAGCATCTATCAGAAAGCATGCAATTTCTGCCTTATTTCCAATAATTTAAGCTCCTCCTTTTTTTCAAAATAAATAACTTATGATTGTTTTCAGTTGAAATAGAAATGGACATCACAGCATTCTATTAAAGCAGGTTCCGGGAACATCTTTACAAAGTAACACACAGTAGCTTAGGGTCCAAAGACTGCTTGTAGAGTACTTGAAAGCAAGATTTAGTTTGGGCTTGACATAGGGGAAAACACTAACCTCCTCATGAAACAAAGTCTGATGGAGACCAGAGAATAAAAACCTCATCATGTAACTTTTTATGCTTGCTTTAAACATGGTATGAGGAAACGATTTTTCTTTATTATGGGAATTTTGGAATCAAATTTCTATCTCCCGGAGAAGTATGTGGAAACCTGTTTTTTAGTATTCAGCCATGAAACCAAGGTGTATTGAACTTAATTAAAAGTAAGTTTTGAGGTGTCCTTTCTTTGATTTACTTCCTTAATATTTAGTTACTGGGGAGCATCCAGGATCTGTGTTGTTTCTTGCCATGTTTCCCTGGCTCATCTTTCTTCTTCTGTTTCTATATCTCAGATTTCTCTCTAGAGCGAATGCTAGATAAGCAGAAAACAGAAAGAGGAAACATCTGGTCCTAAGACAAACATCAAAACTGATCACTTACAAACCCAAGTGTTTTCTTTGGAAAATAAGTCTGGAATGTCATCAAACAACGTGAAAAGAAATTGCCAGAATCTTTATTTTCACATTTTTACCACGGAAGGAAGCTAGTGGGATTAAGTACATCTACACTTATCCAGATATCTGTGTTTGGGACTCACAGTTTCAAATCTGCCCTATAAGTGAAGAAATAAAATGCCCTTTTGAGATACAAGACTGAAAGACTGACCTTCTTATGGATTGTCAAAAAAAAAATTAAAATGTTTCACAAGGCTGCACATTTATTTCTGGAAGAATCCAGTGCATCTCTGTTTTAATGCTCACTTTTATTCAAAGTTCCCACTTTGAAACTAGAAATTCTGCAGGGACAGGCCACTGCAACCTCACTGCTAGCAGTATTTTTCTCAGCAACCATCCATGGCAATAGTCTGCAGCTTTTCCAGATGGGCTGTCCAATTATATTTTTTAAAAGATGTTTTGCTGACATCTAGAGGCATTTGGGTAATAACACTTATTAATAATGATTCTTCTCATTTATAGGGTCCTTTCACTGCATGTTCCCTCAGCTCTTTACACACATTAATTAATTACACATCACAGCACCCCTGTGAGGTGGAATGGGCGGGCATTCTTATGTGCAAAGGATTTATTGATTCTCAGAGACAATGTATAGCTGAGGCACAGAGGGAGAGCTCATAGGGACAGGGATTAAGGAAAGAAAATAAAGACACCGTGTGAATGCAAAAGAAATAAATACAAATAAGTATAAACCCACTAGGCTCGTTTGAAAGAGATTACTATTTGGAAGTTTTAAAGGCATGAACATTAACATATGCTTGTTTGGAACTTCTGCAAAGGAACCTAAGAAATTGAAGGGAACATTTCTTTGACAGAATTCCAGTGTTCTAGTTTGAAACCTGTTCACAATGCTTCTACCACGAGTGTCCTGGAATCTTAGATTTTTCTTGCAAGTCACTGAGAGGCTATGGTAAGAAATGAAATGCCCTTTTGAGATACAAGACTGCCCTTGCTTTGGATTTTCAAAAAAATTAAAATGTTCCATAAGGCTGCACATTTATTTCTGGATGAATCCAGTGCATTTTGTGAGTTTAAGACAAGGATTATGGCCAGGTATAGGCAAACAGAGAAGAAGAGAGAGAGAAGTTACAGGCAAGTTTCAATGTAAAAGTATGCTTGGAGGCTGTGGAATTTAAACTATGCCACAAAGTTCTATAAATCAACTGTCCTTTGAAATTCTTCAAGGCTTGTTTTATGACAATGGCTCAGATAACTGTTTTTTTTTTTTTTTTTTTTTTTGAAGCAGTAACAACTCTGGTTTTTCATGGCAGGCATCGTTCTTATTTATCTTCACGGAACTAAAACTTCCAGGGCTTAATATTCATTTCTATACTGAAAGGTAATATTCTCCTTAGAAAGAAAAATGTTGTAAAATCACTAGCTTGAAGTCACCAAGACATGATAAAAGCTTTATCCTCTTCCTACAAGTTATTGTAATGTTTTACTTTTATGACGCTCATAATAAGTTGCCTTTAAAACAACTTATTTTAGTCAAATCCAATGAAAGGCACAAAGAAAGTAAATTGAATGTAAATGATCAGAGATGCATCTTGGACTTCCAGCATTGATTCTGAAAAATAAAACTTCCATTGATACCTATTATTCTCCTCCAAATCCCCATTCCAATTGAAATCTGTTACTAGAACATTGCTGTTTCGCTTGAATCTTTGTTGAGAAATTAATTACCAGGATGGGCTCAAACTTAGAGAAAAATAGGCTTAGTAGGTAAGTGCTTGCTTTGAGAGGAGGAACACATGTAAGAAGCCTGAATACCTTCTTCTGTGACCCCCAACATTGAGTGGGATAAGATTTCTGGACCTCACTAGCTGCCAACCTAGATGAAAAGAATGTGAATAATCAAGGTTCACACAGACATCATGCCTCGAGGGAATAGGAAATGAGTAATAGAGAACACTCACCTCTACCATGTGCACTTGCACGTGTACGTATAACATGTGCACACACACATTTACACATACACAGAGGGAAAGAGACAGACAGACAGACAGACAGACAGACAGATATATACAGACAGGCATAGAGAGCAGAGAAAGAGGTAGGATTTATTAGATGTCATTTCTCTGGGAATTTGCACTGTCCTGCTCAGCTATGTAAGGGACAGAATACCATGGTCCCTGCCAATGGAACAGAGCCAGCAGGCTGTGGGCCTCTAAGAGGGTCCATGGTTGCTGTGGCCATAAGGATTGTCCGTATAATAATGTTCATATTTTCACATTCCTCCTTAAGAAATGTTCCCTCTGCTAAGATTAATGACTCCATGATAATCAGAGATAGCTGGAGTCTGGGAGGCAAGGGTGTCTCGGCAAAATGGGAGAATGCTGAGACCTATGGGACGGTTCTTAATGCTGTGGGGAAAAACACTGAAAACATGAGTTCAAAAATATATAGTTTGTTAACTATGCAAAATATAAGGATACAATACAAATTCTACAAGGTAATTTACAGACCTAAAGGAACAGAGGCAGCTTCACTATGAACCAGATTGTCAGTAAGATACTAAGGAAGGAGATAAAGAGATTTAGGGAATTGTGATTGCATAGCAAGGTCCTACCCAGCTAAGTTTATTTTGTTTATGCTTACAAAGGCAGGCATATTCCTGAGCTCAAAGTCAGCCTGGGACCGTGGGAGTTTACGTCCAGGCCCAGGCATGGCAGGGATAGTAATTTAAGTATGGGGTCTCACCTAGCTATCTTACCATCTGTGTTTGTGCTTGCTGTATTTTTTAAAAGATTCGGGGGCTAGGGTCCAGCAATGTAGATTCATGGAATATTCAAAAGGGTACCTGGGCTGATGACTGAATTATCATGTAATTAAAAGACTGGCCTTTTGATCTGCAAGAGATGAACTATTCGGAGATTTTTAGAATAGCAAGAGAAAGCTCTCCTGAGTAGAACATAGGCCTTCAGCTTGTACCCACAATTTGACTCAGAGCCCTATGTTTCACTGTCCTTAAACACCCTTTCCTCAGAACACCTCTTCTAGCTGAGACTGGTCCTTGGCAGAAAATCTTGCTGATGGGGTCTCTTTTCCTAGTGGTCTCTGCTGTAGCTTATATTTATTTGCTTTACTTCATGCCAAGGCGAAAGCTATAAAAATTCTCTTCGTTTTTTTTCCCCCCTTTTGGACTTTTCTAGAGCTGTTGATTAAATCATTCATTCATTGGGATGAAATAATTTGATCACATTTTTTTTCCCAAATTACATCAGAAGTAGGTGTTCTGAAGGCAGAAGTTTTGCTTAGAGTAAAAGTTGGGGGCAGGGATGAGTCCTGTTGAACATAGAACATTTTGTTATGAGGAAAGCTGGAACATGACATGACACTGAGCTTTGAACCTTGGGGGACTTGGAACCAGGACTCCTGGATAAATGGAAAGAAATTTAAATTGAATGGTAGGAATGGTATCAGATACAAACATTAATGTCAAGATGACTGGATGAGGAGAAGAAAACTACTTCCTCATTCTGCCCCTTCTCCTTTCCATTCTTCTCTTGACCAGCCACTCAGAGACACACACTGGCTGCCATTCAGTTACAATCCAGGCTGGGCTCTTCGAGAGTTCTCCAGGTATGGAAGCGTCACCAGTCACCCTGTTTCTCAAGAAAAGGCAGTTCCAAGGGATGGACTAAAAGGGGAATCTAGAAAACTAGCTGCCTCATTGGGCATCAATGGGAAGAAAAGCCGTTGGTCCTGCCAAGGCTGGATGTCCCAGTGTAGGGGAACGTCAGGATAGGGAGGTGGAGGGGGGGATAGATTGGGTGGATGAAGGGCACCATCATAAAAGCAGGGGGAGGATGGGTGGGTTAGGGGGTTTTAGGAGGAGGAAACTGACAGAGGGGATAACATTGAAATGTAAATAAAATATATCCAATAAAAAATAAAATAAATAATAAAAAAAAACCTAGTCACTTTCTAAATTGGAAACCACTACAACTTCAAATAAGGAGTGGTAAGAAAGTCAAGAAATCACATATCGATCATGACTCCAGGACTTTTTTTTTCTTTTGAACTTGGCTTAGTACCCTGGGACTGCCACCTACACCTGTACAATTCATGTTATCTGACAAAGAGAGTTTATGTTCACATTCTCTGGGTACTATATTACTTACTGCAACAGCTATGCAGCTACTTGCTGAAGACAGCAACAGTTTGTAGCAGGTGAGCATTACTAATTATACATTCCATTCCGTGTTTGCGGTCATGTGCCTCCTGGGTGACGAGCAAGCTGGAAAGTTAAAATTTTCTCATACACAAGTAATACGCTCTATTTGCCTAGGAGCTGGTGATAATACAGAACACATGTGGATCGAGAAACTGAAGAGATTTGCAAAAGCACTTCCATATTTAGGATGGGTTGGGGGGCATGGAGGAGTGTGATTTTTCAGTTCTGTGTTCTTTTATAAAGATGTTTATTTTGATTACAAGCGGATTTTATAGAATCTGAGTATAGAATTAAAAAGAGCTTTCTGTCACTTGGCATTGTTGACTAGTGTGGGATATTGTAGAGGACAGAGAGAGGTGTTATCAATGAAATGTGTATTAATATTGAAGGGAGAGAGAGAGAGAACTAGAGAGATGTCTCCCGTGTAACTGTTGCTGCTTCTCACACTCAGAACATTCAATCTGTACATGGGGCTAGCCTCAGTGGCCATCCCCATACATGACATATACACACATGTGCTAATAAACAAAGCAAAAAATATAAATAAAGAATAAGTAGGGGCTGAGGAAATAACTCAAGAGGTTAGCTCATGCTTTCTGCTCATTCAGAGGACCTGACTTCCCAGACATACCAGACGGCTCATAAGCCCCTGTACCTCCAGTTGTCAGATATATTATGTTCTTCATGGTCCTTCTAAACACATTTCCTCTCCCTCTCCCTCTCCCTCCCCCCCTCACACACACACACACACACACACACACACACACACACACACACATACACACAAATGCAAACACACATAGACAGAAGCACACACATAAAGAAAAAATAAAAATTAACGTAGCATGTATGTGTACAAATTCAAGGCTTGCCACTTGCTATTGGCTAAACAAGTAAAGGACCCTGCTCTGCCCATAATCACTAGTTTAAGGATGGGCCCATGAGATTTCTTCTTCCATGTGAGCATGTCTATTGGTATTTTTATTGTTTAGGTCTTGTGTGGGCAGCCACGGTGTTGAGAGATCATAGCATGGCTTCACGGTTATGTCTAAATGAAGTAGTCCCACAGCAGAATTCCTGGGCCACGGGGATTTTTTTTCCACCTGCTCTTCTGAGGTGTTATTGAGCCAATTTTTAAATAATAATTCAAGAAAAAGAGACCATGACGTTGAGAAGGATTGATAAAGGGGAAGAGCTGGGAGAGGGTGAAGGGATAACAGGAAGGAGGGAAATTCTGTAAGTTTACTTTCATGGTTAAAAATTACAAAAATAATAAAATATATTTAAAACCTAAAAATTAGATGATTTTTAAAAGACTATAAAGCTAGCTAATTCATTCAGCTGAACTCTAGTTCAAATGAGCCAGAGACAGTCCAAATGTATCTTTTATCTAAACCTTTTAAGTATTTAGATCTCACTTAGATTAAAAGCTCCAGTTTCCTCTGTGGCTACAATGGTCCTAGATACTTTGTACCTCTCATGTCCTAATCTTTTCACTTAACTCTCCTATCCATCTCTTCCAGTCAAGCTTCTATACTGCAGCTATTGGAAATCCTCCTGCCTCAGGCTCTTGCTATGTCTTTTCTCATCTGTGTCTTTCAATCACTAATGTAACCCACTCCCAACTCCTTCAGGTCTGTATGCGTCACAATAGTGAGCTCTTCCCTGATTCCTGCTAATTTTTCAATGTGTTTTTCTTCTTCAACACTTGCGTACTCTCTATATCTAAATTCACCTTTCTCCTTGGCATTCTTAGCCGTTCCGTTAGTCTGCATTTTCGTTCTTTGTTTTGTTTGTCATTGGTATCCATCAAGTAAAACAAAAACATCAACTCAAAAATCCTTGCTTGGTTTCTTGTTGCATGTTTAGGATCTAGAATAATACCTGGCCCTTAGTAGGTGCTCTCCATAAATGTATTTAGTGAGTCTGCAGGAATGTCCTGGGTATCAAAGACAGAAAATGCCCACAGGTTCAGTGTGCTGTTTTGGGAACACCAGGCAGGGAGTTTGAACATAGGAAGACATTAACTTCCTTTAACATGACCAATTGAACAAATTGAAATCACAGACCAAATTATATAATCAAGCCTTTAATGAAACTGCCACAAGTGTTTTTCAGGGCTGTGCGCATGGCTTCAAAAGCATGGGGTTTATCTGTTTCAGAGTGATGGATGCATAACGTTTCACTCAGAGATTCTGTGCGGCCCCAGTGAAGTTAATTTATAAACTTTAACTACTGTGGTTAATGTCCCTCACTAAGCTTAGACATTGTGCTGAATTAAAGCTTATATCTTATTTTATCTACTATGTATACATAATATACATACATGGCATACATAAATATGTATTTTTAATTTGGAACCACCAATGTTTTAATGCATTGTTATCCTTTCACAACATGTTGTTAGTTAACTAGATAATTTTTCCCTTGCATTTTTTTCTTTCTTTCTTTCTTTTTTTCTTTTCTTTTCTTTTCTTTCTTTCTTTCTTTCTTTTTTTTTTTTTTTTTTTTTTTTTTTTGGACTCTATCCTGAAGTCTCATATACCCACCAGAACAAGTTTCACATGTTCAAAAAATGCATGGAAAAAGTGGGAAAGGATTTTGGACTTGAAGACTGCTAAGAATTCAGCTAACTCTCTCTCATTTACCTCTCCTTTCTGCAATAATAAGAGCACCATTCATGGAAATATGCAGAAGCTAGTTTCAGTGGGCAATCTTTTATTCCAGAGTAATGAGACAAGACAATAAAAATACTGTTTCAGGTAAAAAGGAAAACAGGTTTTGACAAATCTGGTAGCACTTCTGAGATTGATACCAAAAGTTTTTGTATATATGATAGCTTTCATTAACTAGAATCTAAATATGTATGCATTTAGAAGCAATCCATCGAGGCACCTTTTCGTGTTGTCTCAGATTGACTATAGGACCTTAGCATTATGTCAGGAAAACATCCTTCAGTGGATAAGCTTCTAGCCTAATGCTCTACTGCAATACTAGTACTCTTGGGCTCCAGATCCTAATGCTGCAGTCTTACCCTGCAAAGGACCATGGCACTGACAACTAGATTAGCATCATATTGACACTGATTAGACACCCTATAATTCCTCAGACCTAGAGCCCAGTGCTTTAGAGCTAAGGGCAAAGTCAAGATATGTGTGTATGCCAAGGGAAGAATGCAAGGGTAAGACTAAGTGATATGCAGTTGTGACAATATGCAAGGTTGGGCTGGGGAAAGGGCAAGTTCCAGCTCTGATACCTGTAAAAGAGCTTGTTTCTGAAATGTTACACGTGATTGGCATGCTTCCTGGTAGAATATAAAGTAGGTTAGTTATGACTGTTGTTATACTCCTGTGGTGTCAAGGAGACAGAGAAGGTAAATGAGTGGGCTGAAATGAAGACGGTAAGAGCTTTGTCTGGCTTTCTAGCCATGATGATTTAAAGGTTGCTTTCCCTGGGCCTTCCCTTTCTTCTTTATGTTGTATTTAGCTTCTGTGATTAAACCCATCCCACCAGAAATCTGTAAAATGAATATGTGGGTCTGAAAGATAGCTGGATCCACGTTGGGTCTCCAAGAGGCTTAAATACATACACACAAACATACACACACACACACACACACACACACACACACACACACTCACTCACTCACAATACAAACACACATAGAGAAAAGCACAGAGAGAGAGAGAGAGAGAGAGAGAGAGAGAGAGAGAGAGAGAGAGAGAGAGAGAGAATAAGCAACTCCTCCTGGTTAACATTTTTTTCTAAAATTATTGCTTTTATTTTATTTTTATATATGGGTATTCTTTCTGCATATCTGCGCATCATGTGTGTACCTGGTGCCTTAGGAAGCCAGATGAAGTTATCAGATTCCATGGGAGTGGTTGTGAACTGTCATGAGAATGCTAAATATTGGACCTAGGTTATCTAAATGAGCACCCAGTACTCTTCACTGTGGAGTAATCTCTTCAGCCCATAGTAGGAACTAAGTAAATTCTTAATGGAGAATTTTGAACAGAAAATGACTGAAACGGAAGTAAAATACCTAATAAATTCAAATGCATAGAGTAAAAAACCTCAATATTACTTGCAAAACATATCACTAGGACAGAACCAAGAAGCACAGAAATACTGAGTAATAAGCCATATGTGTGTGTGTGTATATATATATATATATATATATATATGTGTGTGTGTGTGTGTGTGTGTGTGTGTGTGTGTGTGTGTGTGTGTGTATGTACATATATATACATATATACATATATATATATATATATATATATATATATATATATATATATATGCTTGTCCATATATGTACATTTTTGTGCACATACATTAACTTCTTTGCAGGGGTAATAGCCCCTTCAAAACCATCACCTGGCACAAAGCCAATAAAGTATCCTTATGAACCAAGAGGTTTAATTTTATTATAGCAATAGAGGAAGACTATACATATCAATACATTTTGCAATCTTTACTTTATTCCAATATATTTTATGTCTCTTTTTTTTTGGTCTTTCTCACCTCCAACATTTTCTTACCCTCCCTCTCTTTTTGCCTTTATTACAAAGGCTTTGTCCCTAAGCATGCCTCGGGGTGGTAGCCCCATGTTCTAATAAAGCAGCCCTTTTGTCAATGGCCAGAATGATTACCTCTTTTGCAGCTGCCCCTGGTGTTGCATTTTGTAACACAATTTGGCCTCTTTGGGCTCTGGTTAGTCCTATTTAACTTACTGCAGGGGTTCCCGGTTTGATCTCTAATTGATATAATTGACTGGGAATAATCAGGAAGGCTTTATAGATGTTTATTGATAGCTAATTTTCCTTCATCCATTGTTTAATTCGATAAGAGCATAACCTAATTTATTGCCACTCCAATAGGGATCCATTATCCTTTTGATAAATGCTTCTGGGGTCAACTTGTCAGTAACTGATTTCAAAGCACTGTTAACCCACAGAGTCCATCATTAGTTAATGGCAGTTTAGGAAGCTAATGATGTTATAAATTACAATCAATAAGAACATGGAAATTACAGTGTTGAGCAGAATAACAACATATTATTAAGCCGACACTAAGCTGCACCTTTATTTATGTGTGAAAACTTTCTAAATCCACTTATGGATATTCATGACTAACAGTGACAGCCCTGAATCAGAAGGGACATTGGGGGAATAAAGCAACTAGTACTCAGAAAGACATTTCAAAATCATCAAGGGACTACATTTGCACTCTCTGACGACAGGGGGAGTCTGGAGAAATAAAACCCAACCCTACAATCTGAGACCCACACAAAGCTGTCACCTTAGATCTTCAATCTATTCTCACTGATGGAAGGGAAAATATGCCATCTAAGGAAAATATCTTCAAACTCGTGAAAGCGTGCAGACATGTCATATGTTGTATGCCTTTGTTTCTCCAGGTTCTATAAAGTCTGTACAATATGTGTATAAGTTCACTGGTGCAGCCAACTTGTCCCTGTTGGTTCTCTGCATAGCTGATTGAGCTCATAGTTTATTGATAAGAGATAGGAGTGATGCAGCCAACATCTCCTTTTCTTATAGAAACCTGCTTTTATAGGACAGCCATTATTACTTTTTTTGCAACATGCATTAATTCCATAATATGATTTCAATGAAGTATTTTGCTCTTAATCGATAGGCTATTGATTTATATCTAAATACACAGCAAACAACCATCAGAAATGCTACTGATCATTCAATAATGTAAAGTGGTGTTTTCTGGGGAAGAGGTGGGAAGTGGAAATACTTGGTAAACACTGTGGTAGGTACAAGTGGCTAGAATGACTATCTCATTGTGATAAAAAGAAACAATATTTTTCAGATCAATGCTGGCTTTTTATGCTAATACAATGGATTTGATATATCATATTTTAGAAATGAGAAATTGTGTACATGATGGGGTTTTTTTTTTTTTTTTTTTTTGGCTTTTTGGATTATTGCTCATTTAAGATAAGATTTCATTCCATAGCCTAGTCTAGCTTCGAACTTGTCATCCTCCTGTCTTAATCTCAGGAGCATGGGAATTAGGACATGTACACCATTTTTGTCCATGCACCTATGCTTCCCACAAATTCCCCCCAAAACATGGCTTTACATTATTGAGTGACCAGTAGCATTTATGATGGTTGCTTGCTGAGTACTGAGATAGAAATCAATAGCATACCAGTCAAGAATAAAACATTTAATTGAAATCATATTATGGAAATAAAGCATATCCATTTTGAGTTATTCAGATAACTCAGAAACCTCAGTAGCAAGACCTTCTGATTTCCTGTTCTGAAGTAAGAAGAGACTACACAAATTACTAAAATGTTTTTAATGTCGAATATAGATAATGTCAGGTCAAATTGTTGCTGCCACTAGAAATTTTCAAACGGTGGCTCCAAAGAGCAGGGCTTGACTTATTCAGCATCTTGTTCATTTAAAGAAGTATAACATGGCTATGTCACGTTCTATAGATAATACAGAAATAGTTTCTCTGAAGAGATCAGATTCGTATTGTTTAGTGAACACAGTGTAAAAAAAGGTGTGTGTGGGGTGGTGGGAGGTGACCAAGTTAATGAACAAAATGAATGGCAGCGTTGCTTTACCCAGTAAAACTATGAGGATTTGACTGATTGATTATCTACCCATAGCAACAAGAAGCTATTTGCTCGTCAAGTCAAAGAGACATCGATGAAGAAGCCAGTATACAAATAATGTGCGTAAGTTTTGAGGGAGGAAGAGTTGAGGAAGAAACAACTTAGGAGATGGGAAAAATGTGATGTGTCTACTAGACAGCGAGAACGGCATGCGCATCAGTGAGACAGCCATCATGTATCAGGTGAGACATGGAGCCAGAACACGGCAGCATCTACATCTCAGCCCATAAGTAAACACTGTCAGCACAACAGAAAGACAGGATGTTTCAAAGCCTTTGAGTGTAGAAAATACCAACATCATGTTTATAGGTTTATATTAAAAAAATACAATGACCATGACTCATAATCTGACACATTTCCTAATTATCTACTTTAGAAACGTAAACTCAGGAAGGCAAGTGTTTCTGGCTACCTAGCCTCTTCTGGATCTTCATCACTTACAAGACTAGTTAAGAAAGAAATGATGCTCAATGAGTAGTTCTCAAGCATAGATACCAAACAAATGATCTTCAAGTGATACTTATTCAAAGTGACCGCTCTGTTTCTACAGCACTACACAACTCATTGTCTTTCATTCTTACATTCAGTATTTCTCATACACAGGTGAAAACCAAATGAGCACAACATGGTGAAAAGCTGTCCGAAAACAGTCTCACCAACTGCGTTCAGGCACAGGAGCCTGTGAGACATTTTTCATTTAAAACACAGAGAGGAAAGGAAGGAAGACAAGCAGGCAGGCATGTAGGTAGTCAGGCAGGCATTAAGGATGAAGGGAGGAAGGAAAAAAGGAAGCAAGTAATGGAAAAAAGAAAGAAGAGAAAGAAAGGAAGGGAGGAAGGGAGAGAAGGAGGGAGAGAAGGAGAAAGGGGAAGAAGCCAGAGTGCCATAGTTTGGCTTAGGTCACATCCATCCTCAATTACCATCCTCCCCATCTTAGATTCTCCACCACTCTCTAGTAGCATAACATTGAGAATCGATATTTTACTACAAGGGTTGTTGAGGAATATTTTATTTCCAAACCATGGCAAAGTTCATACTTGGAAAAAGAGCATCAAATTGAAAAGACAGATGTTTGTAAAATAGCCAAATATGTAAAACCCAGCAAACTATGCAGTAATAATTATGAAAGAAAATACTGTGTTCTATGGGAAGACTGTGAAATGTGAGTAACATTAGTAGGGAATCAGAACTTGAAAAGTGTGCATTTTAGGCCTTAATAGGCAAGGCTTGTTTGCTTTGACCCTTGGCAACATTTCTCTTAGGGTTCCCTATGATGCAGTTGATCAATAAATATTAATTAAATAGAATTGTTTTAAAATTAGTATTGATATATTTTTCTCTTACCACCAAAACATTAGTATATCAGTATATTCTATTACCCAGTAATTCCAAAAAGCAGGTACTTGCTTTCATTTACTTTTATTTCCCCTTTGTGAATCAAGGCTTACATTTCATGTTCCTTACCCTCTCGTTGTATTTACATGCTGTAAAGCTAAATTAAGATCCAGGCATATGGAAGTTGGCAACCTTTCATGCAGATTTTATTTCTTGAGATTTCTACTCACAAGTACGAGCTGGTGCTATCCAATAACCATGTGTGACCTGGTAAGGATGTGAGATGTCTACCTCTTTGATGAGTGACTTTCACTGCACTATTGCACCAATGAAACCATTTAGACACATGTTTGGGCAATGCATGAACGTACTATTGTGCATATTTTCC
Organism: Micromys minutus; assembly: GCF_963924665.1. Taxonomy (NCBI): domain Eukaryota; kingdom Metazoa; phylum Chordata; class Mammalia; order Rodentia; family Muridae; genus Micromys; species Micromys minutus. The sequence continues at coordinate 64,822,379 of NC_137974.1, forward strand.
CTGTAAGTATAACATTGAATCATATATGACACAGTTGCCATAGGGGTATTTAGAGTCGGGTGGAGTGGGGGAAGGGACTCCTCTGAAAAACTTGTCTGGGCTCTCTGTCACTCTTTGTCTGCTCATTGCCTTCAGTGATGGCATCAAAGTCATGTTCATAGAAGCTATTTGTGGACTTGTGGAAACCGATTGTGAGTGGAGCAACAATAAACATCTGTGCTGATGAAATTTAAAATACAACAAAATAAAATAAACAAACTACTCTATGTAGAGGCATGGCCCATTAGCAGTAAGCAAGGGAAGCCTGAGAATGTCCCAGGGAGGGAGCCGTGCTGGGAAAGGACACATCTGTCTTCTGTGAGCCATCGGCTGCTCTTCTACTGTGTAGTCTCTGCTACTTTGAAGACATAGCAGAGGGGCTAGCAAGTAAAGGGAGATGCTTGCAGATTGATTTCCTTGCTTCAATAGCTACTTGACATGGCAAAGTTTGGCTTCATTCCATTTTCAATTTGAAAATTTATACAGAGATGAGAAAAACCACCACACCCAGCACTGAATTAATAATAGCTGCCAACGAGCTCCAAGGACTGCCATATCCTCATAATGCCTCCTGATGTTGTTCTCATCGCCTGCGAAAGAGAATTTGTCCTTAAGCTGCTTAGTTTCAAACCACACGTGAAGACAGCAAACTGTATGGCGTGCTTATCCAATAAGACATAGCAAGGAAACTAAAGAATCAGATGGGAGCGAGTGAAAAGAGATAGAAATTTAAGAGCCAGCCCGGCTGAAATAAAGCAGGCAAGATTGGGAGACACATGTACAATTCTCCATGGTCCCTAAAGTCTCTAGCGAGAAGGTAGAAATGAACTAATTTATTAGTAAAATCGCATCAGGGGCAGTAATTTCATGTTAGTGAATTTACATGTAATAACATTAGGCTCCCATCCTCCACTCGCCAGTGTGGCCCTCTCCAATGATGAATGAGGTGCCTAAAGAAAGATGATAGTTTGATTGTTTTCACAGCAAACAGATCAGCTTTTTAATTTCTTGCCTCTGTGTTTATTGCTTATTTGGCCCCTTGCTCGGCTTGTAAAAACTTGGCTAAATGGAAATGAATAAATGTAATTACTGTGGGTGACAGTGGTAATCTGTGTGGGTTTTTCGTATTGGCTTTGCCAGCCTTAATCTAATCACTCCAGAATATGTGTCAGAGCACAAATATACTGACAGAAAGCAGAGTTCTCAGTCAGTGCCAAGCACACACACAGGATGGGAGGCTTGGATCCAAGACCAGGCTGCTGCTTCCCCTCTGGTGTGGGAGACAAGCTTCAGGAATATTCTAGAAGGTGGGCCAGAGTGCACAAAATGATTTGTAGTTTTAAGAATCAATAATAAAGCCTCCCAGGTGACCATGAAGGAAACCAGCTTTCTTTAGTGCTAGATACAGCATCCCAGGGCATTGCAGGAAGGAACACAGAAGCTTACCATTTCTTGCCAGTATTAAACAGACTGGTGAGGCTAGCTAACCTGTTTCTTTACCTTTTGGGCTTTTTTTTTTCTCCATCCATAAGGCAGGGATGGGACAAGTCAGATGTTTGATGTTCGTAGCAGCAGGGGGTGAGCCAGGCAATCAGTGTGGGGTAGGAAGAATGAAATGAGATAATGTATGTTAAAGTGTCTTGCAAACTACAAAGCAAAGCTAAATGGAGCAGAAGAAGAAGCCTGGGAACAGACTTTATTATATGTAAGATTTATTTTATCAAAGCAGCAGGGAAGCAGAGGATTAGTCACTAAATGGAAGCTGACTGGCTGGTTAGCATTTTTGTAACAAAAAATAAATCAAGACCTGTAATGCCAAATATTGGTCAAGAAGAACTCCAGATGGCTCAAATAATTAAATATAGCATAAAATATTAGGGAAAAAACAGATTAAGAATTTAATAGTCACTGGATTTGGAGAAATTTGGAAGAGGATCCTGTATACCGAAGAATCTTAAAAGAAAAAAAAAGCAAACTAAATATTAATGCTTCAAATATTTTCACTCAAAATGAAGATGGAACAAGAACAACTTTAGTAAATAAGAAAATTGAAATGTATGAAAAGCTCATGAGTATTTAGTTAAGTAATAATAGAGCCTCATAGATGACTGAAAGAGATTAAATACATGAGAAGTATCCCTAAAACACTAACTAATAAGAGAGAAACAAATGTTCAAACCGAATAAGAGTCAAAGCAAATTTAGACAAATTTGCAAAAGTAGGCAATGCCTACTCCTCTCAGTGGTGTGGACAGGTAGAGTCACCCTAGCCAACTAACAAACTAACACTGATGACAGTACCAACTTTTTGGAAACTAATAGAAGTTGTGTAGTTTTACTTTAACAATCTTATTTCCATGAATAAGGTTTAAAGAACATCTCAAAAAAAATCACTGGACAATTACTTCTGAAATATATAATGGTAGTTGAATACCAGACATAATTAAATGATACAGGTACTTTTCACTGAGTAGTTACATGAAAAATATAAACCTTTAATGCACAAATATAATTCTGTAAATGTAAACTATAAAGGCTTTAACACTACAGGAAACATTGGATAGACAACAAGGTAAGGAGAAAGTCGCAAGTTGGCATCTGGAAAACTACATTATATTTTGAAAGCCTCAGAGGTCAATAGTATGTCACATACTGTTTCTAATTGATACTAAAAGAAAAACTGTCATTGACTCATAGGAAACATTTAGAGAGGAAAGATACTAGCCAGTACTAATGGGAGCCAATACACTAGCTCTTAATGATATTTATGGAAATTGATTAATTATTAGACCTATGGAAACAGAGGAAGAGAAACATAGCATGAGAGTGAAGAAAAATTACATGGTTATAGAAAATTAAAGTATAGAGACAAGAGGGGAAGCTAGGATCTTTGACATACCAAAACCAAACTTTGAACCAATTCTAAAAGAAAGAAAGAAGGAAGGAAGGAAGGAAGGAAGGAAGGAAGGAAGGAAGGAAGGAAGGAAAAAAAGAAAGAATGAATGAATGAAAGAAAGGAGTGAGGAAGGAAAAGGGAAAGGAAGGGTAATGGTGGTTGGGAATATAATGAAACAAAGAAGAAATGAAAACTAAAATAACAGATTGAAAATCAATACTACAATTGGAAAAATCTATACCACTCCTAGAATAACTCCTTCTATACAAACCAAAGACATCTATTATTAAAATTTTATGCCACAAATGCTCACAAGAATGTAAGGTTTTTTTGGACTGCTAAGAAGATTGCTAAAACATTTAGAAGCATCATTATTCTTGTGTAGAACAATGAAAAAACAAAGCAAAACAACTCTTTGAAGAACTTGGTATCAGATTCATCTGGGTCAAAATGCAACAGGTAGACCAGTAGACCTTCAGTTTTGTAACACAATTAGTGGGCTAGGGTAGGATTGAAAGAGGAAAGGTTAAATGGAATGTGTTAGTGTGTTTTCTATTGCTGTGATAAAACACTGGCCAAAGCCAACTTGGAGAACAAAAAAGTGTTTGTTCTCTTTTACATGTTATAGTCCAACCTTCAGGGAAAGTCAACAACAGAACTCAAGGCAGGAATTGAAACAGATACCATGGAGGAGTGCTGCTTACTGGCTTGCTTCCTATGGCTTGTTCATCTTGCTTTGTTATATCTCCCAAGACCACTTACCCAGGGGTGGTACCATTCAGAGTGAAATAGACCACTGATATTAGTCATTAATCATAAAAATGTTCAACATAACCCTAACCAAATCCTAAACCAAACCTAAACTTAACCCTAACCCTGACCATGACCATAACCACAACCCAACCAAGCCCATAATCATAAACATAACCATAACCATAACCATAATCATAACCATAACCCAACCCTAACCCTAACACTGGACACAAAACTCAGCATAGGAAGGGACATGCAGGGATAGTAAAGAGTTAGGAAAACAGAAAGAAGATAGTAAGAGTAGGAAAGGATTATGAGAGGACAGTCAGGGTAGTGATGAATATGACCACAATGTCGTCTGAACATACATGAAACAGGAAGAAGGGAAGGTGTGCCAATCTTCCTCAAAAGTATTTGTGTTTAAGATTAGAATTAGGGCTGGGCTGTGGTGGCCTGCCCCTTTAATCCCAGCACTCTGGAAAAAGAGGCAGGCAGATCTCTGAATTCCAGGCCAGCCTGGTCTACAAAAGTGGGTTTTAGAATAACCAGTACTACACAGAGAAACTGTATCTCAAACAAACAAACAAAATAAAAAATAAAAAAAAAGAACTTGAACACCTAAGGAATTCAAAACTTCTGGGAACTTACAAGGCAGGGCCCTAGGTGCTTCCTGATTTTTAAGATGTGTACAGTTGATTGTTTATTTGCAAGGAAATGTAACCCATTTTCAAACCTTCTGCTAACCTATAACTTATTGCATTAATTAAGCTTAAGTAGGAAAGCAGTGCCTATGATACAGTTGCTAGAAGAAAGAGCATAGGGTTAGAAAGAACATGTCTCCTCTATTAGCTTTGGAGTGTCTGAACAGCCATGTCCTGGAAGATAGTTCAGATAATAGTTTTATTTTTACAGAGATCGTTTTATTTTTATAGAGTCTGGTAAAAAATTTTTGCATATCAAGAAAATATATGCATTGAATCTTCTGGAAATTGGATTTTCTAGTTCTCTAAATCAGTGGTTTGGATTCTCATCTTGTCTGGGCATCCCAAGGATAGTTTGTGTCCATTGATAGCCAGGAAGCTGGAACCAGTGATCCTAGGGGCAGAAATATCAGAGTTCTCGGTTCACCCTACCAGCCACCCAAATTCACTGCCTGTAAGAGGAAATAAAGTGGTTTTGCTGCTTCTCGTTTTAAATGCAGAATTAGAGTACAAGCTCAGTCCACCTACTTGGCAAAAAAATATAAAAAATAAAAAATAAAGACAGGGAAAAGTTTCTTTTATGTTTCATAAAATTATTACATTTTGGCAAAGTGCTTAGAGGTATATAATATGAACTGGATAATTTTCACAGCATTTGATGTAGTGAATGTTGTGGGGCTTCTCCATGACACACAATCAGTATTAAGCCAACGTTTATAAAATAAAAAATGAAGCCAAGTTTCTCACCAGGAAAATTGGTTTCCGTTCAACAAGATGTCCTTCGGCACCCTTATAATTTTTAGATTTTGCTTCTTCAGTATTCCTTTTTTACTGAAATAGATATCAGTCAGAAATGAAACAAAGTAGAGGTCCCCTGAAAAGGACCTATATCAAAATGTTGAGAGACTCATTGACCCAAATTAACTAATGTGTAATGCTTAGCATTGATTAGAAGCGTCTTCTTGCTCTCTTAAATTCAGTGTATGCATATATTCATGTACATGTGTTATTTTTTTTTCTGATGCAATATTACAGGTCACCCTATTTCTATTTTTTATTTGTTTGTTTTTGTTAAGATGCGGTTTTTTAAAAAAAATTAAACAACTTTATTTTCAAAAACAGAGATAAATGTACAGATTTTAAAAGCACTTTTGCATAAAACTATATGAATTTATTTTCATCAGCACATATTTTTTAAAAGGGTTGATAGCATGCATTAAAAAGTTACTAGTTACAATGAATATAAAGTACATATAAAACAAACATAACATGGAAATAGATGAAGTTTTCTTGGTGTGTAAAGATTAAATATAATGATATTTAAATACCAAGGATTGCCACAAAACTGTATTCTTAGCTCTTGAATTATTAATGATTTAAGGTCTACATGTACCACACTCTGATAGAGTACTATACACTTATTTTATTTTAAAGAAGGACCAATGCTTTCACATTTTGGTATTCTTTTTGAGTTTCATATGGTCTTAGAGTAATTTCTTGGGTATTCAGAGCTTTGTGGGGCTAGTATCCAATTATCAGTGACTGCATATCATAACTGTTCTTTTGTGACTGGGTTACCTCACTCAGGTTGATATTCTCTAGTTCAATCCATTTGCCTAGGAAATTCACAAAGTCATTGTTTCTCATAGCTGAGTAATACTCCATTGTGTAAATACACCACAATTTCTGTATCCATTCCTCTACTGAAGAATATCTAGGTTCTTTCCAGGTTCTGGCTATTGTCAATAAGGCTGCTATGAGCATGGTGGAGTATCTGTCCTTATTATATATTAGAGCATCTTTGGGGTATATACCCAGAAGTGGAATAACTGTGTCTTCACGGTCACCCCATTTCTAACAAAATATGTAGTATCGTGTAACTTATTTTCTTAGTAGGAAAATAAAGATGGGCCTTGCCTAGTGACATTCTAGTAAGTCTGAACATTGCAACAAGAAACATAAACACAGGTGAGTGATGTTCACCCACATTCCAGAACACTTCTGTTTATTTCTTTCCATATCAATTCCATGCATATAAGCACAAAATAACCCAGTTATTTGGACCAATTCTGAAAACAGAAAACAAAACAAAACAAAAAGACACAGAAAACAAATCTTTTAAAAGTAAATGTATTTCTTCTCTTAGTATATAAGGTATTAAGGTATGGTGTTTGAGAGTAGAATTTGTTTTAGGTGATGTCCTCTGTCCCTTTATTCCCTAGATTCTCATACTTTGTATTCACACCAGACTCTTTTCTACTGATTTCTCCCTCTTCTGACTTTTGCACCATTTTTTTCTTTTATGAAAATGAGTGACACCCTCATAGACAAATGTACTCTGGCACTTCTCCCAGCCAACACAGCTCTACCCATCTGTAACATGTCAGCAGGCAGCCTCATCTTTGGTGCCAGGAATGTTAAAGACAGTAAGTTACTCCTCAGAAAAAAAGTTTCATATTGCTGCTTTCCAGGAATATCTACTAGAAACAATGTTCATCATCAAGCTATTTCCAGAATAAGTTAACAACAATCATGAGGCATGTTGGGAGGAGTTCTACTGTTCATTTTGTCTCCTAAATTTTCTTCTGCTCTTCATTCTCCCTTCCCTCTCAAAGAAGTCTATGGTCATTAATACCTTCAGTCTCCTTCCAATTTTTCTATGTATTATGGTCTATATGATAGATTCTAGAGTAGTGATAATTATTTTTTTCTTCCTAAATACTGAGTCATGGTTATATTGTAATATATTATTAAGCAAGTCAAATGATTATAAAAAAACAGTGATTTGTTTAAAATTCTTACCACGAGATAGGTACTAGCCTAGGTAGTTTTTACTTACTAACAAATTCAATCATCAAAAAAAGCTATTGTAATTTTAGAATTGTGGAAAATGAATCATTAACAAGCAACATGATTTTACTCCAAATTATAAAATGAGAAAAAGACAGAGTGATAATTCTACCTCTTATGGTTTCAGTCTTGTACCTAATACCTTCTGCTTTAGTCAGGGTTTCTATTCCTGCATAAACGTCATGACCAAGAAGCAAGTCAGAGAGGAAAGGGTTTGTTCAGTTTACACTTCCACATGCTGTTTATCACCAAAGGAAGTCAGAACTGAAACTCAAGCAGGTCAGGAAAGAAGAGCTGATGCAGAGGCCATGAAGGGATCTTACTGGCCTGCTTCCCCTGGCTTGCTCAGCTTGCTTTCATATAGAACCCAAGAGTACCAGCCCAGGGATGGCACCACCCAGATGGGTTGAAGCCCCACCCCCCATCACTAGTTGAGAAAATGCCTTACAGCTGCATCTTATAGAGACATTTCCTTAACTGAGGCTCCTTTCTCTGTGATAACTTCAGCTTGTGTCAAATTGATACAAAACCAACCAGTACACCTTCTAATTTTATAAACAACGTTATAAGTGGCTGTGTGTATACAATGCATAAACCTTAAATGCATAAGAGACTCACTGTAACTAATATGTAAAATTTTAATTTACACATAATGGGATTGATTTAATACATCAAAATGAGAAAGTTGGAGACAACAAAACCAACAGAAGCAATTGTAAGTGACTGAAAAACATTAGTCTAAAAGGACTGAGTGCTAAGGGAATGCTAATAGGATTGATTATTTTCACTGACAGGGTTAATAATATTACTACTTTCATAAGGATTTTTGGGGAGTTTTTCTTTTTCTTTCTTCTTCTTTTTTTTTTTTGGCCAGGCAGATGAACACAAGAAAGAAGAATCCTCTACAAAAGTCCGTATACAGTTCCCAAAGGTTAAGGCCAGGTGAGAAGGAGATCCGAGCAGCCAGGGAGCAGAGTGTGAAAGGAAAACGTGCCCCTGCCCTGCCTGACCCAGAAACCAGGAACACAGCATTGGGAACTCTGTTCCAACTCAGCAGCTTTGGGGCGCAGAAAAGGGCTCGGACCATCTGCCAAGTGGACCAGTGAAGATCCAGGGACACAGACCAGGTACAAGGGAAAGGCAAGAACATATCACTGACAACAAGATGGCAAGAGGAAAGCAAAAGAGCATATCCCAAGGAAACCAAGACAACCTGGCAACACCAGTACCCAGTTCTCCCATCACAGCAAACATTGGGATGCCAAACACTCCATAAAAAGAAGACACAGAACTAAAATCATACCTCAAGATGATGATAGAGATCCTTAAACAAGAACGGGAGGAAAAACAAAAAGAATCAGAAGCTTGTAAATAGGAAACAAGAAAAATACTCAAAGAACTCAAAGAACTAGAGGAAGACAGAACCAAAGAGATGAAGGAATGGAAGAAGGAATTTAAAATGGAAATTGACACAATAAAGTAAAGACTAAAAGAAATAACACTAGAGGTAGAACACCTAAAAAAGAAATCAGGAGTCACAGATGAAAGCATTTCCAATAGACTACAAGAGATGGAAGAGAATCTCGGTGGCCCAAGACAACATTGAAAACATAGACAAAACAGCCAGAGAAGATGCAAAAACCAAAAAGCTCCTAACCGAAAATGTCCAGGAGATCCAGGACACAATGAGAAGACCAAACCTAAGGATAATAGGAATAGAAGAGGGAGAAGAATATCAACTAAGAGGCACAGGAAATATCTTCACCAACTTGTAGAAGAAAACTTTCCTACTCTTAAGAATGAGATTACCATGCCCATAAAAGAAGCCTTCAGAACTCCAAATAGGTTGAACCAGAAAAGAAATTTCTCCTGACACATAATATTCAAAACACCAAGTGCCCAAAGCAAAGAAAGAATACTAAGAGCAGTAAGGGAAAAAGGTCAGGTAACATATGAAGGCAGACCAATCAGAATCACACCCGATTTCTCAACAGAGACTATGAAAGCTAGAAGAGCCTGGACAGACATCATGCAGACCCTAAGAGAGCACAAGTGCCAGCCCAAGCTGCTATACCCAGCAAAACTATCAATCACCACAGATGGAGAGATGAAGATATTTCAAGACAAATCTAAATTTACACAATATCTGACCACAAACCCAGCACTACAACGAATTATAGGTGGAAAACCGAATACAATGAGGGGAACTACATCCTAGATAATACAAGAAAACTCCTAAGCAAGAAAATCAAAAGAAGAAAGAGAAACAGACACAACTCAACCTACAATAGCAATAATAGCAGGAACAGAAAAAACTATTCCTTGATATCTATTAACATAAATGGACTCAACTCTCCAATAAAGAGACAGGTTATCAGACTGGATACATAAACAAAATCCAGCATTTTGCTGCATACAGGAAACTCATCTCAGAGACAAAGACAGACACTATCTCAAAGTAAAAGGTTGGGAAAAAAACTTCCAAGCAAACAGCCCCAAGAAGCAAGCTGGAGTGGCTATTCTAATATCGAATAAAGTAAATTTCCAACCAAAAGTTATCAAAAAAGATAAGGAAGGACACTTTTTATTCATTACCGGGGAAATCTGCCAGGAGGAACTCTCAATCCTTTCCCTATATGCTCCAAATACAAAAGCACTCACATTCATAAAAGAAACCCTACTAAAGCTCAAAAAATACATTTCACCCCACACAATAATAATGGGAGACTTTAATACCCCACTCTCACCGATGGACAGATCATGGAAACAGAAACCGAACAAGGACACTGTAAAACTAGCTGAGACTATGAACCAACTAGAATTAATAGATATCTACAGAACATATCATCCTAAAGTAAAAGAATACACCTTCTTCTCACTACCCCATGGCACCTTCTCGAAAATTGACCACATAATTGGACACAGAACGAGCCTCCATCGATATAAGAAGATTGAAATACTCCCATGCATCCTCTCAGATCACCATTGTCTAAGGCTGGTCTTTAACAACAACAAAGACAACAAAAAGCCCACATACACATGGAAACTAAACAACGCTCTGTTAAATGATAGCAGGGTCAAAGAAGAAATAAAGAAAGAAATTAAGGATTTTCTAGAATTCAATGAAAACGAAAACACAACATACCCAAACCTATGGGATGCAATGAAAGCAGTACTGACAGAAAACTTATAGCCTTGCGCGCTTCCAAAAAGAAACTGGAGAGAGCATACATCTGCAACTTGACAGCACAGCTAAAAGCTCTAGAACAAAAGGAAGCAGATACACCAAAGAGGAGTAGACGGGAAGAAATAATCAAACTTAGGGCAGAAGTAGACCAAATAGAAACAAAAAGAACCATCAGAAGGATCAACAAAACCAAGAGCTGGTTCTTTGAGAAAATCAACAAGATTGATAAGCCTCTAGCCAGACTAACTAGAGGGCAAAGAGAGAGTATACAGATTAACAAAATCAGAAATGAAAGTGAAGACATAACAACTGAAACTGAGGAAATTCAAGAAATCATCAGATCTTACTACAAAAACCTATACTCCACAAAGTTGGAAAATCTGGAGGAAATGGATGAATTCCTAGAAAGATACAACATCCTAAAGTTAAACCAGGACCAGGTAAACCATCTAAATAATCCCATAACAACTAAAGAAATAGAAGAAGTCATCAAAAGCCTCCCGACCAAAAAAAGCCCAGGTCCAGACAGGTTCAGTGCAGATTTTATCAGACATTCATTGCAGACATAACACCAATACTCTCCAAACTATTCCACAAGATAGAATCAGATGGAATACTACCTAACTCATTTTCTGAGGCTAAAATAACCCTCGTTCCTAATGCACACAAAGACCCTACAAGGAAAGAGAACTTCAGAGCAATCTCACTTATGAACACTTATGCAAAAATACTCAACAAAATCCTTGGAAACTGAATCCAAGAACATATCAAAATGATCATTCACCATGACCAAGTAGGCTTCATCCCTGAGATGCAGGGATGGTTTAATATAAGGAAATCCATCAATGTAATCAATGTAAACAAACTCAAAGAACATCTCAATAGATGCTGAAAAAGCATTTGACAAAATTCAACAACCCTTCATGTTAAAAGTCCTGGAAAGAACAGGAATCCAAGGTCCATACCTAAACACAATAAATTCAATATACAGCAAACCAACAGCCAACATCAAACTTAACGGTGGGAAACTTGAAGAAATCCCACTAAAATCAGGGACTCGACAAGGCTGCCCACTCTCCCTCTACCTATTCAACATAGTACTGGAAGTCCTGGCTGGAGCAATTAGACAGCATAAGGAGATCAAGAGGCTATAAATTGGAAAAGAATAAGTAAAAACATCACTCTTTGCAGATGACATGATAGTGTATTTAAGTGACCTCAAAAATTCCACCAGAGAACTCCTACAGCTGATAAACAAGTTCAGCAAAGTGGCTGAATACAAAATTAAATCAAACAAATCAGTAGCCTTCCTATATTCAAAGGAAAAACATGTGAAGAAAGAAATTAGGAAAAAGATACCCTTCACAATAGTTACAAAAACAATGAAATACCTTGGTGTGACTCTAACTAAGCAAGTGAAGGACCTGTATGACAAGAACTTCAAACCTCTAAAGAAGGAAATCAAGGAAGATCTCAGAAAATGGAAAGATCTCCCATGATCATGAATTGGAAAAATCAACATCTTAAAATTGGCCATTCTACCAAAAGCAATCTACAGATTCAATGCAATCCCCATCAAAATTCCAACCCAGTTCTTCATTGAGTTGGAAAGATCAATGTGCAATTTCATATGGAATAAAAAAAGACCTAGAATAGCGAAATCCATCCTCAACAACAAGAAAACATCTGCGGGAAACACTATCTCTGACATCAAGCTATATTACAAGGCAATTGTGCTGAAAACTGCATGGTACTGGTACAGAAATAGGCACATGGATCAATGGAATAGAATTGAAGATCCAGAAATGAGCCCTAATGTATATGGTCACCTGATTTTTGACAAAGGTGCTGTAAACATTCAATGGAAAAGGGACAGCCTATTCAACAAATGGTGTTGGTCCAACTGGAACTCAGCATGCAGAAGAATGAAAATATACCCTTTATTATCTCCTTGTACAAACTCAAGTTTAAGTGGATCAAAGATCTCCACATTAAACCAGATACACTGAAACTATTATATGAGTAGGTAGGGAAAATCTTAGAACACATAGGCACAGGAGAAAATTATCTGAACCAATCACCAATGGCTCAAGCTCTAAGGTCAAATATTAACAAATGGGACTTAATGCGATTTCAAAGTTTCTGTAAGGCTAAGTACATTGTCAAGAAAACAAAATGGCAGCCAACAGAATTCGAAAAGATATTTACCAACTCCACAGATAGAGGCCTAATATCCAAGGTATACAAAGAACTCTAAAAGCTAGACACCAGAGAATCAAACAACCGTATTAAAAATTGGGGTACAGAGCTAACCAAAACTTTCTCAGTTGAGGAACATGGAATGGCTGAGAAACATCTAAGGAAATGTTCGACATCCTTAGCCATCAGGGAAATGCAAATCAAAACAACCCTGAAATTCCACCTCACACCAGTCAGATTGGCCAAGATCCAAAACTCAGATGACATCAGATGCTGGCGAGTTTGTAGAGAAAGGGGAACACTTCTCCACTCTTGGTGGGGTTGTAAACTGATACAACCACTCTGGAAATCAGTCTTGTGATTCCTCAGAATATTGGACATAGTACTACCTGAAGATCCAGCTATTCCACTTCTGGGCATATACCCCAGAGACACTCCAATATACAACAAAGATACATGCACCACAATGTTCATAGCAGCTCTATTTATAATAGCCAGAAGCTGGAAAGAACCCAGATGTCCTTCGGGAGATGAATGGATACAAAATTTTTCGTACATTTACACAATGGATTACTACTCAGCCATCAGAAACAATGACTTAACCAAATTCTTAAGAAAATGGTTGCATCTAGAGAATATCATCCTGAGTGAGATAACCCAGTCACAAAAGAACAGACATAATATGCAGTCACTGATAATGGGATGCTCTCCCCAGAGGCTCCGACTGCCCCAGAAACAACTCTCAGACTGTGTGAAATTCAAAAGAAAAAGAAAACAAAACAAAACAAACAAAAAAAAAAAAGTTATGCACAATCCTTACACCAAGAATATGTTGACTAATTCCAGGTTTCATCCTGGTTTACATGTTCTTTTTGCTCATTGTAACAAGTAAGACTCTAATGCAGAGTATCAAATTTTAAAAAAAAGAAAACAAAAGCCAAGCACTGGCACAATTGTATTTGTATACATTTATGCAAAAATGTTTAATTTTTTTCTTTTATCTTTGTTTTTTAAAATAAAGTTAAAAAAATTCTGTGTACTTGGGGTAAGAGAACTCATTTGATTTCTGAATGTGAATTGAAAGAGCTTCTCTTTACCTGGACACCTGGGAAAGGTCCATTGTAAAATGCAGGCTATGTGTTCCCCAGAGGTATAGCTCATCTTGTGTCTGTCTTTCATGTCTTATGACTTTCTCTTTGTCTTGCCATTGCTTTATTTGCTCTTACAATGGAGAAGAGATACAGGAAAAAATCGTGTGAATAAACTTTGGTGTTGGTATTCTATGTCCATTGGCGATTGTCTCAAGTCTTCCTCCCTAAGGTTTCAATTATAGACTACACTGCTGAGTTTTCATAAGCTTCAGTTTAACATCTGCTCCTGCCGGTTTTACTTCATCTGGCCTGGGAGAAACAACATAAGTAAACTTCTCTTCTCTCTTGTTCTGCCTGTTGAGATGGGATATAAAACTCAGATGGTAGCAAAAAAGCAATGCATTGGAGTCCCTTGCTTTTGCTAGATTATGTCTTCTGAGATCACAGGAAGTGTTAACAGAACTCTATTAGGCAGCTGAGAGAAGAAAGTATGATTCACAGTTTACAGTGTATGGGTTCATATGTTATTGTGTAGCTACTACCATCAGCCACATGTTTACAACTATATTACAGAAGATGCATGAAGAATCTGGGCCAAAATATATAAAAATATTAACCAACGATGTAAATTTAATGCTCTAAAAAAGAAAATTATATATATATATATATATATATATATATATATATATATATATATTCTTTCACACGTCTAAATTCCTACTTCTAGTAAGCCCAATAGCTAGTTTTTACCACATGTCTTTCAGAAACTCCTGATGACTGACGATGTCATAGATGTGAGACAGATGTGCACAGGAGAGACTATTGATAATGCTACTGTCTAGACTAGGGCTTTCCTTCATTAGGCTTTTATAGCTTAATGAAAGAAGAACTAGCCGATAAAACAGAACTAGTGAAGGAGAGGCTTCAAGACCCAAATTCAAGTTAAATCCTTTAAGGCCTAGGAGGGTAATAGATTACTAATAGGTTGTTGGTATTAGTGTTATCATCTTGTAAGTCACAGAAAATAGATGAATAATCACTGTGACAAGAGAACATAAACCCCTCAGCTGTAAGTTTTGTGATTGTACAACCGGACAGATGGTGAGGGGAAAAAGAAAGTGGAAATTTAGGGCACAACAATGTCATAGTTCTAAAAAATTTATTACTTTGATATTTTTAAAATTTTTTAGGAGTTTTAGGAGTCAGTAGGCTTTTAGGTTGAAATAAGATTTTATATTTTAAAGGCATCATAATATTTTTCTAGTCCTGGATTGATTCCTCTTCAAATCAGAGAAGCCATATGTTGATGGGACACTAAGGTGTAGGGAATTTTAACTTAGCAACATGGGATCATATCCAAAAACTTTTCAGGTCTGATTGATATGGCTACAATGACACACCTTAATCCTCCTAGCAGGAATACAGACAGAACCTTAAGACACTTTAATCACTGGCAGTGAAAGTAAGGTTAGTTTTAGAAGGAAGGAATAATGGTTGAAAGCGACAGTATGGGACCTTGCCTGACCTCACTATGTACACCAGGTTGGTCTTGAACTTACAAACCCATCTCTTCTTTCTCCCAATTTATGGAATTAGAAACATCTACCTAAAACCTCAAAGGTGGCAAGGAAGGTGAAGAAAATTGAGGATAATTAAGGAACAAGTTGAGAGCAAGGATGAGTATATTATATAAAATTCTCAAAGATTCAATAAAACATTATTTTTAAGTATTCTTATACCTACTTAAATTTATTAAATATGATGGTCATACAAAATTATTCATAGTGGTATTTTAAAAACAATAGATTTCAATAGAAATATTTTAAAAGTTAGTGGTAGTTTATACCTTGAGTCCCAGCACTCAGGAAGCAGAGGAAGAGGTAAGTGAATTTCTGACGTTGAGGCCAACCTGTTCTACATGGGGAATTTCAGGAGAGCAAGGGCTACACAAAAAAACACTGCCACAAAAACCAAATAAAAATGTGTGTGTGTGTGTGTGTGTGTGTGTGTGTGTGTATGTATATATGTATGCTAATAAATACAAAAGTTGTATATAATGCTAAAAGGTCAAATTCATATACATATTCAATGCAATGTCCATTGAAATGCCAAAATTTTCATAAGATGCTTCTAAAATCTTAATGAATTTCAAATATTAATAATAACAACATATGCAGATTTTGTTCCGGCAACCACATTATTGTGATTTTATGGTGTAATTTCTTTCTCGTGGCAATGGGATACTAAGAATATGTATTCTGGACCTCTGGCACTTCAAACTTTTCTGTTCCCTCCTCTGGGTCTTTTCCTGAGCCTTTGGGGTAGGAGTTGTGTTGCAACTGAGGTAAAACAGCCCATCTTCCCTTATTCTCTGCATTTAGACTGAGTTGTCAATCTCTAAGGGTCTCTGTTGCAAAATGAAGCTTCTTTAATGAAAGATGAGAATAAAACTTAACCATGGGTATGGCACTGAGTACTTAAAATGGAATTAGGAGTTATATTGGTTTTGAAAATGTCATGTAAATGTATGTGTACATATGTACATAATCATATGCATGTAGTAATAACAATTAAAGAAGAGAGCATGATATTGGGAGAGGCAAACACAGGAAGAGTTTGGTGGGCAAAGGATATAGTAGTGATAGAGAAACAGCGATAAAATGATATACTTCTCTGCGGTGAGCAGTTTCAGGGCGGTGGGCTGCAGCTCCCGCAGAGTGAGACTGCGCAGGATCAGTAGAATTAAATTCATTTTAATATTTACCTCAATAAGGAAGAAAGGAGCAACTCACAAAATGTATATGTTTTAATGTACACACAATGATAAAAAAAAAAAACACAGAAGCAATGGATTTGAGACATATTTAGAGTGTGGTCATGCTGTTTGTAGATGTGTGACCATGTAGAAGTGTCTTTAAGATAAGTGTGTGTACTTTAAAAATCTTCAGATTTTGTATGAATTTATTGTTCACCATGTGTATTCTTCCTTCCTTTTGAAAATCATAACAGTCTTAAACTTTATACATCCCTGTCTTTCCCTATCATCTAAAGATTGAAGATCTGGCTGTATAGTATCAAATATTACAATAAACTAATACAATTGTATTTAAATATATATATATATTATTTACTGGAAATCATAATCTTGACAAGTAGAGTTCTATAAAGGAAGAGATAATTCTAATTGATTTATGTGTTAGTTTTTGTAGCATCAGCATTTTAAATGTTGTGACTACACATAAAATATATTAGTTTTTCCACAAATTTGCAGAGAATCACAAGAAAGTTGTTAATGGAATTTTATCCAAACTATTGGAAAAGACAAAACCAAACCCAAATAAAAGCAGCAAGTTCCTAAAAGTTTTCAGGCACCAGTTACCTTGAGTAGCTAGAGACAACAATTGTCTTCAGAAGCTAAGTGTCATGGTAGTCAGTGACCATTCCAGCTTCTTAAGAAACTAAAAGAAGATCTTCTGAGCCTAGGAGTTTGAGACCAGCCTGGGCAACTGGGTGAGAGTTCATCTCTAATGGTGTTTTTTAAGACATTAAATAATTATGTTATGGTAAGTATTCAAAAACAGCTTTTTAAATTATTGTTATTATTATTATCATTATCTTTTACCTTTTTTTTATACGGTCTGTCATTATCCCCCTCCTGTTCTGCCCTCCAACAGTTCCTCATGACTCATCCCATTTCTCTTCTACCATCTCCAAATTTCCAGGAGGATGTCCCCACCACCCGACATCCCCCAACACCCAGCCAGAACTCCCCATTCCCTGGGGTCTCAAGTCTCTCCATAGTTAGGTGCATCTTCTCTCAATGAGGCAGAATACCAGCTTTATAGCTGAAAAGAAGAGATATGGATTTTATTCTCTTGAATTATTTTAGCTTCTTACATTCATTCTGCACTGTGACAGAAATCACTTCAAAATATTATTTTTCAAACCACTATGTGACTTTCCTCCTGATGTCAGATCAAAGTTCTCAACAGGATATTTTACATTCAGACAAACTGTTTTGGACAATATCTTTTTGCCACATGCTATCTGTAGGCCAACTAAACAAAACCTCTCACCTTTGAAGAATAGATGAACTTGATTCAAAAATCTTTTTTTTTCTTTATTAGAAGAACCAAAACAATTCAGAAAGAGTTGTGGACCTTTTAGTGTGTGATTCATGGAATTTTTCCTCATTTTATTGATTTTATTTATTTTGGTTTTGTTAGTTTTTCTGAAAGATTGCTAAGGCATATAGATGCCAATCCACATTGTAGAAATTTATATTGAAAAATAATTCAGTATTTGTCTTTTATAGAAGTATCTGTCTTATAACACATGTCAAGTGCATGTTAAATTCATCTATAACACAATAGTAATAGGGTTTCCTTTTTAACTTTGTCTAATGTTCCATTTCCTGTATACTATATTTTCTTTTTTATTAATCCATTGTGGATCCTTAAGTTGAGTAATGTTGACACAAACATGGGAGTGTAGATGTTTCTTTGACCTACTGATTTTATTTTCCTGGGTGATAGAGTGATTTCTGTGTTAGATGGTTATTTTATTTTAACTTTTTTGAGTAACTCAATGATGCTTTCAGAACCCACTGTATTAATTTATACTCTCACTTCAATGCATAAGCCTGCCCATTTCATTTCTCCACATTCCCACTTATACTTCTTACGTTTTATTCTAATTATATATGGAATCTTAATTTTCAAAGACCAAGCTCGTGAAATTTTGGTAGTTACTAAAATTTGAGAACAAATAAATTTGAGGAATGCTGGTCAAATGTTTAAGCATCTCACTTAGGAAGATTTATTGAACTATTACTTATTGATGTCAGCTGATAATTATTATATATTATATAAATATATATTGAGATGACAGTTGATGATTATTATATATTCTAAAATGGTCTGATTATAATATAATTTTCTGAAGGGTAGGTTAATATGAATTAGCATGGTTTATAATTTTCAAAATGTAAATATGTACCAAATAATCACCTTATACTGTATAAGCATATATATATATATATATACATATATACATATGGATGTACATATGTAGTGTTATCAAATTATAAAATTTGAAAAGTAAAATCAAATAAAAAATTCATGTCATATATTTATAAGCATATTTGGCTTTGGCTAGCAATATTACTGTACCAAAGACAAAAAGGGTAAGAGCATGTTGTTGTAATATGTAGAACAGTAGTCAGCTGTTCTTGTGTCTTGGCCCTTCTTTCTTTGGAAATGTTATTGGTTTTTTTTATCCTGGATGGAGTGGGATTTTCAAGGTTTTTTTTTTTTTTTTCTATTGCAAACTTTTCTCTTTTATTTCTTTTTGTGCCTATCTACTGAACATTTCTTTTTCTTCATTTCCTACAAACAAAAACAATTTTGGCTAGACATATATTCCCTTGTGAACAAACTCAGACTTTGAGGGAAGAGGTCAGATCCAACGTAAAGGACATTCTGAGCATAGCTGTGGGTATAGGGTGAGTCATGTGGCCGAGGATGAGCCAATCTAGAATGGAAAGATGCTTCAAGGGAAATACTCTTCTTATTGTGTGTAGACACAAGGTCTGGTGTTTACTGACAGTTGTCTTGCAACTTTAAAGTTGTTTAAGGCTGAGTAACTAAGCAAAAGTTACATGGTGTGTGTATATCACTGCATAATAAAACCACTGCCTTAATTATCCACAGCAGCAGTACCACCTCTGGACTCCCGGAACAGAAGATATCGCTATCTAATCTCGCGCAAATCATATTTTTCACCACAAAGTATCCTAATTAATTATAGTTATATTTTTTCAATTTGTTTTTTTCTTTGAAATCAAATATGTCCTTCTCTCTTTCTTTCTCCATCATGCCTTTTTAACTCATATAAGATTCTGCAATTATCAACACTTGTTTTGTATAAGCTTCAAGTAAGCCGGACACTATGCGATGTTCAGTTTCATAAACAGATAGTTCCAGTCTGAGGAAAATTCTGGAAATTAGTATGTATGTATGTATGTATGTATGTATGTATGTATGTATGTATGTATGTATGTATGTGTCTGTACTGTGCATATTCATTATATATCCAGTAGATTTATTTCCTTTTTTGTCACCTGTGCCAGGAGACTGACAGTTTGTAGCTTCCATATCAGGTGAAATGGCCACCACTTCACAGTTTGCCACGAGTTTCTGCTTCCAGAGACAAGAGCCCTTTCACTTGCTCTACCTGGTCAGAAAAACATCTCCTGTTCATACCTCACTTCCCCCTTTTGCTCCTTTCCCATCCACAGCTGCAGAAAGCATTCGTATTTAGCATCACACGGAGATGCTGTGGCTATCTGCTATAAAAAGTGCTGCATTGTACAGCCTAGAGGAGTGTCTCCCTTTTTCCCCAATGACATACTGTGTACACTCAGTGCTGTCCTTGCTGTGTCTCCAGGAACTGCACTTCATTAACTAAAGCTGCATCCTGGGCCCCATGACAAATTGATTTAGCAAAACAAAGGACTACACCTTTGTCTCAATTTGGTCAACTCCATAGCACATTAGGGTTTCAGAGCTCTCTGCAAATTACTTGAAACCAATGCTAACACTACACTTGTGGTAAAGCAGGAATTTTTCCTGACTATTCCTGCTCTGTTCCTGTTTCTATAGATATTAATCTTATATACAATCCTTCATTTGAATCATCTGATTTGTGTTCTCAGGGAAGCTCACTGTCAACAGCCAGTCCAGAAGTCTAAGAAACAAATGTGTTAATGTAGCATTCTGAAGCTGCCCCACCACCACTAGCAGCCAGCAGACACCAAGTTGCCAATCATTTGTGGAAGGAAAATGGACAATTGTGGTGATTGATCTAAGAATGGCCCCATAGGCTCATATATTTGAATGCCTAGTATCTTAGTCAGGGTTTCTATTCCTGCACAAAACATCATAACCAAGAACCAAATGGGGGGGGGAGGGCTTATTCAGCTTATATTTCCACATTGCTGTTCATCCCCAAAGGAAGTAGGGACTGAAACTCACACAGGGTAGGAACCTGGAGGTAGGAGCTGACACAGAAGCCATGAAGGGATGCTGCTTACTAGATTGTTTCCCCTGGCTTTCTCAGCTTGTTTTCTTATTAGAACCCAGAATTACCAGCCCAAAGATGGTACCACCCACAAGGGGCCTTTTCACTTGAATCACTGGTTGAGAAAATGCCTAACAACTGAATCTCATGGAGGCATTTTTTTTTTCAAGGGAGGCTCCTTTCTCTGTGATAACTCCAGTTTGTGTCAAGTTGACACAAAACCAGTCGGTACACCTAGTCATTAGGGAATGGCACTATTTAGCAGGATTAGGAGTTGTGGCATGATTGGAGGAAATGTGTCACTAGAATTGTGTTTTGAGGTTTCAGAAGCTCAAGCCAGACCTAGTTGTTCTCATTCTTCCTGCTGCCTTTGGGTAAGTATGTAGAATTCTAAACTATCATGTCTGCTTTTGTACCATTATGTTCCCCATCACAAGGTTAATGAGCTAATTCTCTGAAACCATAGGCAAGCCCCAATTGTGGGCTTTCTTTTATAAGGTTACCATCATCATGGTGTCTCCTCACATCAATAGAACATGAACTAAGACAACAACTCAGAATGGGGCAGCAGGGTACTTGTTCAAGGTTTCACCTTAGGGAGTTAGGTTGGCATGCTAGTGAAGAAACAAAAGTAGTATAATGTATCAGGTGCTTAGGAAATGCTGAGAAAATAAAAGAGACACAACAGCAGTGAGAACATATGACTAGGGGCATATAGGCCCTCTGAAAACAAATGACTGAAAGCTGAGACTACCAAATTAGAAATTAGAACATACTAATGGATTCTAGAACACCAGCCTGACAACATAGAAGCAAATGCTTTTCACCTACAGTTGAAAGACAGAACAAACTGAATCTTTCCAACAGTTATTCTTAAGAACAGCAGAAATAAAACAACAACAAAACTAACCCATGCAAACAAACATGCTATTCTAAGTTTAAGTAGTGGATTGGAAAGCAATGGGACAATAAATGATAAGAACATTTATCATGATTCACCTAACCCAAGATTCTCATCCACTTCTAGCTTGGCTTGTTCTTTATAGTGGCTGTCTTTTCTACATGTTATGAGATGTTCAACAGTATCAGATATCTAATTACTAGATTTCTGTAGTCAATAGCCATGTTGCTTCCTTTGTAATAATGAAAAAAATCAGCATATACAATGAAATATCTTCTAGGGGCAATGCTAGTTTTAAACCTGTGGTCTAACAGTCTCAATGCTAAGACCTCTGACTAACCTCTATGTTAAGAATTACTTGCTTGAGTAAATTTCGAAATAAACTGACTAACTCAAGGGAAGATTTTGAGTCTACAGGGAAATCTAAGGAATATTTACTTGATAGTGAATTTTGATTGTTCACTTGAGCCAAAGAAAGCCTATTAAGGTCGTGTTGTTATTTTGATAAATTTTGGGGGAATCTTTTTTATTTCATCATTGTTAAGTATGGTACACACATATGTACACACACAACTATATATAATTTTATATTACATATTATATACATTACATATGATACATAATATATATAATATATAATATATACATTGCATATAAATTAATATATAAATACATAAAAACTGAATATAAGCATGTGTAAATTCATCATCTTTTAGATGATATTATATCCCCAAGCACTGTTCCTGTTTGTTTAGCCTGGCAGACTCTTAAAAAACCCTGACCTGAGCTTTCATGCCTAATTTCATTCTTAATAATAAACCTCTGTTTTAAAAACAAGAAATAATTCAATTTTGGTTCAGCAGAAAGTCTTAGTTGGTATACAGCCTTGAAATCAATCTTGGGACCTTGAGTATGACAAAACAGATCTAGATAGGAAGTCACCAGAAACCTGCATCTGTATATTGATGTTTGGGTTCCCTAATGCTCATAATATATTTCTGTGCTTAAATGTCCTTGAAGTTACAGCATCATAAAACATGGAAACAGTATATTCTTAAAGACTTGACTCTATTATAATGTTTACATTGTCATTTTGACTCTTCCCATAGGTATTTCTAAAGAAAGATATCTCTTATCATAAAGGCCAGGTTCTCCATAATTTGGGAGAGAAAAGAGCTTGCATTAAGAATGTCACCTAACTCTTATTATTTAAAAACTGTAATATTGACTCACTGTGCTTCTTCTGTATTTGGATAGCCAACTATATCTGTTTGACCTCCTCATTCATGGGTTTTTGATCAGAATTACAGTACAAGGCAGAAAATGCCTTTGTGGGGATCAAGCCTCAGATCCAATCAGAAAATAGCTAGCTACGCCATGACAATCATGGCACTATGGTACCAATGAGCATATTTTGACATTGCTCTTGGTTACATAGCATAAATATATAGCAAACCACTATTGTTGAAGATACATTTGGTTGAGGACATATTTAAAAATGGGGAAATTTCTTCTTTGCTAGCTAGCTAATATAGTGCCAAAGATTGCTAAGTCAGTTTCTATGAAGTAAAAAGCTTAATTTTTGGATCTAAGAATGAACTTCGCAAGCTGAAATACTGACTTATGTGTTTTCTTGACTTTTCATGCGACTAGCTACTCTGAGTACTCCCCACCTTGACCTTCTTTTTATGGAAGGAATAGACTGTACCTTAGAGTTTTGAGATCCGACCCAAACCTTCTCTACCCTAAATTGCCAGGCATGTTATTGCAGCACAGTGAAATAAAGTTAGCTCTCAGCGTTGCTGTTTTCTCTTTGTAAAGCGAAGTTAACGGAGAACTAGGGCCCTTTAAAACTCAAAGGTTGTTCAAGGTGCTGTGGCAAACAAGAAACATTCAGAAAAAAAAAACAGGCTATGAAGAGCAAATGCCAGGTGCTATTAAATGAATTTCAAAACCAAGTAAACATGACAAAAACAAAACAAAACAAAAAAACTTTGGCTCTCATTTCTACCCATAAATCTTTAAGCAAACAGCAGACCAGAGGGTTAACTATTTTTGCTTCAGGAACAGAAGGGTTGGGACTTGTGTTCCAACAGTGGACTCCACACAGATATCTTCTGCTTGGGACTAAAGAGGCTGATCCTGAGAGTCAAGGGGGAAAAAAACCCAATGTTCAAGTGGATAGCTAGTATTCATTGCCTGCAATCCCTTGTAGAATTTTGGAATAAACCATTTATTATAGGGGTGGCTCTGTGGCTGGGGTGACCCAAAGAAAGGCAAGAGGATCAGAAAGAAATGGAGAAATTCAGTGTACAATTGTATGCTTAGACACCTTAGACTAGTTTGGAATTACTGTATAAATTCAACTGCCTAGGTATCAGATAAAAATAATGTAAAATTAGAGTTTTGAAGTTGTAAAAGGAATATTCAGAAACACAACTGCAGTGTTAAAGAGGAGGAATTCATATCTTGGAGATATTCTGTCTACTTAGCTGATTACTCAGCTAACTTCACACTCACTTCTAGCACACTTAAGGAAAAAAAGCCTGCTTAATCCTCTTTCCTTGGTCATTCCCATTTTCCCTTTAGTAAATGTGAAAGAAATGCAATATAATGTCACAGTTCCTATAGGCTTTTTAGAGATTCTGAATTTTTATTTACAGTTGTAAGTCATTTTTAATAAATGTGGTTCAATAAAGGGAAAATATAAATGAAGTTAGGATTCCGTGTCTTCTAAACAAGTAGGAAAGATGTGGATGAGAGGAGCAGCAATGGTTTTAGTTTAGGGTTGGAATGGACTCTAACCTAAACGACATTTCAGAACTAGGCACAGTGATAATAGTCAGATGATTAGCTCCAGACATAATCGATGAAATGTGGACCTTCATCAAGTCCACTCATATTTGGATTATTTGATATATTATGAACTTATCCAGCCACAAGTGCTAAAAGCATACAGACTTGAAAGTGATGATTTAGGGGAACTTAGAGACTCCTGGTTTGCAACCATGCTAAGTGTCCCTGTAATTTGTCTCAGAGTCCTACTCATTCCTAACCATGTCCCTAATGCTAGCATAGAATAACCCTTAAAGTCCTCTGGTGGTTGCTATTCTTATGCCTGGCCCAGAGCACACTATTGATTCTGCTTAATTGCAATGTTGGCATAAGAAATAGGGCAAATGTTTTGATGCTTATTCTCTTGACTGACTGGAAGTGGAATGGAGGAGAAAGCCTCAGGATGCCTAATCCCATCACACCAACAAAATATTCATGAAAGGTATCTCATTTAAAGAAATTTAGGTAGTGCTCTGCTTCATATATCTCTCTGTAGAAAGTGAAGAAGATTGGCCCATAGGCACCTTGGAGGAAGCCTTCTCTATGTGAAAAATGATTCTCAGTCTCTACTACTGGTACACCCTTTCAATAGCACCCCAATGGCAAAGTTGAGGAGAGCGCAAAGCAAAAATGATGCTTGAAGAATACAGTGCCCCAGAACTTCAGAAATAAGGCAAAGTAATACACACTGATGAATTACACACAATGAAAGAAATCAGAAAATGATCAGAAATCCATGTGCATGTAGTGTTCTATGTGTTCTCTTAAAGTATCCGGTACCTAACCTATGTATACTGATTTGTTTGCTTATCATCTATAGTATTCTGTAGGATAATACCTAAAGTATCTTTCAGCCAACTTTGGGTATAGTCCCCCTTCTGTTATTCTGGTCATACACCCACTATGCCAAAGTTCATGTTTTAGTATTCCAGGTATATTTTCAGCTTGATATTGGCATAGAGACATTGTTCAGATGAGTGTGCCAAAAGCCGATGCCATAGGGTGGTGATCTCAGAGAGCCAGGATGGGGGAAAGCTCTTGGCCTGGAATTTCTTCCTTCTTTAAGATACAGATTCCATGCCTGGAGCTGAAATATCTATCTTGTGAGCAGGGGATAGAGAGCTGCATTCTGAAGACAGTGGAGCAGGGACCATAAAGAGACATGGTGCTTTGTCAGGCCTGGACTGTTCATGTCTAAACGTCTCTCATGTGAAAATGTTAAAAATGAATCTGTTATTGGCTTTGGCGGTTTGTTTTGCAGCCAATCCAATGCCTACTTGATACATCCATTTTAATAGTAAACAGACTTTTGATGTTCTATTTACAGGAAGAAAACAGCAGCCAATATATTTATAGTTTACATTCATACGTTAACAACAGAAATTAAATAAGAATGAGAATTTTCTCCAGACTCAAGAACATTATTGTAGAACCTGACTATCCTAGCTGGTTAAATCAACAATGTAAGACAGGAAAACTTGCACATGTGTCCACTGAAGGATTTTCAAGAAGAGTTTTCCCTTATGTAAAAAATAAGGGGGGAGAAACACCATAAAGCATAATGATGTGAACAACTATGTAACAGTAAATATTGAACAATTCCAAGGAGTTCCAAGCACCATGCCCCACTACCTCATGCTACTTTCTAGCCCCAGCAGCAGTTGTCCTCTGGAGACTCTATGCTGCAGACTCTGCTCACATTCCCAGCATCCACCCACTATGGTTATTGTCACAATTCCCAGTAACCTGACAAAAATCAAAACTCTAGAAGCTTGTAATTTATCAATCAGATTTATATCAGTAAATTCTCACTACACAAAATATCTACACAATAAACTCAGAGCCAATTGATAGTGATACAAACTGCCCATATAGATAAGACAAATTGTCCTGTAATTATCTATACCTTATAAGGTATTCATAGCTACCTGTGGCTGTTTAAAACCACATGGGGGTGGGTCATCTTTCGCCCCATCTTCTGATCTTCTCCCTTCTTCCATCTCTATTGACCTTCAAAAGCTCTGTCCTTGCCTATCTTTTTCACTGCCCAATCACTGGCCTTGTCTTCTCTTGTGCCTGCCCTCACCTGCATATCAACCACACACATCTATATCATTTATTTAGACTCAATGTATTCTTCCACATACAGTGACCCTTCTGAAGAGATCTACTGTATATATGTGCAGATCTGGCTGTGTCTATTGACTGTGTCTATGTCCCACTTCAAGGGCACACTTTTGAGCAGAAGGAACCTTCGGAATTTTGATGGTTTTATTTTGGTGGGGGAGGGTCTCTGTGAGTTATATCTTCTTAACTCTGTCTCAGTGTGTATATATCAATATGCTAATTTTTATGAAATTAATTTATTATTTAGAGCTGAACTCAGAATACTTTAGATAACAGAAAAGTACAGACTCCCTTTGCATGGCTTATATTCAAGGATTTAGAAATAAAAGCAGCATAAGATATGATGACCACAGCTTGACATAACTAATCTGAGGAAGCACGCTGTGTTCAAAATGACAATTATTTTTCATCTTTTATGTTATTTAGATGAAAATCATTATGAGATCAGAGAAGGCTATACTCCCCTGACATTAAAATTTTCTTGGATGAATTGATTTTTTTCTCCAAGGTTAAGAATAAATGGACAAAAGAAATATAACTATCAATTTTGTCCATTCCTCTGTTGAGCAAACAGCTGATACATCTAAATATCATAGATGGAAAACTGAATAGTTCACTGAATCTTTACTACGTTAAATAAGATATCATCTGTTTTATATAAGCTCTTAGTCCCAGTATCATATGTATGTATTTATCTGATATTGAAATTTTTAACTGTCTCTAAAATGTCAAGTGAAAGTTTGTCACTTGTCAGTGACATGTTGTAACATTAGGATCCTTTGGGATTATTCTGCAGCATATATTTTACAAATGTTTGTATAAATGTAATGTTTTCATTCTGTACTCAATTTTGTTCATTTAAAGGACAGATCTGTTTTTTTAAGACTTTAAAGGAATATGTGTCTATGACCTTTAATTCTGTGGGTCTTTTATCTTCTTTCCTTTTTCAACTGGAGCGATAGAAACTGAAGCCCCATGCATGTTAGGCATGCAATCTGCTATGGAACCGCATTCCCAGTTTTGCCAAAATTTTATGCTCAAATCTGATAATAGTATCTTGAGAATTGTCACTTAAAACTTATATGATCTTTCTTAGTGACTGTTTTATAGCTGTGAAGAGATACCAAAACTGTCTTAGGATTTCGCTGTTGGGAACAGAAACTATGACCAAGGCAACTCTTATAAGAACAACATTTAATTGGGGCGGGCTTACAGGTTCAGAGGTTCAGTCCATTATCATCAAGGCAAAAGCAAGGCAGCTTCCAGACAGCTAGGATGTTGGTTTTAAAGCCCACACGCACAGTGACACACCTACTCCAACAAGTACACACATATTTCAACAGGGCCACACCTTCTAATACTGCCACCCTCCCTGGGCTGAGCATATCCGAACTATCACAGTAGCCAAGGAAACTTTTAAGAAAAAAAAAATATCAAATTAGAGTCTTGCTACTAGATTTAGAAGAGTTAGTCCTTGATCTTCATGTTGAAAGCATGGCTGCCAACAGGTTCGTGTGCAATAGCTGAGAGCTTACGTCCTTATACTTAGGCAGGAAACAGGAAATACAAGACTGGGCCTGCCATAGGTTTTAGAAACTTCAAAGGCACCCCCAGTAACACAACTTCTATAAAGACACACTTTTTAATCCTTCCTAAGCCATTTGCCACCTGGGACCAAACATGGAAGTAAAGGAGCCTATGTGGTTCGTTCTTACTGAAATCAGAACATGGTCTATCTTTTTTTTTTTTTGTACTTTTCCCTCTGTTATTAAATCATCCTTTATTTGTACAGTCAGCAAATATCTACTGAGTGCTAGCTATATATGAGGCCCAACATCAAGTACTAATCGTAACAGTGAATATTACTTAAACAATGTCCCTAGATAGATATTAGCTAAAAAATTCTAAATATGAAAATATATGAAAAACATGCACTCAGAACATTCCGGAAAGACCAAAGCTGACGCTGCGGGAGAGGGATGTCTCTAAACATTTGCACCCTTTCCAGTCATCTAAACTTGAAGTGTTATGTTGACAACCTTTGAATATTTTTTTCTGACCGCAATAAAAACCAGAAAATGCTGAATTCCCTAAGAATTTCCATTTTCTGAAAGGCTAACATGGACCATTGCCAACCTCACACCACACCCACCCCTCCCCCTACATGCACACACATGCATAGACACACATATGCATGCAATTGGATCCATCTATATGCAGCTGTATTGAAAATTGTATTCCATATGTGACAACATATTATTAAAACAGCAAAATCATAGCTCCCATCTGCCTGTTGGGATGCACGGCGTCACTCTCTTCTCTGTAATGTTAGACTTTATTGCATTTGTCGGCAGCATATTCCATTTTAATATTTGATAAATAGATATGGGAAGAATTGTTTCGAGCTACAGCCCTGTGCTGCATCAGCTGTTCACCTCCTTTCTGAAGCAAAACTCTCTATCCTCAAACTAATATTCCCCCTAAAAAGAAAAATCAATTTCAAATGACTGTGGAAATGTGTTTATTTTTTCTACCCTCAGGATTAAAAAGCTGAGAAATGATTAATAATAATTTGTCTGCAAAGATAATGCAGACATTTTAGGGGGCTGTGTGATTTTGCATCTTTAATTTTCGCCGTGGCTAACATCTTATCATTAAAACTGCATGAATATAGGAAGAGGAAGATAAAGAAGAGGAGAGAGGTGGTAATACCTTTGATCTCTTAGGCGGTATTTCCTATATTTCAGATTTCTACATTGTCTGACCCCATTGCAGTCAATTTTCCATAGCCTGCCTGTCTCATATCCGCTGAGGGAACACACCAGTGCTGTGTTTATGCTAATTTTATGCTCTCTGAGTTGTGTCTGTTATTCAAAGCAGTTGAAGCAGTTATTGCCAGTAATCTTATTTCTGCGGGAGCCCCAGGGCAGACGAGGCCTCAAAATCAGGCCTGCAGACCGAGGCAAAGCCATCACAGCCTGCTGGTAAATGGCAGCTCTTTCCCTCCGAATCTGATATCAGTTACTTCGCAAACACAGTAATAAAATGAAACAAATCAGATTTTCAAGTAAATAAACCAGACTTCAGTGGGAAGCAACAATGGTCAGGGCAACAGGAGTTTAATAAGTGATACATAGGGGGGATTACAAAGCAATGGGCACCTCTCCCACACTGCTCTGATTTTAAACTGGCCCTTAAGCTTCCCCAGTCTTACGGAAAGGTGTTTTAACTCTACTGGAGGGACAGAAGGACATCAGAACTGACCTCAAGCAAAACAAGCAGTGAATTAAAGGTGTACATTCTCCTGCTAAGCATCAGGCAAAGGAACTGAAGGCTGTGTGTTCCTGGAAAGTGACAACGATCCTTGCAGACAAAAGCATGACAAAGACAGAAGGGATTGTCTCTTCTCACCCATCAGTGAAAATGCAATGAGCAAAGGATTACTAGTATTCTTCCCTGACATTTGCTCTATAGAAACATGGGAAGGGCATGGAAGCAAAAAGAGAACTGGGCAATGTCTCTGCTAGGTCTAAATCATGGGTAGTACTGCTCACAAATTTGAGTTCAGTGTTATGCTAGTAAGCTTAAAATTTTATTTTTCTTTAATCCCAAGTATCTTGTCTTATTTCTGCTCAATAGCTGACAAGTTCTTTCATCCACCTATCTACACATCCATCGAACCCATTCACCCACCTATCTAGCCATCAACCAGTCCATCCTTCCTTCGCACCTTCCCTTTGATATACATATGCACACCTATGTATCCATTCATCCATCTCTCTAGCCATCCATTCATGCATCCACCCACCCACACACCCACCTATCCATCAGTCCTGTCCTTTTCTCCTTCCCTTTATCCATCCACCTTTTAATCCATTTATTTGGTAAACAATTGTTGTCTGTCTACCTTATGTCAGACATGTTTAAAAACCCTCTAGTAGGCAAGAAATTGCATAGAATTGTGGCTATGCTCATTCATTCAACTACAAAAGCCAAGGTGGTAGAAAACCCTGATCTGAGAGACACAGACATGGAGATAGGTTGTTTGTGAAAAAATGATTCCTGAGTTCAAATTGTGTGTGTGTGTGTGTGTGTGTGTGTGTGTGTGTGTGTGTGTGTGTGTGAAAATAGAAAAGTTTAATCAAGAGCAAATGTAGAAAGTATCTCTGATAGAGGATTGAGTGGGTCATATGGAAAAATTACGAACACCACTGTCAATGGGACAGAGATCAGGGAGGTGGTAAAGAAAGTCTAGGTTAACTGGACACTGCTGTGTTTCAGTTTCAACTGGAGAGTGATTGGTGTGTTCTCTTTAAGCTTCTTTTCTTCACTAACTCATATGTAGTAAAGATACCAATAACTCTTGAAGGTAAAGCAGAGTATTCATTTGAAAACAGCAGCAGGTTATTAATTAATTAATTAATTTTTGCTTTCTTGTTTTGGAACTTTAAGATTCCTTTTAGTTCTTGATGCAACTTAGAAATAGAGTAGCTATGTGAGAGTATTGATTTTATAAAAGTAACTAAGTAACTATATTAGTGATTATGACCCATGAAATGTTTCTTATGTCCAAAATATTCTGTTGCATGGTTTTTCACATAATCAGCTCTAAGCAATAGTACTTCTAATGGAAAAGCAGAAGGCCTTTTCCCAAGTTACAAATGCAAAATGTAGAAAGGTTGAAGCCTGAACTCAATAACATGAGTGTGTTTCTAGTCTAGGTACATAATTATCCTAATCATATTGCTTTCCTGCCAATAACTTTTTCACATAAGATGACACAGGACCCAGTGTCTCAATACCTTCATGGACCACACATATTAATGACACATTGAATGAAGACCTTTCTAACCACTGTCAGTTCCCACACTACCTGCATCCCATTTGGATCTCTTGAGTACAGAATTCATGTCTGAATCGGACCTTCTTCTATTAATCAGGACAATTAATGTTCTGCCTTACTGAAATATTTCCCTTTCTGGGACCATGTTCCTTTAAGGAACATAAACTGAAGTGTTTGATATTTGACGTGTTTCTCTTCTTTGTTTCACTTATGGTACTACTAAAGAACATACTCTCCAGGAGTTTCTGAGCTGGCTCAGCCATAGGGCCCTTGACACTAACTTGAACATCTGAGTTCTATCCCACATTGTAGATCCTACATGTCAGAGGGAGAAAATGGACTCCTACAAACCGTCCTATGATCTCAACATGCCTACTATAGCATGAGTTTGGTCTAAAACATACAAATGAATAATCAAACATGTCTTTTAAAAAGTTCACTACATAATGAGAATATACAAGCCAGCTCAATGTGCCATTTGCCTTTTTTCTCCTTTTAACCACTAATAGCAAAACTAAAACAATATGTATAAGACAATACAAAAGTATAAATACAAGTAACAAAAACAGAACATATATGCAGAAATTGTAAGAGAAATACCATTTACCTAGTTATGAAAAGGTAAGAAACCTCAAAAGTGTAATTGTCTATTTACCCTAAACTAAGAATACTGCTGGGTGCGCTTTGCGTGTGCACTCTGCAGAGATCTTTCTGCTCCCTGGCTGCCTAGATCTCCTACTCACCAGTTTTTCAACCTTAGGAGCTGGTGGTCCGCGTGGCAGATGGGCCAGGCTCTGTTCTGCGCCGGAATGATCCTTTCTAAGTCACCTAAGCCTTTGGCATGACCCTTGACTCATAGTCAATGTAAGACTGTAGAGGAAGTAAAATGGTTGATGGAAGCTGCTAAAAACATCTTTATAATGTAAGAGTTGGCTATCCTGAGTCAGTCATAAGAACAGAAAATCTGTAGTGAGAATGTCGATGTAGACTATCCAAAAGTTACCAATCTTCATTCAAGATATCAATCGGGCTCAGGCGACAATTCTGCAGGAGTTTGACATTGGTTTATTGTCCTGCTATTGCTACAGTTCACCAAAATTATTGTTTTGATTTTTAAATGTGGAAGACATTGAATATCATACCATAACTTTTTCAGGAAAATAACATCAAGATATACAACTTTATTCCAAAAAGTAAAATATATTAAATTTAAAGAATTCTGTGATATAAATATAACTCATTTTTTAATCATAGACTGTTTTAACTATAGCTTATTTAGTTATCTATATCATAAAAATGTTTTCATAAAATTATGTGGTATCATCTCTGTTTCTAATTACACTTTTATCTATACTCAGATTTATTTAAACAAATGGAGTGGAATTCATAGTAGGTAATTTGTGTGTGGTTGTTTCACAAAAACAAATACATGTATTTCAGAGCCTTACAATGTCAGTACCAGTCTTCTATGCATTTAATTTTATTAACCTGTTAATATGTATAGTGGTTGCTCATAGTTTTAGCATCTTTTCTAGGGTTCATGATTGAAAATCAAGTGCTAATCTATGACATTTTCATTTTATGATTAAGCTAAGACCTCTACATAATTTAACTAGAGATTTTTGTTTGCTTTGTTCATTACTATAGAGTTCTGGAAATCTGTACTATAATTTTGCATATGTATCCTTTGGTGAATTTATGACTTACAATTTTGTTTTCATTAGAAATCATCTATTAACTTTCCCAATAGAATGTTATACAGGAATTTTTAAAAATCAACATATTTATTGTTTGGATTGTACTATTGACACATAATATGTCTGAATGATTTTACTCTTAAACTTATTTCTGCAAGTATTTCAGTTTTCTGTATTATGTGAATTTTCTCCTTCTTTGTCTTTTCCTTTTTGTTTGTTCACTTTAGAGATGGGACTTCTAGTTTTTCTTCCATTGCTGTGATAAACAGTACAGCCAAAAACAACTTAGGGAAGAAATGGCTTATTTCATCAAATAGCTTGCAGTCTATCATCAAGGGGAGTCAAGGTAGGAAATGAAGGAGTCCTGGAGGCAGGAGCTAAAGCACAGGCACGGAATAAAGTACTTACTTGCTTTCTCACTCTTCTTTAGCTCGCACAGCCAGCTTTCTTATACAACTCACAACCATCATCCCAGAGGTGGCTCCATCCACCATGGGCTGAGCTCTTTGCCACATAAAGCATCAATCAAGAAAATGCTCCATAGGTTTACCTACAGGCCAATCAGATGGAGGCATTCTTTTCTTCCCAAGTGAGATTCCATCTCCTCAGATGACTCTAGCTTCTGTCAAGTGGACACAAAACAAACCAGGACAGCTTCTAACTGAGACCCAGGGCTCATGACTAAGAAGGCTGGACAGTGATATCTACTATCCCCACTTCCCCTGTACTGGAATTTACTAACTTGTGACACCACAGTTGGCTTTTTCAGGGGTGAAACTGGGCACTGAACTGAGATCATTAGGCTTGTGCAACATGCATTTTTACCAACCATGCAAAGTCTTATATGAATTTAGATCAGAGTTCACTTATCTTAAGCTATTTGTATCACATTGTTTAAATGCTATATTATCTCTTTTTATTTATTTTTTATTGTATGCATACATACATAGTATATACATCATGTATATGATATACAACCTGTGTGATGTACAAACATTGATATAATTACACGAGGTAAACTAACCTGTCCATATTTTCATACTGATGTGTGCGTTTGTATATGTGTTTAAAGTACCTCGAACTCATTCTGTTGGTAACTTTCAATATATGAGTGTTTTTAACTATATTCAATATGCTGTATGTTATATCTTTGGACTTACTGTGCAAAGGGTGCTTTCCATATTCAGCCAACATTCCCACACCATTGTCACATCCTTTGTTACTGTTACTGGCCCCCATTCCTGTGTATTTAACAATTTCAATTCAAAGTGTAAGTGAGGTGACATATAGATCTGAAAAAACCCTGAATGAGTGAAGTCCAGGTAAATGTGTATTATGACATGAGGGTGTCTTGTCAATGCGTCTGAGATCAATTGGTCCATGGTAACTTTTCAAAACCATTACCCATAGGGAACAGGCACAAAAAGATAACAAGACTTTTCTCAAGAATCTGCATGCAAGTGTTTATGGATGATTGATCAGTGTGTACAAGGACTAACAATTGTAGCATCCTCCTCATGGATGTTTACATGAGGAGCCTACTCATCTATATGAAGACTAGGTAATCCTTACCGCCTTGGCATTCAGCTTTACCTCATAAATGGACTGAGGTTCCAGGTTGTAGAGGTATCAGGTTGAGAACCTCATGTTGACCCAGATTCATTGTGTGTCTGTCCTTTATTTGCTTTTCATTCCTAGCAAGGGTTCAAAGTTGTAGTGGAGGGGAAGAGAATGGTAAATGACATCCTCCAGCTACAACACATACACATATACACATTCACATATACCACACACAAGTCTTAAAATGAAGAAAATCATACCATTTGCGACTAAATGAACCAAAGAAGATATCATTTTAAAAGAAATAAGAAACAAAACAAAATGTTGACTCAATTTTCCACTTCTCTTATGGCTTGGGTCCCAGAACCTTTGCTAGGAATGAAAAACAAATGAAGCACAGACGCACAATGAATCTGGATCCACATGAGGTTCTCAACCTGATACTACTACAACCTGGACTTTTTATGTGATTCAAGTTCTAGGCTGCACCTGTCTTTGAATTCAAACTGAATTTTGGGAGTACTGATGGGTAGGGTGTTAGAATGCTTACTGTCAAGTGTAGGGCCCTGTGGTCAACAACACACACTTAAAAAAACAAGTGAACAAATAAAAATAAACAAAGTGGGTTTCTTTTAGACAGTGTGTTTTAGAAAGAGTTGTGTTGGGTCTTTATTATCCTCCATCTTTTTGTCAGGAAGTTAATTTGATTTAGTGTGACAAGGAGAGATGTGCTCTTGCTACTTTTTGGTGGTACTGACTTTTCTCCATTGTTTTTTTCTTTTACATTTCTTTTCTTTTCTTTTCTTGACAAGTTTTGAATTATTTTTGTCTTCATTTTATGCAAGGTTTCTTTAAGATAGTCTCACTATGTTGCTGTGGCAGGTTTAGAATACTTGTGTAGACTATGCTGACTCAAAGCAATCAATCCACCTGCCATTGCCTCCTATGTGCTAGGGTTAAAAACACGTCCCATCATTTTTGGCTTTTATGCATTGTTGATTATATTTTTCTTTGTTGTTATATAAATGCCTACATGAGCTATATCTATACACACTTTTTTTACAGATTTTTAAAAGCATTTTTATATAAAACTATATGAATATATTTTGGTCAGTACTTTATTTTTTTTAAAGGTTTTACGGTATGCATTGAAATCTTACTGGTTAGAATGACCATAAAGTACTTTTTAAATCTAATAACTAATTAACTTCACATACATGCAATAATTCTATTTTTACCTCTTTCCTACCACTGTGTTTTTTAGATATATTAGTTTCCATTTATTGAGTAACAAATTTAGATGCAGTTATTTTTTAATACATTAGTTTTTAAGTAATGCCTTAATTTTTTCTTTTCCATTTTCACAGTAATAATTTTTAACCAATAATTTCCTTCTTTATTATGCTCTACATTACATTTAGATCTTAGCTGTTTTACATTTAGATTTCATGTGAATAATTCTCTTCACATTGCCTAAAAATAAAACAAGCCAAACTTATTGTTAATAAACAGTTTACTTTTGTTTTTATTTATGTATTTATTTTAGTCTAAAATATCTTTATCTTTCTGTCATTTGTAATGACTGTGGCTATCAGGTTTAGTATTAATAGTTGGCAATTTGACTAGCTGAAATTTGTCATATCAATTTATGTTTTCCATCTGTTTGTTGGAAAAAAAAATCCACTTGTAATCTCATAAAAGTCTCCTTATAAGTTATAAGTAAGTTTTATTTCACTGCTTTCAAATTTCTTTGCCTTTAACTTAATAATTTGATTCAAATGATTCTTCCTTTTGGGGTATAGAAGCTTTTCGGTTCCTCGAGGTCACACTTGTCAACTGCTGCCCTTAGTGCCTGAGCAAATGGATTCCTATTCAGAAAGTCATTTCCTATAGCCATAGTATGTAGGGAACTGCCATGGTTTCTTCTAGAAGTTTCAATGTTTCAGGTATTACATTAAAGTATTTAATTTATTTGAAGTTAATCTTTCTGCAGGGTGGTAATTTAATTTGTCTTCATTTAGACATCCAGTTTCTCAAGATCTATTTGTCAAAAATGCTGCTTGGTGTTCTTTCATTTTGTTTCCCTTAATGTACACTTTTTGCCCCTTTGTTTTATATTGTATACCTGTAGTTGCAGGAATTCATGTTTGGGTCTACTTTTTGTCCATCTGTCTACATGTCTGCTTTTGCAACTATGCTACGTCATTTTTATTAGCATATCTCGGAATTATAGCTGGAAATATGGTATAAAAATCCCACCCATATAGAACATTTTGCTTAGAATTCCTTTGGCTATCTAAAAGTCATTGATGGCTTCAGATGTGTTTTGGCATTATTTTTTTCTAACTGTGAAGAGTACAAGAGTAATAAATCTACTTATGATTTTTTAAATCAACATATTTGGTATCCTTTGAGTAGCTTAGAAATAGAAGATTTTTTTCCTAATGTTTTGAGAGGTTTTTATCTTTATTTTTAGATTTGTTTTTATGTGTATATATGTATGTCTATGAGTATATGTGCATGCAGGTGCATGACCCTATGCTTGTAAACAGAATCCAGATGAAGGCATTGGGTGTCCTTTATAACACAATTCCCATTCCTTTTATGTAGGCTCTCTCCTTGAATATAAGTTTCAAGTTTTCTTGGCTAAGCTCAAAGAGAGTAATCCAGCAATACTGTCCTAATTCTGAGCCTGGGTTTAAAGAGTATGTGTGAGACAGTCATCTTCTAGTGAGACTGTAGGTATCCGAATTCTTGCCCTAACCGTTGTAGGTTTGCCTTAGGGCATATGTGCTTCACAGCCATGGCAATGAGCTCTGGATTTTATTTACAAATTACAACTTCGATTTTCTATGGTGTTCTGTGCTTTCCATCACCTCATATTTTTCAACTCTGTAGACATTCTTTTTGGTTTTGGTTTTCTGGTCACACTGTTCATTTTTGTCACCACACCAAGCCTAAAATTAATCTTCAGGAAAACACACAGAGAAAGAAAACACTAAATTATCCGTCATTTACAATACTGCCATGACTCTATAGTACCTCTAATTTTCTTTGAAGGAAAATACTCTCCTTATCTTTCAACGCTATTGAATCTTACAGAGAGAATCTGAAAGATAGTCAGACCATACTTTTGCTCAAAAATATTTTAGGGATAAAAGAGCTGTCAAGAATTCTCTCTAAATACCTCATAAAACAATATTTAAATATCTGACCAGACCAGAAAGAGAGTTTCCATGGAGAGTAAACTTAATTCCCAATAGCATTGTGGGGGCAATTAGTGGTGAATATGACATAGACTCAGGCCAGATGGATCAAGCCCCAAGTCCCTCCTCCAGGTAGGCTCAAGCCATATCAGACATGCCCCAAGTCCCTCCTCTTAGGTGAGGATGTGACATAGGCTGAGGACAGAACATTCAAGGTCCAAGACCCTCTTCCATAGGTGAGAACATGACCACATGGTCACATAAGCTCAAGACAAAAGCAGGACCACACCCCCAAATATGAGATGAGGTAATTCCAAGCCCTCAGGCCAAGCCAATAGGAAGCACCTGTTGTCAGACTATGAACCATCCCAAAACTGTATATATGAGGCCTGTCCAAAATTAAAGGTGTGCGGGTATTACTTCATCCTCTGAGAGCTCTTGTCATAAGAGCTGTAACACTGCTGCTTGGGAAGAGATCTGCTCTCCCAAATTTGCCCCCCAGAAGCTCTCCTGCACCCCTCTCTGCCTAGCCAGTCCCCTGCTGCCTTGGCCCGGCCTGGCATCTCTTGGCAGCAGTGGAAACAGAGATGAAGCAGCACCAGCAATGAGGCGACAGAAGTGGTTCACGCTCCACCGCCATCTTGATAGAACACCTTTCCTCCTCACCTGAACCCATGCACCTAGCTAAACCCAGCAGCAGAGGCAGGGAATCCAGTTTTGCCTTCCTGACCAGAGATCTCCATGTGGCACTTCTGGCACCCAGCTCACAGTATTGGATGACTGTCTTTTCTTAAAATTCAATTTCAGCCCCAGTGGCTTACTGTAAGATGTGGGACATTGGCAAGTAAGAAAGAAAAAAACCACATATTATATCAAAACACATAATAAACACGTATGTGACCAGTTCTTAATGCCATGCCTTCTCCCCTAGGTAAACCATCAATTGGTGCAAGTTATATGGCATGTCATGAAAAGAAGCTGACATTTCGATGAACCTCAAGTATTCATTAGTATTTCCTTAGCATGAATTAAGGCTGTGGTTTTTCATATCCGCAAGTTACAATAAAACTATCAGATTTCTATATAGCAAGAAAATTTCACAGTCAATCAAGTTTTCATGTAGTACAGCTTAAAATTTCTCCAGCTCACAACTTTTCAAAATCTGGTGGATGGAAGACAAACATTGTGGTATTTTGATACTATGCCATATTTGTTCATTTTCCAGTTACAATAATGATGATTGCCATCTATTGAGAGTTACTGTGCTCCAGGCATATTCTTATCCTTTTATGTAAATTAAATGATGCTATGCCAGAGCAATCAAATTTATCAGTTG
This sequence comes from Micromys minutus, assembly GCF_963924665.1. NCBI lineage: Eukaryota > Metazoa > Chordata > Mammalia > Rodentia > Muridae > Micromys > Micromys minutus. The sequence continues at coordinate 64,861,679 of NC_137974.1, forward strand.
TAACTGTGATGGACTTTTAAGACAAGAGCATAGTACAGCACAGAGAAGACATGATTCAGCAATCCTACCACACACACACACACACACACACACACAAGAAATGGAATCAGATTGTGAAATAAATATCTGGATTTAGGATCACTATTGTATTACTATCAAAACACATGAAGAATCTGTAGAATTATCTGTCAATTTATGAATAGTTGAGGAGAATGAGAACTACGAATGTATAGTAAACGGGTATGCATAATATACTCACACACTGGCCTGTTGTTTAGTCTTAGAAGTATAAAAATGTTATGTTATTAGACATAATGCAGATTAGTGATTCTCAATATATGAGTTGAGACACCTTTGGTAAACTTCTATCTCCAAAAATATTTAAAATATTATTTATAACAGTGCTGAAATTAAAGTTGTGAAGTAGCAATGAAAATAACCTTATGTTTGAGGTTACCACAACATGAGGAACTGTTGGTCACAGCATTAGGAACACTGAGAGCCACTGCTGTGGATAGGGGGAGAACTTTCCTGATATTTTTCACTGAAGACTCTAATTCCTGGCTTCCTCTGCAGACTACATGAGCTACTTCTGCCCTGATAACTGACTACATCTTCCTCTGTAGGTATTTGGGCCACCTGCATATGTGGGTCAACAAGATATGCCCCTTGTCATAAATAAACGTGGTTCCAAATAAGGACAGGAAAAGCTTCTCTCTCTCCCTCTCCCTCTCCCTCTCCCTCTTCTCCTTCCTCTTTCCCTCCCTCCTCTTTCTCCCTTCCATGTCTCTACTTTTTAATGCTATTTAAATGAGCAAGTTGTATTGATGTATCTAGGAACATATGAACTACTAAGGACCAAAAGATAATAGATTTGAGAGGCATCGGGCCTGAGTGTGAGGGTCTGGAGTGAGATAATGGAAGTATAATATCATTGTGTTAAAATACAATTTATTAATAAAAGTAATAAAAAACCTCACACCATGTAACAGAAATAAGAATAGGTGCTCATTTTTATAAAAGGGTTGTAATTACACAGTGGATGTACTAAGACATTAGGACTTAAATACTAGAGATATCTCAAAATAATTGTGATGGAATATGAAATTTAGATAGTATCTACTTCCTTTTGTTTCTATGAATAACTTTATTAACAATCTATTGATAGAAATGAAATCCAATAGGTCCCCAACAAGCCAGATGACAAACATTAACCAAAGCAGATAACTCTAGGGCAACATGGTGCATGAAACTGTTTCAAAGTTGGGAAGGGGTCGAAAACCCAAACTCAAACAAATGATAAATTAAACAAGCAACGTTGGTTATCCTTGAGGCTGGAATTGTAGTGAAGCATCTTGTGTTAGTGCCGCAGGAGTCTGAGCCCAGTGGATTCATCTGACACTCTGCCTTGGTTGTGCACTGTAGGGAGAGACACTCTGCAGAACAACATAGGTCACATGTGTGTGAGTGTATGGCTATGGCTTCCGTGCTTCTTGTGCTAAAACAGCCCAGTCTTAAATTCCTCTTCCGTTAGGCTGAGTCTGTTGGCCAGGACCTTAAAGCTTTTTATTTAGGACTGGGTTCCATAGTTATCTATTTCTTTAATGCCTGGTGTTCCTCCCAGATGGACTCGAAGTATGAATGATTAGGGATTCAGCAAGGCAAGGACTCAGGAGTTGCTTTCATCTTGACTGCAGATCATATAGCTTACTTCAATTCAGTTCACCTACTTTTCTGTTTTAACCTTTTAGATACATACTTTTTTGTATTTATATTCTTTAATTATAACCTTAGAGCCTTAGAGATTTGTGTGTGTACGTGTGTGTGTTAATTTTCGTTAATTTTACTTCTCCCTTGTTCTCTTCTTCTTCCTCCTCTTTTTTTCTTACAATTTTATTTTAAAAAATCAGAGATACCATACTTTTAAGTCTTATATGGTAGTCTGTTTTATTAAATACATGCACTAAATTTCTTCCCCAGCGATGAGTCTCCTAACAGGTTAACTAATACCAGGGAGTCTACACTGAAATAATGTAAGCACAAGCAACAATAATCAACTTAACATGTGTACTACCTATATTCTTGTGTGTGTGTGTGTGAACAATTAAAGAAAGAAGACTAATTTATGAACTTTAGAAAAGTCATGAAGAGAGACATGGGAGATGTTGGTGGAAAGAAAAGGAACCAAGGTATAATATAATTTATTTTAATAACTTAGCAAAATTAATTCTGAAAATAATTTTAAGTCACTTGATGTGCTACTGGGAAGACTGCAAAGAATAAGTGATGTGCTGCCTCATCCTGGATGCCAGATCACAGGGCATCTCAAGGTGGTTCTGTGTCCACTAGATAGCCAGGTGTAAATTCCTGGCCCTCCTGCTTCTGTGTACTTTCTGTTGTATTCCATTTGCTGTGAAGGAGCACCATGACCACGGCGACTCTTATAAAGAAAGCATTTAATTGGAGCTCCGTTCAGAAAAAGCTGGGTTTAGTCTATTATTGTGTTAAGCATGGGCAGATCTGTATAGACATGGTGCTGGAGAAGGAGCTAAGAGTTCTACATCTGGATCTGCAGGTAGTAGGAAGAGAGAGTCACACTGGGCCTGGCTTCAGTTTCTTAAACATCAAAGCCCACTCCTAGTGATATACTTCTTCTAATAGGACTCCATATTGCTTACTACTAGTACCCCTCTCTATGAACTAATGGAGGCCATTTTCATGCAAACCACTGTAAGATTAAAGGTACCACCAAGGCTGGCAGTAAAGTGTTACTGTTATTTGTCTGCTTTGCTTTGCTTTTCATAGAAAGACTTACTTGTAAATTCTACCCAAATTTGCAAATTGATTTTAAAAAAAATTATAGTTTTCCAGTATTTATACAAGCATTTAGAAAGAGTAACAAGAGAAGAAATCATGGTGACAATCGCATTATCACCAACAGCTGGAATCTGTTGCACTGGATCCTAAGAATACAATCTAGACTGCTTTAACCAAATGTTCAGACTGTTTAAATGTTTCTTTTATCTTTTCTACTTACTTAAAGAGAAAACAGAGCGAAAACCAATTGGATATGAATCTAATAAAAGAAAATTGTAACTCATTGCTAGCTACTCTTGGCAATTAAGAATGAGGAGGCATTTGGAAGGTGGAAGAAAAGGGAGAAATAATATAATTATAACCTCAAACATTAATAAAATTAATGAGGTACCTCATTATTTTTCTTTTTTGCTCCTCTACACACTCCCATATAGGTCTATATCCTTTTTCTCTCTCATTAGAAAACAATCAGGCATCTAAGGAATAATAACAAAAGGAAATAAAATAAAAACTAACAAAGTACAAACGAACAAACAACCAAGAAAGCAAAAGGGGGAAAGAAACCCACAAGAAACTCACACAGATAGGACACACAGTAATCCCACAAAATCCCCAAACTGGAAACCATAGTATATACACAAAGTTTAAGATTCCTTTTAGGTACCCTGATTCAAAATAAGAAAGAACTTCCAACGATGCCGCTAAGTATTGTGTGGGCCATCTAATGTTTACCATGGGACTTACCCTTAAGTGTAGCTTCTCCAGTGAGAGACTCCCCCTTTTCTTCTGTTATTTAATAAGAAAAGACTCAATGCTTTTTCTAAACAAAATCTAAGAAGAAAGCATCTATTATTTATTTAGACCAAAAAAGAAGCCCCAAATATTTTGTGTTCAAACATTTCTTCTTACAAAGAAGCTTGGGAAGAATTTAGGGCTAAATAAATGCTGCCTCAAACCAGGCGAGATAAAACATAAATCATTGCATTAAAACCTCTAACAAGTCTATCTGCTTTCTGAAACGACTGGGAGATGAAAGCAAGGAGTCTCATTTAAGAAGGCCCAGCGGATCCGCTCTGCATTTATATAGCTGTTATCAAAAGCAATTCATTTGGAGATCAAATAGACTGACAGATAGGACAAGCAGGGGATCACCACTGCCTTCAGGCAGCCCAAAGCCAGGACTGCTTCCCAGTGCTGGCACTGATATTGGGTCTAGTCAATGCTATGTCTATTACTCTTCCCCTTTCAGCCAGCTATACACTATCATGGTCCCCTGGCATTCTTTCCCATCCAGGCAACCACAAGGACAGCAATCCTAAGAACAGGCTTTCTCCAAGTGGACAGTCCTAACTCTAGATAGTGGTGACAATGGAGTGGAAATTAAGGGGCAACAGGCTCCAGGACCTCTCCAGGATTAGCATGTTGCCATTCTCAGCCATCTGCAAGCTGCTCAAACTTTGTGGTGATCTATCTACAGGGCGAGGACACTGGAGAGCAGGAGGCAGGTTTGAAGTTAAGTCAGTGAAAGTAAGGGTTTCCAGAGACAAATTCAGGGACATTTGTTTATCAAAGCAAAAGTGAGGCACTCCAGTTCTGGACTCACTGGATGCTTGTGAAAAGAATTTAAGCTACAGAAATCCAATTAATATTTTCATGTTTTTAAAAAGCTGTTTTATTTTAAATTATGTAATTATGTCCATGACTGTCTGAATGTAGGTATGCTCATGTAAATATGGATGATTATGGAGACCAGAATCATCTGAGTTGGGTGCTGAGAATACAACTCAAAACTAGAATTTCCTACCAAACCACCAAGTGGTCTTATCCATGAGTCCATCTTTTCAGCTCCAAATAATATATTTTGAGTTAAGTAAAGGTAGCACTGTCTCAAAGGATGACTTCTGTTTGCTGCACCGACACAGAAATGTATTCTTCTGTGGCATTCTGCACTTAATAATAAAATATAATAGCTTCATTAAAGTACATAATTTAATGAATGAAAATTTAATTCTATAGACATCACTTGTTTCAATTAACATTTTTTTTTTATTCATGCCCAAACTTGGACGGTACTTAAATTTCTAGGCATTTTGGTGTAGAATATGCAGAAAAAATAAAGACAAAGCAAAAGTCATCAAAAAAGATAAAGAAGGATACTTTTTACTCAGCAAAGGAAAAAATCTATCAGGATGAACTCTCAATCCTGAACATCTATTATCCAAATACAAGGGCACACACATTTATAAAATAAACTCTACTAAAGTTCAAAGCATATATTGCACAGACACAATAATAGTGGGAGATTTCAACACCCCTCTCTCATTAATGGACAGATCATGGAAGGTAAAACTGAATAGAGATGCGGTGAAACTCTCAGAAGTTATGAACCAAATGGATTTAAAAGATATCTATAGACTATTTCATCACAAACCAAAAGAATATATCTTTTTTCAGCACTTCATGGCACCTTCTCCAAAACTGACCATATAGTCAGTCACAAAGCAGGTCTTATCAGCTACAAGAACATCAAAATACTCCCATCCATCCTATCAGATCACCATGGACTTCAATAATGACAAAAACAACAAAAGGCCAGATACACATGGAAGCTCAACAATGCTCTAGTCAATGACAGTTTGGTCAAGAAAGAAATAAAGAAAGAAATCAAAGACTATTTAGAATTTAACAAAAATGAAGGCACAACATATCTAACCTTATGGGATACAATGAAAACAATGCTTAGAGGAAAACTCATAGCTCTGAGCGCCTTCTAAAAGAAACTGGAGAAAACATACACTAACAGCTTAAGAGCACACCTGAAAGCCTTAGAACAAAAAGAAGCAGATACACTTAAGAAGAAGAGACGGCAGGAAATCATCAAACTCAGAGCTGAAATCAACCAAATAGAAACAAAAAGAACTATACAAAGAATCAACAAAACCAGGAGCTGGTTCTTTGAGAAAATTAACAGGATCGATAAATCCTTAGCCAGACTAATTAGAGGGCACACAGAGAGTATCCTAGTTAACAATATCAGAAAAGAAAGGGGAGAAATAACATCAAAAAATGAGAAAATTTAAGAAATCATCAGGTCCTACTACAAAAACCTATAGTCAATAAAACTGGAAAATTTAGAGGAACTGGACAATTTTCTATATAGATACCAGGTACCAATGTTAAATCAGGATCATAGAAACTATCTAAACAGCCTCATAAACCCCCTAAAGAAATAAAAGCAGTTACCAAAAGCCTCCAGACAACAGTTATCAAAAGCCTCCAGACATAAATAAATAAATAAATAAATGAATAAATGAATAAAAATAAAAAAGCCCAAGACCAGGTGGGTTTAGTGAAGGATTCTATCAGACCTTCATAGAAGACCTAATACCAATAATCTCCAAACTATTCCACAAAATAAAAACACAGAAAATGCTACTCAACTCTTTCTTCGAAGTCACAGTTATGCACATTCCTAAAGTACACAAAGATCCTACAATGAGAATTTTAGACCAATTTCCCTCATGAACATTGATGAAAAAATACTCAATAAAATTCCTGAAAACTGAATCCAAGAATATATCAAAATGATCATTCACTATGATCAAGTTGGCCTCATCCCAGAGATGCAAGGATGGTTCAATATACAGAAATCAGTCAATGCAATGTACTGTATAAACAAACTAAAAGAAAAAAACACATGATCATCTCTTTAGATGCTGAGAAAGCATTTGACAAAATTCAATCCCCTTTCATGTTAAAAGTCTTGGAAAAATTAGGACATCAAGGCTCATACTTAAACATAGTAAAAGCAATGTACAGCAGACCAGTAGCCAACATTAAACTAAATGGTTAGAAACTTGAAGCAATCCCACTAAGATATGGAAATAGACAAGGCTGTCCACTCTCTCTCTATTTAATTTAGTACTGGAATGGAAGTACTATCCATAGTAATAAGACAGCAAATAGAGGTCAAAGGGATAGAAATTGGAAAGAAAAAGTTCAAAATATCACTATTCACAGATAACATGACAGTATAATTAGGTGAGTCCAAAAATTCCACCAGAGAACATTTACAGCTGATAAACACCTTCAGCAAAGTGGCTGAATATAAAATTAACTCAAACAAATCAGTAGCCTTCCTCTGCTCAAAGGATAAATATCCTGAGAAAGAAATTAGAATATTGACACCCTTCACAATTGTCACAAAGTATACAAAATACTTTGCTGTGACCCTAATCAAGCAAGTGAAGGATCTGTATGACTATAATTTCAAGTCTCTGAAGGACGCATTTGAAGAAAACCTCAGAAAATGGAAAGATCTCCCATGATCATGGATTGGAAGGACCAACATAGTAAAAATAGCCATCTTGCCTAATGCAGTCTATAGATTCAATGCAATCCCCATCAAAATTCCAGCTCAATTCTTTATAGAGTTAAAAAGAACAATTTGCAAATTCATTTGGAATAACACAAAACCCAGGATAGCAAAAACTTCCAGGGGAATTACCATCCCTGACTTCAAGCTGTATTACAGATCAATTGTGTAAGAACTCTATGGTATTGTCAGAGAGACAGGCAGGTAGATCAATGGAATAGAATCAGAGACCCAGAAATGAACCCATACATCTATGGTCACTTGATCTTTGACAAAGGAGCTAAAACCATTCAATGGAAAAAGAACAGCCTCTTCAACAAATGGTGCTGTTTCAACTGGCCGTCAGCATGCACAAGAATGCAATTTGATCCTTTCTTATCTCCTTATACAAAGCTCAAGACTTTCACATAAAACCAGGTACACTGAACTAATAGAACAGAAAGTGGGGAAGAGCTTAGAACACATAGGCACAGGGGAAATTTTTCTGGACAGAACACGAATGGTTTATGCTCTAAGATCTAGAATCGACAAATGGAACCTCATGAAATTGCAAAGCTTCTATAAGGCAAAGAATACTGTCAAAAAGATGAAATGACAACCAACATATTGGATAAGATCTTCAACAATCTTATATCTAATAAAGGGCTATTATACAATAAATACAAAGAACTTAATGACTCCAGAGAATCAAATAATCCTATTATAAATGTCATACAGAGCTAAACAAAGGATTCTCAACAGAGGAATATCGAATGGCAGAGAATCACCTAAAGAAATGCTCAACATCCCTAGTCATCAGGGAAATACAAATTGAAAGAACCCTAAGTCTCTACCTTACATGAGTCAAAATTGCTAAGATCAAAATCTCAGATAACAGCAGATGCTGGGAGGATGGGGAGAAAGAGGAACATTCGCCCATGGTTGGTAGGATTGTAAACTGGAACAACTACTCTGGAAAACAGTCTGGTGGTTCCTCGGAAAACTGGACATAGCACCAGGGGATCCAGCTATACCGTTTTTGAGCATATACTCAAAAGAAGCTCCAACATCTAACAAGGACACATCCTCTACTGTGTGCAGAGCAGCCTTATTTATAATAGCCAGAAGTTGGAAAGAACCCAGATGCCCTTCAACAGAGGAATAGATACAGAAATTGTCATACATTTAGAAGATGGAATACTACTCAGCTATTTGAAACAATGACTTTATGAAATTCCTAGGCAAATGGGTGGAACTAGAAGCTATTATCCTATGTAAGGTACCCCAGTCACAAAAGAACATTCATGGTATGTACTCACTTATAAGCGTATAATAGCTCAAAAAGCTTGGAATATCCAAGAAGTTATTCACAGAACTTAGGATGCTTAAGAAGAAGGAAGGCCAGAAGTTGGATGCCTCATGCAGCCACTAAACACAAGCATTATTGCTGATGCCATGTAGTGCTTAATGGCAGGAACCTGATATGGATGCCTCCTCAGAGGCTCTGCCAGAACCATAATGATACAGAGGAGGATGCTTGCTAACATCAGACTGAATACATGAACCCCAATGAAGGAGCTAAAAAAAGGACTGAAGGTGCTGAAAGGGTCTGCTACCTCGTGGGAAGAACAAAATTATCAACTAAACAAACCCACCACAGCTCCCAGGGACTAAAACACCAACCAATGAGTTCACATGGAGAGACCCATGGTCCCAGGTGCATATGCAGCAGAGAATATCATTCTCTGGCATCGATGGAAGGAAAGGCCTTTGGTCCAATGAAGGTGCATTTCCCCAGTGTATGGGAATGCCAAGGGGCTGAGGTGGGAGAGAGAGGCTTTGAGAGGGAGCACCTTCATGGAGGCAATCGGAGGGAGAAGGGGGATGAGATTCAGGAAAGGGGCTAACATCTTAAATATAAATACAGAAAATATCCAATAAAAATAAATAAATCCTGTTGTTCTCACAAAATATTTTATCTCATTATAGATCTTAGCATTGTCAGTGTCTGTGATTTTCTCTTACAAAATTGACGGCATTCATCCCTTCCCTTCCAGGAACAATGTTTTAGTTTTTCATTTACATATCCTAATATCCCGCATGTTAACACTGCCATTTTAAACAAGAGTGACTTAAACATGGGCTCAATAACATGTCGATAGTGGATCATTACTGACAATTCTCATCACAGAGGTAGATCAGACTAGTGAGACATTTTCTTATATTGTGTTGCCTTAAAATGTTGAGTGTGGATTGGTGTTTCTGAAACCCTTCATCTGTCATTTCCAGACTGCTGTTGACTCTGGATCAATGAAATATGAAGAAGCAAAACCATGGGTAAGGGAAATACTGTATATTAAAACACAGCTCTTTCTTTAAGTCTTAAGTATCAGAAAAACATTCATTGTATACTCACTCATTCAACATCTGTGTCTACTCTCATAATAAACTACTGTAGAGCAGAGACCAACAGTAACATCCACTCTCTTTCTCCCCTTTGTCCACAGCTGAGCACAAGGCTAATGCATTAGTCTCTTTTCTGTCACAGTGATAAAACATCATGACCAAGGAAAGAAATGGGAGGAAGAGTATTTGTGTTTAGTGTTCCAGAGCATCATAGTAAGGAAGGCGTGGCAACCAGGACCAAATCAGGAAATGCTAATAGGGCCAGGCTATAAACCCTCAGAGACCACTCCTTGTGATATATTTCCTCCAGAAAGTTGCAGGACCTCCTCAAACAATGCCACCCACTGGGACCAAGCATTCAAATACCTAAGCTTATAAGGATCTGGCTTATTTCCCATCCAAACCACTACAGCTAGAATTACCTAGGACAAGACATTTGATGCTACTTACCTAGATCAGGTTGGCCTATGGACATGACTTTGGGGACTGTCTTGACTATTATTCAGTGGGGAAGGCCAGCATTTTGTGATGGCACTATTCTCTTGGTAGGTGATCCAGGAAAGTATAAGGGAGAAGAAAGCAGGCAAACAACTCTGTCTGTCTGTCTGTCTGTCTCTCTCTCTCTCTCTCTCTCTCTCTCTCTCCCTCCCTCCCTCCCTCCCTCCCTCCCTCCCTCCCTCCCTCCTACCTTCCCTCCCTCCCTCCCCAACTCTTTTGTTAGCTCTAAATGTGTACTAACTCTCTGCTTTATTATTCCCTCCAAGAGAGCGCTGTAATGTAGAGGTGTGAACAAATAATCCCCTCCTTTCCTAAATCCCTTTCTTTCAGGCTATTTGTCCCAGCAAAAGAATTGCAACCATAGCACATCCTTACCTTTGTTATCACCTTCTCATCTTCCTGTCTTCTTCCTAAAACAAAGGCGTTAAAAAAAAAAAAACAAAACGTCATGCTCAATCCTTACACACCAAGAAAACGTTGACTAATTCCAGGTTACATCCTGTTTTACATGTACTTTTTGCTCATTGTAACTAGTAAGACCTTAATGCAGAGTATCAAACCTTAAAAAAAAGAAAACAAAAGCCAAGCACTGACACAATTTTATTTGTATACATTTATGCAACAGTGTTTAAGTTTTTTTCTTTTATCTTTGTTTTTAAAAATAAAGTTAAAAAAAAAAAAAAACAAAGGCGTTGCCACTATGAGGATAAAGAATTATGTACATGAGTCAGAGTAATAGATACATAAAAATATTCTAGAATTTTCAGTTTATTAAAGTATAAGGAATTACTATTTTAGAATAACCAGTTCAGGCTAGATTGTCTGAAACTGTCTGTCATTTCTGAACTTTAGCTGTGAAATTTCCATATCCTGAGAACTGGCCCCTCCCCTGCTTTAGGCAAATCAGAGAAGATGCCATAAACACAAATGTACTTCTGACAAAAAGTCAGTTCAGGAATGTTTCCACCTATGTAAAATAAGCATATTATTATAACTATATATAAATCGAAGCGTTGTTATCACACTTCTATGGCTGTGAACAGATGCTATCATCAAAGAGATTTCTACAAGAAAGGGTTTGACTGGGGACTTGCTTTCAGAGGGTTAGGTTATTCCATGAGCATAGAGTGGCATGGCAGCTAGTGGTCAGGCTTGGCACCTGGACCTTAGCTGGAAGTTTATATCTGATCTAAAAGCAGAAGGCACAGAGTGTCAGAGAACTGGGCTCAGGGTGGGCTTTTAAAATAGGAAATCACAGTCCCTGTGACACACATCCTCCAACAAGGCCACACTTCCTCTTTCCTGAATAGTCTACAAAACCGGACTGAAACTTTCAAATATGAGAGCCTATGGAGGTCATTTTCATTCAAACCACCACAGACAGTGATTTTTTTTGGGGGGGCCGATCCTCTCCCAACCTCACATAAAAAGTCAAAGTAGACAAATGTGATCATACACACAGCAGAGAATATAACTGATATAGTGAAGAGACCATCCGAGAAATTGAAAAGGAATTCAAAATTATTCACCTAAGTTTGGACTGATACAAGGAACTAGAAAATCTGATTTTAAAGTCAAATGATAATTCAACTGAAAATCAGCAAATTTCAAAAGCATATAAAATGGGATGTATTACAATTATATTGCAACTCCTAACATTGAAGGAAAATAACAGAGGAGATTACAAAAGAATTTTGAGAGCCAGCAACCAGGATGCCTGCAGTTAGGTAGTGTTCTCTCTCTATTTGTTTTCCTTAGACATGGCTGAGAAAATGAACCCAAGAAACCTCAACATTATGGTTGGCTGAACAAGACGGGCATCAGTGACGATGTCAGTAGATATGCCGGTGGGAACAGAGGCAATTCCACGTGGCCCCACCTCTAAATAAAGAGCTTCAGGTGGTCAATGGCTGCTGGAGAGGAAGAATTAGTTTTTTCGAGGGACAAGCAGCTTCATTGGTGTTTCAGTGTCAAGTGGCTAGCTCAGGACACATGAGCATACTAACATTGCTAAATGGTTAACATACATTTGCACACACATATAGCTATAATAATAATTAAAGGTAATATGAACATGAGAAGAGGGCAACATGAAAGGAGTGGAGAGGTGTTAGGAAATACAAGTGACATAGATGCAGTGATCACATTTGAAGTCCTCAATATAAAATTATAAAAAGAAATTATGCAAATGAATCTCAAGTATATAAAAAAATTACATCATCAACAAAGTAGTGTGTAAAGGAAATATAGTATAGATGCACAATGGGTTAGTTTTCTTTCCTCTACACAAAACCTTGACAATTTTGGCAATATAGTTGCTAGGGGTGGCTCAATGAATATCCCAAGCATAGAAAGAATATTGTCAGACGTTACCACCTATAGATGGGAAGTTTAATCGTTGAATACAGAGAATTGGAACAGAAGGAGGCATGGCAAGCCAGGAAGGAGAAGGGAGAAAGAAGATACAAGAAACTCTGGCAGTGAATACCAAAACTAGGCTAAATGTAAGAAATTTGTTGAAGTTCTTCAGGTTATTAGGGAGACCATAGCACACAATGAATGCTTATGTATGTTACAAAGAGATAAGAGAAATGTAAGCAGGATGACACATACCTGTAATACCAGGATGGCACACACCTAATCCTAGCATGTGGGAAGAGGTGATCAGGATCTCCAGCTCACTCTGGTCTGCATGTGACTCTGTCCCAACCTAAGCACAAACCAATAAGATCCGAAAGAGAATACGTCTAATTTTCTCAAGACAAAAAATTATGTTAGAATGAAATGCTGATTAACACCAATTTAGACATTGCATGTATATAGTGTATATGTGTGTCTATGTGTGTGTTCATATGTATATGATGTATTTGTATGTATATATGTGAACATGTACATATGTGCATGTTCATATATATGTATCACAGTATACTGCAGAATTAGATACAATTATTGGATATTAATTTAAGTCAATTAATGAATGAAAGAGGAATAGTTCAGTAAGTAAGGTAAGGTCTTCTTGTGGCACAACATATTGAAAGAAAATGTGTTGGATTTTTTTCCATGTGGATGTTGCACAATTTGATGGTCAAAGTTTCAACTAGTAACCTATTTCTAACTTGATATATTTGTTATAAAAAGTTTACACTATTTGATATTCCAGCAACTTGCACAGGTTGCTTGCCTGTAGCATCTGTTCACCAGCAGGGTGCCTTTTTCTGGCCTCAGTGGGAGAGGATGTTTCCAGCCCTGCAGAGACATGATGTGAAATGATCAGAGCAAACCGAGAAAGGGCACTATCCTCTTAGAGGAGAGGGGAGGGAGGATGGGGAGGGACTTAGTGAGGAGGGGGCTGAGAGGGAGCAATGATTGGCTTGTAAAATAAAATAAAATAAATCTATTTATTTCTTTTTTAAAAAAGGACTGTACCACCACATATTGTAATTGGTTTTTTAAACTATATTGTATTTTCTTAATACTGCATTTATATTAAATAGAATATGAAGAAAATTATTTTATTTAAAACTGCAGGGATGTTTTAATTGCTCATTTAATTATTGAACAAAATTTTGATTTTGAGCAAATGTGCAAAAGGCATGCTCTTTATCTTTAAAGCAAATCACATACTTTACAGCCCCAAGTTAAAAATCTCTATATCCAGACATCACCTGTAAACCACTGCACACGCCTTCACAGTCAAAGAGAATGTTCCTGATGCCATTGGAAGGTAATGCATCAGAGTGAAGTTCTTTATTATCTATGAGAGAAAGTAGCTTGTAGATAAATGTCCTAATGTTATTGGCTTCAAAGCATTCTGCCATTTATTCTCCAGATATGTAAGCTCCATGGCTACCAAGAAAGACTGCCCCTAACAATAAGAGACACTTCATATCCCTGTCTCTTCCTTCTCTCATTTGACTTCAAATCTCCCCTTTTCTCTTTTTCAACTTCTTCCTTTAGATGTTCATTTTGGAGATATGCTTTTCACTGGGATTAATGGAGGGTTTGCATTTAAATGTTTCATTTACTAAACAGCAAAATATTTTACTAGAAGGGAACAGTATTAAGGAGAAATGATTTTTCCTTCTGCCCCGAGGCCTGGCATAGACAGGATTTGATTTGCTATGTTCGGCCGGAATCTGGATTGATACACAGAGATGAGAGGAGGTGTTTAATAAAATTTACATTTCATTTTCTCACTTGACACCAGTCTCCTGTCACTCATGGTGCAGATGGCATTGCTGCAAATAACTTTTGTCAGAATCTAGTAGAAGAAAGAGAATGAAATGAGAAAACAGAATGGGAGATTTAAAAATTGCCATTTCTTGTTTTATTTTGTTTTGTTTTTTTTGGGTTTTTTAAAAATCTTGTGATTTTACTCATAGAAACACATATTTATGGCAAAAATACTCAGAAAATACAAATGCCTTTACACTCCTTCAAAAAACACATTAGATATAATGTACTCATTCAATGTACGAATAGCAATAAAGGTAATGGATCAGAACAGGGTAAGCTAGGGTATAAATGTCCTATCTGATCATCAAGGCAAAGTCAGCATAAAAAATACACCTAAATTTTTAAAATAGTGACTCAGGAAATACTTTTTATTTCATTATTACATTTATATTTAAAAATATATTAAAATTAGTTTTTATAGAAATAAACATTTATTGAGATTTTTTTGATTGTACTGTCCAGTAAAATTATATGAATGAGACTAAGTTTGAGCACAAGGGTGAAACGTTATTTAATGTGATGCATTCTGAACAATATCATGCAATTTCAAGTTGTTGAATCCTTAACTTATAATAGATGCACTTTCTATTTAATCAGTTTTCTTGTTCAGTTCCCATTGCCATAAGAAAATACCATATCCCAAGTAGACTAAACAACAATCATTTGTTTCTCATTGTTTTGGAGGCAAGTAGTTTCAAGACCAAGATGTAAAACATCAGAATTCTGTCACTGATGAGAGCCCTTTTTCTAGTTTAAATATTGCCAGCTATTTTCTACGAACTCATTTAACAGAGAACCTAGCATGGTATGGGAGTCAAAGGAAGAAGGGTATAGAAAGAAAGAGAAAGGGCTCCCACATCTCTACTTTTATTAGTAAGGATCTTAGCCAGATCATTAAGTGTCTAACTCCATTATCTAACCAAGCAACCATTCAGTTTTCACTCTCACAACTTTTCACAATAGCTTCTCCGATCCTTCTATTTCCTGTACTTACAAATAGTATAACAGCAGCAACTAGGACTTCAATGTACAAATCTGGGGAAAAAATAAACCTGGAGTTCACAATAGGTTGACAGTCTGGCAGCCTGTGTTTTATGTATCTTTTTCTCAGTACTGTGATACAGCAGACTGAGTGAAAACATGGGTTTTGACTCAAATCAGAAATGATTCAAACCCTACTTAGTCATCATGTTATTTTAGTTATTTTTCTGTTGCTATGGAAAACCAGCTTGACCAAGTCAATTTATAGATCATTTAATTGGTCATATGGCTTCAGAATCTTGGTGTACTTGATGGTGGTGTGAAGGCATAATGTCAAAAACAACTGATAACTCACACCTTAATCCAGCAACAGGAAGCAAAGAGGGCACACTGGGAATGATAGGTGTCTTTTGACACTTCAGAACTCAAGCTTATTGACACACCTCCCCCAACAAGATAAGACTTAATCTTTCCCAAGAAGTTCTGCTAACTGAGGACAGAGTATTCAAACACATGGGCATATGGGAGCTGTTCTCATCCAAATGGCCACATCCAAGTTCCCTGCCCCAGTGGTCTAATGATCATACTCATCATGTAAACATCATTGAGTCCAGCTTTAAAAGTCCCCATAGTATTTCCATCTCAACAACTGTTTAAAAGCTTGATGTTTCTTCTGAGACTCAAGGTGATCTTTTAAATATAAACTCAGGTAGGATTAAAAAAATAAAATTGCATAATTCCAACATATAACTGGCAGAGAATATGCATTATCAATATATCCCAAATAGATAAAAGTGGGGGCATTGTGAGACAATCCTGATACAAACAAGAGTAAAAATCAGCTGGTAAAAATCCAAATCCTGAAAGTGTCTGATGTATGGCATCTCATGGCTCATGTCAAAGAGGTTTTGTGGATGTTTCCTTTTATCTTTGCTACCTGCAACACTCTTCTCTCTCTTTTGGGCTTACTCCCTGTTTCAAGCTGTCTTTGGCAGAAAACCCATAGCTCTGGCACATATCTAACCCCTTGGAATCTTCCAAGCTATCAAGTCTTCATTTTCATTTTCATAGTGACCAGTTAGTGGCCCTACACAAGTACTCCCCTGCTATACATATTGTTCACCTGAACTCACTAACTTTAAAGAATGATTTTACAAGTCCTTTAATTTTGTATCCTTCATAAATCTAAAGCAAGAACCACGTGGATTACACAGGCAAGTTTGATTGTCCACTTTGGATAGAGCTGGGTCTGGTACCTTAGGTTACATTTTTAGAAGCCTTAGTTGGTTTCTTCTTGCTGCTCCTCCAATCGTGCTCTCTACCAAGAGAGGGTATTTTCTTTATGGCCATTGCTATTCTGGACCTCACTGTGTAGACCCGATTGGCCTAGAACTCAGAGATATGTCTGCCTTTACCTTCCAAGCACTGGGATTAATGGCATATACACCTGACTTTGTAGTTGACCTGGGTGAGTCTTGCCCTGAATATACCCTTTCCTTTGTTTCACTGAGGATGCTGCCTTTCATTAGCTCTGACATAAAATTTTCCAGTGCCCTCTCTTCAAACTGTATATTTTATATTCCTTTTTGCTCAATTTGTTCTTTTATTATTGTAGAACTGCATACAAGGGATCACTAGTAACCACAAGACACAGTCAATACTAGACAGCTTTGAAATCTCTTCTGCCAAAGAAATTCATTTTATATTGACTTTTAAATTGGCCTCAGGTAACTTCTTAGGGCAAGGGCCAAGGTCAGCCATATTTGAACTCAAAATATGAAAATAATGGCATCTAGCTCAGTCAAGGTTAAGGCCTAGCTTCTTCTCTCTGAAATCTCTTGTGATCCACAGTCTACATTGCTCTCATTACAACTGTCTTCCATCTCTACTAGAGTGACCTCTCAAACTCTTTTGACTTTTTTAGTCAAAGTCCCAAAATCTTTCATAGTCCTCCAAGAAATATTATGGTCAGCTTCTTCACAGCAATACTCTATTCTTGGTTCCAAATTTCACTTCTGTCTTAGTTACTTTTTTTGGGGGGGGGGGGAACCACACACACAATGACCAAGTTGTGAGTTACAAAAGAATGCATTTAATCGGGATTACTATTTCAGGGGCTTAGAGGCCATGATGGCAAAATAAAGGTACAATGGCAAGAACAAATAAGAAATCACCTATTGATCCATAAGCAGGAGCCAGAAAGAGAAAATATTTAGGACTATCACAAGTCTTTTGAAATATCAAAGTCCATTACCAGTCACACATCTCATCCAACAAGGGCACACCTCCTAATCCTTCCCAAGCAGGTTCACTAACGGGGAACCAAATATTCATACATTTGAGCTTATAAGAGCACTTCTCATTATAGCTACCACACAAGTACATGGGGCATGCAAGAAAACTAGGGACATAAAATACAGTCAAAACAAAATGGTAGTATCTGAGAAAGATTCAATTAAATATCCAGTGAAGGTAATGCAAAGAGAAAACAGAGAAGCATTGTTCATACTGACAATGCAGAGATCCTCCACAGTCACCACTAGAATAAGCTCTATTCTTTAGCACTGTCAAGTGATGTATTAATTAACTTTTAATATAATGGACACCACCCTACAAAATGAGATAACAAATGTATATCCTTGTTTTTTTTTTTTTTTTTCATTTCTATTTGTCCTTTAGGGTATCAATGTTTTAACCATATTGGATTATTATTGAGACAACTAGTATAATAGAAAGAGATTGAGAACTTTAGAAAGAGGTGATAATTAAAGCTGCTACATCATTAAGAATAGAATAAAACTACTGTTAGGAATAGGAGTTGGTACTGTTACTCAATCTATAATCTCAAATGGATACCTTTAGAGTATTCAAGACTCGAGGAAAACACTCAAGATTGTTTATTTACCTGATATTAAGAAAAATTCTACATTTAATTTCTCAAGCCATCCTCTTTATTTACAAACTAGAGTACATAGCATGCTATATATCTAACTTGAGAGTCTAAATATGGGGAGCTGATAACACAGTAAGTTCTCCATCTCAATGCTACAGCATATAGTATTTATTGGCTTAGAATTAAGTCCCCATGGATTTAAATACAGAAAATATCACACTGTGCTACTAACCTAAGACAAAGAGTCAAGTTATCTGGCAGGCATACCTAAATAGTATAGAAATTTCTTGGATCCACAGTTAACTTAAAAAGTCTCATACCTCCCTTTGTCTCCTTCATGTGGACGAACACATTTTTGTACTTGCATTTTATTGGGAGAAACATAGTAGACAGTGTTCAGTTTGATTTTTTTAACATATTGATATTACATAAATTGAATAGGTTTATTTTTCTATTGGACTCCATTTTACATGAAGGATTTATTATGACCTTTAAATTTTGGAATTTGCCTTTAACCCTAACAGAGGATTGACATCTCCCTCCTTTTCTTCTACAGAATGGGTGGTAGAATGCATTCTCACACATTTTCTACGATCAAATCGACTCTGTTCTCCTGCTATCTGTACTATTTTGAAATAAAAGAAAGAGTGATATGATAAAATGATTTTCAGACTCAAAAAGAGATGACACAGACACAATCAACTCTTTGGATTTCAATCAAGTTTAAAAGGTCCTAATATATTAAAGAATTTTCTTATAATGAGAAACTACCATGCCAGAGAGACTCTACTCTTTATTTTAATTTTTCACCGAAGAGATTCCCAATTGATTTTAGTAATTTATTTAAAACTTACCAGGTCAAGGGAATCCTTATGCCTCACTTGATTTCATAAAAGAAATTAAAAAATATTTTAAAAAGCTGGAGTCTAGAACCTTCCTCTCTTATATATGTCTGTAATTTGTCACAGTGCTGTAATGAAGATTCTAGTAAATTGCTCTACACTTGATTTGCATTTCTTCTTCTTATTGCTTTTGTAAATGTGATACCAAAACAATTTTAAATTTGAGAAGAGAATGATTGAATAAATGTCCAATTTTTAAGTATTGGAATCAATGTACTGTCACAGACATAAATAATTTTTAAAAAATTAGTTGAGTAACAACTGAGTGTGTTTTACGTTTCTCCTCTTTTCCCCCTTTTTGGTTTTGAATGTACTTAATGTTAATTTTAACGTACAGCAATTTTATATGTTTGGTACTCTGCTCTTAGATGGGTAGAAGTCATTCAACTGAGTAAGCTTTTGGAAGAGATAAAACCTGAGAGAGCTCAAGGCATTTTTGTTTTGAGCAGTTTTACTGGTGGTGACATGGGCAGGTTTTTTTTTTTTCAATTTTATTGGATATTCTCTTTATTTACATTTCAAATGTTATACCCTTCCCCCCACTCCCCTTCCTCCTCCCCCTCAACTTGCTTCCATGTAGGTGCTCCCTCTCCCAATCACCCTCTCCACCTCAGTGCCTTGGCTGGTTGATGATGTAGTTTTTCCCATGAGGTTGCAAAACTTTCAGCTCTTTCAGTACTTTCTCTAATTCATTGGGGTACCCGTGTTCAGTTTGATGGTTAGCTGCAAGCATCCCCATCCATATCTATATGATTCTGGGAGACCCTCTGAAGAGACAACCATACCTCATTCCTGCCAGTAAACACTTCTTGGCAACAGCAATAGTGCTTGGGTTTGGTGGCTGCATATGTGGTGGTTCTCCAGCTGAGGCAGTCTCTGTAGATATTTTCTTCAATCCCTGCTCCTCTATTTGACCTTGTATTTCCTCCCCTGCTTTGTTCCCCCTTCTAAGAAGGACTGAGTAATCCACATTCTTGTCTTCCTTCTTTTTGAGCTGCATAAGTTCTATGGATGGTTTCTTGGGTATTCTGAGTTTTTGTGTGTGGGTGGGGCGTTAGTATCTGCTTATAGGTGAGTACATACCACAAGTGCTCTTTTGTGAGTTGGTTACATCACTCAGGATGATAGCTCCAAGGTCTATGGTAACTACCTGATTCAATTTGCTTAGTCTCTTCTCTAGGAGTGACATTGTTTGAAGGCTGAACCTCACTGAACATGATGCAAAAAGCAAGAACAATGGGACAAATACACTGGCTTCCCTTTGTATTTTACTATGCGAAACTATTTATGAATGTTCTCATGTATTTGACAGACTAACAAATGCATATATTTACCGAGTACAAAATGTTTTCAAATAGACATCTACTGTGAAACAGCTGAGTAAAACTAAATGACATCTGTATCACCTCTCATATTTATCAGCTTTCTGTGATGAGCATCTCTTAAAACCTGTTCTCAAATATTTTTAAATCCTCAGAGCCTTAGTACAGTAATCTCTTGGGAGGAAGAGCATATCATATAGAGAGCATTGGAAATGAGCAACAAAAATAGGTTCTTTGAAATCACACATGAAAAAAGATATTTATCCCATTGCTTATTTGGTTAATAGGAGTACCTTAGAAATATTTACCTTTACCAATGGTGCTGTGCAGGGCTGGCCCACAGTGAGCTGTCTTTAACAGGCTTGTTTTAAGCCATAAATGAACTTAGTGTCTTTTTGTGCTCCCAATATTTATCCCACTCATCCATCCTTTTCTTTTTAAGCAGTAAAAAAGAGGACCAGCTCAAAACTTATCTCACGCAAAGATGATCCTGCACTGCATGGGGTATGGATGAGGAGATTAGAGTTAGAGTGGAGAATTGTGAATAAATGAGTCTTGAGAGTTGAATGAGAAGGTTGGCATACAAAAAAGGGTCAGGATTTCTGTTATGATATGATGTCATTCATTGAATGAGGAGAGGAATATAATGAGCTGAAACAAGGTTGAGCTTTGCACTGACTTCACAGTGGCTACGAAACAACTGACAGAAAATTCCCAGTAGGTACATGGAATAGAGTTCAGTAAAAGTCTGGGCAGAAATTAAAAGTGTTGAATGCAGTTACCTGAGTGCAGATGTAATGCGAAGAAATACAGCAGGCAATGCAATGACTGAAGGCTACTCCCTTAACACAGCTTCAAAGGACCACACCTAACATTTCTTTTCTAGTCTCCTGGGCAGCCCTTATACTTTCTTTTACTGGGAAACAAGAATCACTTATCTGATAAATAAGAGAGCCATTAGTTCACTTTACCATTAGATTATGTTTAATCTTCCAGGAAAATTTTCTTGTTCTAAGTTTGACCCAACTAAAATGAATGTTAGAACTAATGAATCAAAATAGTGAGAATCTACATTCTCCCTTCATTGTCCAAGATCAGATGTCTTCTACCCCATTTACCATGTAGAAATTATTTTGAATATTTCCTCTTTTCATACAAACAACTACAGTGTAAAATTTAACTATTGTGTATAAAGATTGCCTAAATTTAGTATTTTGACATCTTTTTCTTAACTGAAATCCCAACAAAGCCTATGTGACCATCATCTTTCATGTACAAATACCCATAAGGTGTAAACAATAATGTTTGCAAGGCAGAAAGCTCCCAATGACTGAAATGAAATATACAAGTAACTTCTCTTAAGTTAACTCTAAGTGGAGGGTAAGCTTTGGTGAAAGATTTCTCCTATTTCTACAGCACAGCAGATACATCTGCTAACTAGAGCTACCTCAGATCTTCCATGAGACAAGCCTGAAGCATCCTGAGTGTTGGTTGTGAGAGAACTTTAATTACAGTTTTTATTAGTGACATTCAGTATATATAGAACAGGTATTAAGTTGGCTGCATTGAAATCAGTTTGAACTCCAGAAAACAGCAGCAAGTGTTTGAGAGCCTATTATTTTCTGGAATCGAGTAAGATTAATGAGAGGTACAAGAGACATGACCCTGGACACAATCTCAGTGTATAAGTGTTTGCCTGAATGTCTTCCATATAAAACTCAAAACATTCAGAGTCCACATTCTTCCTTTGTTGTTCAGATCTCTCATCCTCCACTAACCATGTAGAAATCACCTTGAACATTTTCTTCTTTTCACACAAACACCCACAGTGCTCCATGCCCACAGCTGCTACTGGATAGTTTCTGGTGGAGCTGTGTGGAGGCAGAAGGTCTCAGTGGGAACGCAAGTGGCCTTCTCTTGAGACAGGCCCATGCAGCCACTCCCTTTGTTCAGCGGGCTAGGCTTCTGACCCTGCTGCCTCTCTTGCCTGAGGTCTGTGCATAAGAGGAGCAGCTGATCATGGCCAGCCAGCTGGTATTTGAGCAACTGCTGTTGGGCCTCCTGCCAGTTCCCAGGTTCCTGCAGGGTCAGCTGCTGAGCAAGAGATCCGGAGACACCGGTGGTTCTGGGAATCTTCGGGGCAGGTGTAGCTGTTCTTTCCTCTCGGGCAGCATGGCGGCTAAGTTTCCTTTTGGACACTCCATTCATTGAGTGTTGGGGAAACTGGCTCTGCATTCCCTGCATGACCTTCATTCTCACGTCTATAAAAAGACACAGAAAAGAAGAAGGGACTTTGTTTTCAGCCAGTTGATTACTACATTCTATATTCGAATTCTATATTTGGCCACCATGACAGCATCGTCAAAGAATAAAATATTGAATGGCATCTATTCAGCAAACTTCCAAATAAATTTAGAAATATTTTCTTTTAAAAGTATTATTTTTCCTACTCAACTTGTAATTAATATTAACCATGTAACCAAGATGCCTTTATATCATTTCCAGAAGAAGAAAAAAAGCCACTCTTATGATGTTATTATTAAGTTAACAATTATTTTTAGTTGTAAATGTAGGTCAAATTTGAAATATATATCATAGCCAAGGCCAGATATCAAGCCAATCAACATGTTTATTCAGAAAGTTGAATTTTTGAAAACTAGCATTTTCCCCAAAAATTGCTTTAATAATCTTAATTAGCACATATCGCAATTATGAACATCAACACATGTTCTATAGTAATTCTACATGTAGTTTCACTCTTAAAACAACTTTTTGATGTATGAAGTGTCATGACTGCTTTAGATGTAACAGAGTCAAGAGATGAGTTAAGCAACTTTCTAAGACCACGAATAAAGCAGGAAGAGACCTTCTGGAATAATTCAAGTATTTGTCTCTACAGAGTTGTTGAAGCCAAGGCCACACCAGTACTGTGTAAAGCTTAGAACAAGCAATGAGACTTCAGAAACAAGGGCAATAGTGAAAGAAGTCATGGTGTGCACCCACTCTCTTCTTCTGGAAGCTGTCTGTGTGATGGTCACCTTCCATTCTCTACACTATTATCCAATGCATATAGCAATGCCAACATATGCGGGTGATGCCTTTCATGTGCCTTACTATATACAGAAGTGAGATACCTGTCCACATTCTTGAGAAGCAGACAGTAATACCATCCTCTACATTTACTATGTCCCTTCATCTTGCATCTCCCCTTCAACCCATTACTCTTTGGTTACACATTGGACACGGCAACTTATTAGCTGGTATATTACACAGTTCCAATTCACTGAGAGCTGCCTTTGTTTCTATAGAAGACAGTCAGCACATCTTTGCTTTATCATAAGAAACAGGGCACAAAGTACCAGTTTCAACCTCAGTTCATTATAACAGCAGATTGCAAAAGGATGTGAAGACGTATGAAGGAGATCACAACTCTGAAAATACAAATGGTGCTTTTTATTCACAGTGGAAAAATGAGAAGAAATCTTACTGCTCATGTCATGTCCACAGTGCATGGATTAATATCTGAGACACACATGTTCTTCATATCTCTCCCATCCCTTTCCAGACCCTCATTGCTTGTTATTTATCTGCCATGGTCACCTAACTGGAATGATTCTCTTACTGAGAGCTCTAGGAACTTCCTGGTTATGCTAATTCTCCTATAGGGTCTGCAACTCCTTGCACAAATGTTTCTTGAACACTCAAATACATGGATTTATATCTCCATGCACACTGACTGGGGCGATTCACTTGACATATGCAGCTGCCATGACTGACCACCTTCACTTGTGTGTTGGCCCTTTCTTCCTCACAGGGTTTTGAATGCCTTCATGGACAGACCTATTTCCTGTGATCAATTTTGCACATTTACCATGCCCTCTTACAAAGCCGTTACTGGACTTGGTATCAGCTCCATAACTACTTTTCTCACCAGGAGGAAGAGATGGTTTTTCAGCAACAGCAAAGAACCAGGAACACAAATACTGAATGATCACATAGAAGCAGACTTGAAAAGATAAACGAGTTTTAAATTTTAATCCTTAGATAAAACCAATACAACTAAAGACCTGAGGAATTAAACACTTCAAGCCACTTTTTCTGAACCCATTAAAGATGCTCTCATCCTGGTTTTGAGAGACCTTTGTTGGAGATATCCCTGTCCTTTTATTTTTCAAGTCTGCATCTTTTCATAAAAGACAAATGCGAGCCTCGCTTCGTTTGCTGACCCCTAAACAATTTTTTAAATCTTCCATGAATTATTTACATGGCAACTCCAATCAGCAACACACCTGACAGACTCCCCAGCTAAAATGAAAGTTCCCAGTGTAAAGGTGCCCAGGGAGACTGGCCACCTCCCACTGTGAGATTATAGACAGAACTAAGTCAGCACACATTATGTGTCACTGCCAACATCAGAAAGAATCAGCTCCTTTGATCTTAGACCTCCACAGGAAGCTTAGATCTCAGACAAATTAGATAAAAAAATGAATTTATATCAGATATGTGTCCTAAGGCATTGAGCCGAATGCTTGGGTTTTAGGGAAGGAAGAATAGTGAGTATCAAAACATATGAATTAACATGCTTCCTGCCCTTATCATTCTTGTTGATGGGTCTCCACTAAAATGGGAACATGAGTTCCAAGGAACCAACCATGCTGCTTGATAGTCGTTATCAGATGTGATAAAGCTTCGGGGAGAGCATTATAAAATATGGGCAAGACATACTCCTATTCTCCTCAAATAAGGACTCATTGTGTTGAGGACCTTATGAGTGCATGTAAACTGTAACATCTCCGGCTCCTTGGTCTCTTTCGACTTTGAGAACATTCTAAAACAGCATGCATATGCTGTGCCTGTGTATTATACAATTTCTTAGTGTTTTTCTCCAGTTTTCTTTGTTTATTTCTTTTCTTTTCTTTTCTTTTCTTTTCTTTCTCCCTTCCTTTCTCTCTCCCTTTCCCTCCTCTCTCCCTCCTTCCCTCCCTCCCTCCATCTCTCTCTCTTCCTTTTTCCCTTTCTTTTTTTATTTTTATTTGCCCCTGCCCAGTGAACTTTTTTCTTTCTTTCTTTAACAGCACAAGAAGTGTGCTTTCTGGTTCCCAACCCTCATCTGAAATATTCCTATTTTTTTCTTAACCTGATTTTATATATGGTGCTTAGTGTTGAACCACAGAAGTTCTCAGTACAGTTACTTTCTATGAGACTCATGCAGACTGAAGTGCAGGTCAGTTAGGAGAAGGAATGTACTCTATTGCTTGCCATAATAACTGGGAATCCTGCCCATGTGTTAGAGAATGTGTACAGTTAGTAAACACTGTTGCTGTGTTCCAATTAGATTCTCTAATCCTTTGTGTGGAGTTGGTGATTTTTGTAATAAGCAATACACCGTTTTTCAGAAAGTAGAGCAATTTAGAGAAAATAAGACAGAGAAGACATTTATTTAGTCTCTTACATACTGTCCCTGGCACCTTGCACTTCATTGGTTTGGAAATATTTTACTTCTAGTTGTGTTTGGTCAATTTATTCAACTAAGTCATGTTTGTAATATTTAATTTCTTGTTTTATTTTTATTTTTTTAAATACAAATCTAGATAAATATCCTACGCAGTCAAATTGACTAATTTCATGTGAAGACTGTTTTCCTTATGAATGTTTTTATGTTAACATACAGAGTAATGTGTTTTTGCTATGTGCATTTTCATGCACATATGGTACTATATTTTTTTTTCTATTCCTCTTTACCACTCACATTCTCTACAGCTCTATTTTGCTTTTACTTTTACCATAGATTTTTCTTAACCTATATTACTGAAAATATAATAGATTGATAGTCATTTTTCATTATTATAGCCATATATATTAATAAATAATAATATATATCACCACAGAAATTGAAGAGTGGTAACATAAATGTTACCTCTCTGCTAGATCCTAACATTCCCACAGCCATGGCATTGACTTACTTAATTTATGTTAGAAGATTGGCTCTGTCTCACTGGTTAGTACATTACGAGGAATCATACATTTTTTTATAATCATCTTATACTACATTGCATAAAGTGATTGAAATTACATAAAAATAAGTTAATAGGTCTTTGTAATCACGAAACATATATCATAAACATATGACCATCCCCTACCATATTCAGTGCTTCTTTAAACTGCTTGGCAAAATATAGTTTTTAATTGATTCACCATATTTTTCCATAATATTCTTCAATCTGACCACATATTTATACCACTTTCAGACACCACCTAACTGCATTCTATGTGTTTATTGTGTTGGTTCATTTCGTGTTGCTAGAATGAAATTCCTAAGCCAGGGTAACTTTACAAGGAAAGGGGTCAGCTATAAATGCTAGTATCATTTACAAATAATTTTCATTGGTGTCTTTTAAATTTTCATTTATATCTAATTACATTCTGTGGTGTCATATGGTCTGTGAGTTGTTTCTGGGGTGTTCTGAGATTTGATAGCAATTTAAGACTTCTTCCCTGGCATTGTTGTGAGCCAGAGTTTCTGCAAAATGGACAACCAAGTCCCTAACAAATGAGATTTGATACAGTATAAAATAATTCAGGAGGACCTAGACAGGCTAACCCAGTCTTTCAAAATAATGCTCTTTTACCCTTTAGCATCCAGTTACATATCTAAAGTTGTTAACTGGATATTTGTCTGTGGTGATTTCTTTATTCTTCATTGGCTGACATGATTCTCTAATTGTTTCGAAAATCCAGTTTTCAAATATTAGAATTTGACATAAGGTGGGAAAGCTGATAACATCTTCTTAAACCTACACAATAGGATGCAATGATACAGTAAATTAATATTCAATATTATACAGAGGGAAACACTAAACTTGACTAATCATTCATTCTCCTAGGTTCTCACCCAAGTGAAGCAATGATAAGAAGAAGCTTGTGGTCAGGTTTCTAATTCTTGAGTTGTTTGCCATTTGAAACCAAGTAATTTTTGTTGTGGGCTTGACACCAGGCATCAGGTAATATTCCAGTATCCTTGGTCTCTACACTGCCAGCAGTGATCTACCCTTATCAGGTTCTGGTCAGAAATTATTTTCTTCATGCACTGCAAATATTCTTCAAAGCAAATGTAAATAATTGTCCCTGGAATTCTATCAGTGAGAGAATGATGACCGAGTGATTCTCCTTTTTAATTTTCAACTCATACTCTTCTATGCAAGACCATTGGTAAGTCAGTTGCCAAATAGAGGGGACAAAATTGCTATGACAGAGAGGTACTGTCCTTGGGAAAGAAACTATCACATGCACAAAGAGTTCAAGAATACCTACAGAGTTAGCTAACCTGGGCCCATGTTAGGGGCAGTGTAACTGAGACTAAACCACCAACCAAAGAGTTTGAATGTCTAAACCTATGGCCCCTGCTCATATGTAGCAGATATACAGCTCATTCTTCATGTGGGTCCCCTAATGACTGCAACCGGGCCATCTCTGACTCTGTTTTGTGGGCCTTTGGATCCCTTTCCCATAGCTGGGCTGCCTTGTCTGGCTACCTCTCCCTCAGTGGGAGGGAATGCACGTAGGGTGTCTGGGTACCAATGGGGGTCCTCCTCTTCTCTAAGGAGAACAGGAGGAAGGAGTAGGGGAAACTGGGTGTAAGAGTGAGAGTGGAAGAGAGAAGGAAAGGGAGGCTGTGATCAGCCTGCAAAGTGAATAAACAAATGAATGGAGGCTTCTTTAAGAAGTTCTCAAGGCCATAGCCACTACTTTGCAGTCCATACTCAATGTTTCTTAATCTAATAAGAAAAGCATTCAGAACCTGGAAAGAACCCAGATGTCCTTCATTCAATGAATGGATACAGAAATTGCAGTACATTTACACAATGGTGTACTACTCAGCTATTAGAAACAATGACCTTATAAAATTCCTAGGCAAATGGATTAAACTAGAGAATATCATCCTGAGTGAGGTAACCCAGTCGCAAAAATACAGACATGATGAGCAGTCACTGATAATTGGATACTAGCCCCAGCAAGCTCTGAACACCCAGAAACAACTCACAGACCATATGAAACTCAAAAAGAAGGAAGGCCAAAGTATGGAAGCCTCAGTTCTTCTTAGAAAAAAATTTAAGTGTATAGCACCCTCTCAGAGTGTGGTACACCTAGAACTTAAATCATTAATAATTCAAGAGCTAAAATTGCAGCCTTGTGGCAATCCTTGGTATTTAAAAATCATTATGTTTAATCTTTACACACCAAGAAAATTTCGACTATTTCCATGTTATGTTTTGTTTTATATGTACTTTATGCTCATTTTAACCAGTAAGTTTTCAATGCATACTATCAAACCTTTAAAAAAATCAAGTACTGAAAAAAAATATCAATATAGTTTCATTCAAAAACGCTTTTAAAATCTGTACATTTATCTTTGTATTTAAAATAAAGTTGTTTAATTAAAAAAAGACAAGGATCAGTTAAAAAAAAAGCATTCCCTTTTTTATTTAAATATAGCAGTAAAAGATTCTCTAGCAGGCTCAAGCTTTGCAGATAGGTCTTACTCCTTCCCCTTTCCTTGCTCCTGCTAAACTGTGAGACTTGATTCTAAAAGTTAGACCCCACATTCTATTCCCTTATTTGACCTCTGGCTCATTCTGGAGATAAAGCACCAAGATCCAGTAATCAAAATTCATTGTTTGGCTACACTGGCTAACCTGCCAATCAGGGCTTAGCAACTCACCCTTACACGGACTTCCCCTTTTCTCCTTAAAATCTACTTCTGCAAAAACAAACAAACAAACAAAAACAGCTACTGCTTGCTGTGTGCCTTTGCCTGATTCAGAGGCAGCCCACCCCAGCTCCACCCTACCCCATCCCCTTGCTCTTGGTTCCCCCATCAGGGTAATCAATCTCCATTTGCTGAGAATTTGGTGTCTGGGTGTGTCCTGGAACAAACTGGGAGGAGGTCATCTCCTTTCAGAAAGACTAGGGAAAACTGTATGAAGAATAAATGCTTAGTATCTAGTGCCTCAATTGAAAGAGTACACTAGCAAACTAACAAGGAGTTAGGCTATCCCAAATTGACTGAATGTCACATAGCGAGTCATATGAAAGTCCAACAATACTTAGCGCATGGTTAATTCATTATATGCTATGATTTTCCCTGTGACCTTGGCTGATATTAATTCTCTTAATTGATACACAATTTGTGTAACAACCCTAACTGTGAGTAGTGTTATTATGCCAATTTTACCGATTTGGAAACTAAGAGGCATGGGGCAGTTGTTTGTGAAACTGGAGGATAGAAAGTCTGTCAAAGGAGGCATTCAGAAGTAAGCCCAGTCTGTCTGACTCCATGGTTCCATGGCCGCGACTCTCATATCCTCCTGTTCCCCATCTGACAAGGAGGATTTGTTAAATCTGAGGCATAGAAGAGAAGCATTATATAAGAACTGGAAAGATGGCGTCAGCATGTCCAAACCCTTGGCGACTGTGAGTTCTAAGGGTCCCTTTCTCCACACTTCCCTCCTTTCCTCCACTCTTACATCCATGACATAATGAACTTAGCATCTAAATTTAGGAGTAAGACTCAGCCCATCTTTCCAAATCATCTCCATCTCTGAGGGAATCCACAGGGAAGGAAGATGCTGGTGAGCAGGAAAGACAACTCTGTTAGTAGTAAATGCCAAAAGTTTGAAAACACAGACGGAAATAGAACACTAAAATGTCATGTAAACAGTGGAACAAAACCAAACTTATTTAAAGCATTTTAATAATTAGACCCTTTTGGAAATGATGTTTTTAAGATCCCGACAAAGCTTGGAAGATAAGGAAACAAATCTAGCATGATCCTCCGGGAGAGCTCAGATAGCACATTTATTTTTAACATGGATGTCCTAATAAAATGGCCCCTTTGATGTTCCCATCTCTCCAGTCTAAACTGATCCCCAGAAGTCCAATTTCTTGTCTCGTTCCTGATAATTTATTAATAAACTACCCCATAAAACACAGTCATTGTGGAGCATTTAATAACATTAACTTAAGCAAGGAGACTGGGAACCGTGTAGATAACTATGCTAGGTTAGGTGCAAGCACAGTTTCCCCCAGCCAGTTGCTGAAGAATGTAGCTAAAAATGAGCTGCTGGAGTCAGAAGGCAATTTCAAATAACCCTGAATTGGCATGCAATGGAAGACAGGAAGCTTTCCTCTTTCAAAGGTAGGTAAGTCCCCACAATCCAAATGGCTTGATATGGAATCTCCAAAGAGTTCTTGTTTTGCTTTTCTCATTCTATTTTTCATACTGGCATGTCCTCACTTCACTCCTGCCCGTACCATTATCATCATCATTCTCTTGACCATCACCATTATCCTCATTTTTATTATTATTTAGTATATTTTAAAGGACTGTGCTATATGGCTGAGTAATTTTGGAAAAGTAAAAATGGTATTTCTTCTATGGGAAATGGCACAGTCAAACAAGCTACTATGTATATTTGTAGGCACACATATGATCAAACACACACACACAAGAACACACAAATGCATTCACTTGCACTGCACACAACTGAAAATATCACTCAACTATCGTTTTCAATAGACAGATTGCTGTTAAACCTGAACTCAGAACCACTAAAACCATTACTCCTTTTGTACTAGAAAAGATGCTACTTAACAATTAAGAAAACTAGAATTGTTTTTCCATTTAGAACATGTATTTTAAAATGTTTCAGAGTCATGGGAATTATGTGACTATTTTTTTATACACACTATCCATGCTTGACAAGCTTGTGTGCTCTGGTCACTGCATCCCTAACAGACATTCTTAGGTAGGCTAAAAGCCAGACACTCATTTGAGGCAAAGCCTTAGATTTCTTGCTTTATATCAATTCTAGTGATAGTAACTGTGAAAGAAGCAGGAGCGAACCACAAATGAAACATGCTGCTAATAGTCCCAGGGAACAACAAGGCAGGGTTGAGCAATTCTGACTCAGATCTTGAGGGTTCTACACTAAAATCTAATTTGCACAGCGGGTTTTTGGCAACTACACCCTCTGCTTTTCCAAACTCAGTAATGGTGCCAAATTGGCAGCTTTGCAACAGTTAAGAAAAAGATTATATGCCTATCCTCTGGCTTTTGCCCTTGTCTCTGTTAAACAAACTCCAAAGTGAAACCAATAATCTTTTTCTAAGAAAAGATATATAAATGCCAGTTCAAATAACTGGCTACTAGTTTAGGGAATCAGATAGACTCGTGTCTTCCTGCTTTAGGGCATTATTTAATTAAGAAAAAATATCGAAAAAAATCCCAAACAAACAAACAAAAACAAAGATGGAGCTGGAATTAAATCACTTCCTAACTTGACATCAGGGGAGAAGGATCCACTCTTACTCCACAAAGGTTTTAGCTGCTTAACCCTTACCTTCTCCCATAAAAGTGTCTTCTTTTGTTGTCCTTACTTGTAGTCCTTGGGGTTTGGAAGGCATATGGGTATTTTTCTTTTGTTCCTTAGTCTGGGATTCAGATATGTCTTCTGGTTTTATTTCTGAATTAATGAAAAAAAAAAAAAAAAACAAGTGCCTTTTTCCCTCTTGTTTTATCATTTTTTTTAATTGCAAAAAGCACCTAAATGTGAAGGCATTTCTGTTATTCATCTCTCCTTCAATCATGATTGTGATTTATATTCAACAAAATGCGTATAGTATGTCTAGATTAGGAAATGGCATTAAAAATGCTCACACACCGATCACTAAGTGTTTGATATAAATTTGTATTGTATGATACATTAGCAGTTACCTATTGATTTTGAAAACTTGAGATACAACTAGTTTTAGTTAAAATGTATGGTAAGTAGAAAATAAACCTGATTTGGTAAAAGTGAATTTTCCACTTATTTTATATTCACTATACATTAAAATAATATTTTGGATATTTAGGATGGAGACCAATTAGAAAATTAATAAACTCATTGTGTGTCGTACAGTATTGCTTATGTTATATTTCTGTTGGAAAAGACCAGCTAGTACAATAAAAGCTACTAAGCTGTTAATTAGAAGTAAATAATAGATTCAAAGAAATCTTCCAGAAATTTACAGAGAGCATGCGACCACATATAGTTAAGGATAGTTACGGATACAACCCAACACAAAGTCATACATTCATTGAAGAAATTTTAAGCTAACTTAACATGGAAATGTAATTAATTAATATCTCTTGTTTTAAAATTGGATGTTTTATTTATTTACATTTCAAATGTTATCCCCTTTTCTGGTTTCGCCTCTGAAAACCTCCTATCCCATCCACACTTACCCTTCTTCTATGAGGGGGCTCCTGTACCCACCTGTCTCACAGACCTAGTGTTCCTCTACACTGGGGTATCAAGCCTTCCATTACAGGACCAAGAGCTTTCCCTCTCATTGGTGCCAGATAAAGCCCCCTCAGCTCTTTAACTCCTTCCCCTGACTCCTCCACTGGGGTTCCTATGATCAAACCAATGTTTGGCTTCTAGCATTCATATCTGTAATGGTCAGGACCTGGAAGGGCCTCTTGGAAGACAGCTGTATCAGGCTCGTGTCAGCAAGCACTTCTTGGCATCAACAATAGTGTCTGGGTTTGGTCTGCATGTGGGATGAATCCCCAAGTGGGGCAGTCTCTAGATGACCTTTACTTCAGTCT
This sequence comes from Micromys minutus, assembly GCF_963924665.1. NCBI lineage: Eukaryota > Metazoa > Chordata > Mammalia > Rodentia > Muridae > Micromys > Micromys minutus. Next base: position 64,894,740 of record NC_137974.1, read on the forward strand.
CTGCTCTACTCTTTGTCTCTGTATTTCCTTGAGACAGGAGCAATTCTAAGTTAATACTTTGGAGATGGGTGGGTGGTCCCATCCCTCACCCTGGGCCATGCTTAACCTCTGGATATGGTCTGGACCTGCTCTCCTTCCCCCTTTGTGGGGTATTTCAGTTAATGTCATTACCATGGGATCCTAACTTTTTTGATACTTAAAAAATGGATTACATGGCCCTCAAGACTGAACATTGCAAATGTCAAAGTTGTATTTTACTATCATATAGTTGGGTAAACCATAAGGATCCACTCTCCTAACAGTGCCATCCTATGCATCAGCACATCAATCACAGGCCTCTAAGGAGTGTCCTCACCAATGTACACACTGATTAACAATGGATTCAAATTCAGATATGCCATTGAAAAATCTGATAAATGAATCCATGGATACTGATGTCTTTAAAGAACAGAAAGGGACCAAGATTAACGACTTACATGTTGATAACTGCAGGAAGAACCTACTTCTAGAACTGAGGGCACATCCAAAAGACAAGAGATTTCCAAGGTTTAGTGTGTGACCTGAGAATTGCTAACAGAATTAGGTAGTAATTAAGAGTGAGAGGTATATGATTCAATCCAGAGGATTATAGGAGGTAAAAGATTTTGATAATCTACTTAGGACTTAGAAAGTAGCATACACAAATATACACACACAGCACATTTATACAGACATACATAAACAAACCTACATGTACAAACACAGATACACACACACATAAAAAAGACACATACACATAGAAACACATATAGACAAACACAGGCACAAACATACACACACATATATAATTATATATAATATATGTATACACAAACATAATCGCATATCCATATGTACACACAGACTGTAGATACATACAAACAGAATGTAGACAGAATTTCAGATTTAAATATGTAAACAGTATAGAAAATGAAGTTCAACACGTTATAGGCAATACAGTTTAGAACCCCTTCAGGACAGAACGAATATATATATATATATATATATACACACACACATACATAGAGAGAGAGAGAGAGAGAGAGAGAGAGAGAGAGAGAGAGAGAGAGAGAGAGAGAGAGAGAGAGAGAGAGAGAAGAGAGAGAGAGAGAAATATTTTACTAATAGCTTATCTATCCCTGGTTACCATAAATGGGGAGAGAAACAAGATCTCCATGCTGAATGCTGTTCAGATGCAGTGTTTATCAATTAGGGCTATCTTCTCAAATAGCCCTTTCAAGTCCAAACATAATGAACATTCTAGTAGTTAGGCAAGGCCCCATCTATTGTATGTAGTTCCTGTATTTGAATCTTATCCATTGGATCATTGTGGCATCTTTTTGGTAGTTACTGCTTACAGCTGTAGTTTCAAGCTGATTCCTTCTACTACAGGTAGTTCTTTAGTATACTCAAAAGGTTGTTGTGTGGGGGCTGGGTATAAGGAGAAGATATTTAAATTACATATCTGCACCTTTTATTCTCATTTCATCTCCAAAACTAAAGGAAAAGAGTAAGAAGCCCTGTGAGAGACTACCCTTCGGGGTGCAAGTTATTGTCCATAGACATGAAATTCTGCGTGTGGGGACAGGATCAAGGAGGTACAGGATCATCTGGAATGTCTCACTGCTAAGGAAAACTACCTGGCCTTGCTTTTCTCCCTCCATAAAATTTGTATGTGTGTTTTACTTCCTTTGTGTCTCATGGTGAAGTACCCAGAACAAACTCTCAAGGATATTACCAAGTATAATCCTGAACATCTGTTCATCCTTTCTCCACCTCAGGTGGGTGGGAAGTAGGATGATAGATGGGACCTACCATATCTAAGAGTAGGCTGTGAAGACAAACTGCATGGATTTCCAATGCTGTTTGGACAGTAGTCCCTTACTGGGGGATCACATGCACTGTAGAATAATAAACACTGCCTCACCACTGTTAAGTTGTTTAAGGAATAAATAAACCTATCTGTCTAATGCACTTAGAACCTGGCCAATACCAGTATGCCATTAATGTGATCATTTATTATTTTTGTTAATAATCTTATTAATATGTTTGTTAATAAAGATTAAGTAATACCTGCTATGATGTTATGTATACGCCAGACCCAGGGAGTGGCAGTGTTGGGAGGTGTGGCCTTGTTGGAGTAGGTGTGGCCTTGTGGGTGTGGGCTTTTATACCTTTGTGATAGCTGCCTGAGAGCCAGTATTCTGCTAGTAGTCCTCAGATAATGATATAGAACTCTCAGCTCCTCCTCTATCATGCCTGCCTGGATGCTGCCATGCTTCTGCCTTGATGATAATAGACTGAACCTCTGAACCTGTAAGCCAGCCCCAATTGAATGTTGTCCTTATAGAAGATGCTTTGGTCATGGTGTCTATTCACAACAGTATAACCATTACTAAGACCTGCCTTTATTGTATTTATTGAAATGGTGGATTTAATGGAGTTGTATAGATTGCAAACAGTCATACCATTCTTTGAAGACATGAAGATCATGAATATATTTACTATACATGATTACTTCAGACATTTTCATCAACATCCTCCTCAAAGCCACCTACTTCTTGTTTTGCTTTTCTTGAACCAGCAGCAAATGAGACAGCTCAGAGCCACCCATGATCCTACTGAGCACAGGGTCAAGGCCAGGATGATAGTTGATCTCTCATTTCTGGCCACAGGCAAGACAGCAAAGGGCTTGGATCGGGCTGTAAAATTAGTACCTGTTTGGGAAGGAAAACCAAGTTTGAATAGTACATGAAGATATTGATATCTATCCCAGAGCAAGCATGTGAAAAATATTTCTTTGAAGTTACTAAGCAAATTAAGCAATAATAAATTCAATTTTTATGTTCTGGAAAAAGTGTAGGATGACAATAACAAGTCAAAACTTTTCATTTCAGCTTTGTCCATCAAGAGGAGAAAACCTTCTAAATCCTTCATTTGATATTCAGACTAACTTTCTCCATCATATCCTCTCTCATGGCCTACTTATGAGAAAATATGATCTTTACTCAAGAATATGTGGAACTATTCACCCAGACAAGTAGTCATTGGAGGCAAAAGTGTTCACAAAGAAAAATTAATAGTAAATTATGAAAGCCTGCTTACAGCCTACAGGATAACAAACTCCACTCCAAAGTGCAGATAGCACTTAGTGGGTGTGTTTGTGTGTGTGTGTGTGTGTGTGTGTGTGTGTGTGTGCATGTGTGCATGCATGTACATTGTGTGTGTGTATGTGTATTTCTGTCTGTGAGCACTTGTTCAGGGATGCTAGCAGAAGACAAAAATTGAGCACCAGATCTCCTGTACCAGAAATTACTAGCAACTGTAAATTGCCCAACACCAGTTCTAGGAACACAACTTAATGAATAGCAAGTAGTCTTAATGGCTGAGCCATCCATCCATCTTGGATCAGATAGTTCTATGTATAACCAAACAAATGAATGATTTAAAAATTGACATTTGTTGTACTTACGCATTAGTCACACTGGGATCACATGGTTTGCCAATATGGTGCTAACAGACTTCTGAAAGTTAGACACATTGTTTCAGAAAAACTTGAGAGTAGCTACAGACACTGCTGCTTGGGCTAAGGAGAAGGAATTTGGTGTAGCAAGATGAGGACTTCTTACTGAGAAAGAACATCTCTAACAATCATCTGAAACCACACTTTTTGTAAAATAAGTTTGCTTCCTATTCCATTCTTGTGTATGAAAACAGGTAAAAATATAGAAATATGCAACCTCAGGAGGAAGAGGGGAATCCTCTAGAATGTACCAGAGGCATGGAATGTGAGAGGCTCTTGAGACTCAGAGGGATGAACCTTAGATGGAATCCCAAACAGTGGGGAGAGGAAAGTTAGACTCCAGCTCCCATATGAGGACAGGCCATCAAGTGGAGGGATGGGGCTAACATTCCATAGTCAAAAACTCTGACCAAGAATTGTTCCTGTCTACAAAAACTGCAGAGACAAAAATAGAAAAGAGACTGAGGTAAAGACAGTCTAGTGACTGGCCCAAATTGGGATTCAGCTCAAGGGGAGGCTCCAAAGCCTGACACTATTACTGATGCTATGGTGATGCTATGCTTAGAGAGAAACTTACCATCGCTGCCCTCTGAGAGGCCCAACAAGCATCTGAAAGAGTCAGATACAGATGCTTACACTCAACCAATGGACAGAAGCTGGGGACCTCTGTGGTTGAATTTAGGAAAAGCTGGAAGAAACTGAGGAGGAGGAGGGTGACCCTATAAAAAGACCAGCATTCTCAACTAATATGGACTCCTGAGATCTCTCAGACACTGAGCCACCAACCAGGAAGCAAACACCAGCTGATATGAGGCCACTGACTCATATACGGCAGAGGACTGCCTAGTCTAACTTCAGTGAGAGAAGATGCACCTAACCCTGAAGAGACTTGAGGCTCCAAGGAGGGAGACTTGAGGGAGGTCTGAAGGGTGGGGATGGGTTCATCCTCTTGGAGACAGGGTAAAATGTATGGAAGGAGGAACAGTCAGAGGGTGGATCAGAAAGGGGATAATTGAATGGACTGTAAAAACAAATTAAAAAACAATATTTTTTTAAAAGACTTTGTTTAGGACTATTTAAAAGAACTAGATATAAGTCTTTATTATAGTCCTATTCCTAACTATCCAAATTCACAATATGACCAAGTATTCTTTGAGAGAAAAATAAGTAAATAAAATGGTTGATCTAGAGAGTCAACAGCCTGCCTTTGCAGCCACAAAGAGAAAACTGGTAAGGGGTGGGTGGTCAGTGACCTCTAATAACTGAAATTAAAATCAAATGCAATGTGTTAACAGATGCTGATGGACACGGGGTAGACTGTAAATTCCATTTACATACCATTCTAGAAAGGAGTGAACTATGGAGAGAGAAAACACACTGGGAGTGTGACAGTAGCTAAGAGGAAGAGATTTTCACACTAGCAGAATGGAACTTTCTGGAGTAATGATAATTAGCTGCATCTAGATTGATTTATGTTTACAAGAATCTATACATGAATTTTAAGTTATAACACCCAGAAATGGCCATTTTAGCTACAAGAAAATTTGATAAATAACATGTACATAAAACATGGCCATAGTCTCTGAAGAATGTGTTAATTATGGAGATAGTCACATGAGAGGCTATCTATCAGAATTAATCACATAACATAGTTTATGTTATACTTACCATATTCAATTGCTTTAAATATTAAGTAAAATATTAAATAAAATTAAATATTAAATAAAAATCAGGATGATTACTTGTGATCATGACTCACAGCTGGTCATTTTTCAAGTAGCTAATTCAAAACAAATCTCTCATAAGAAATGGAGTTGGTTTATTTTTTTTCTCTATTCAAAGACACATCATGTATTTTTGTACTATGGTTTCCTTGGTGAATGTGACAATTTGTTTAGAAGCCACAGTTACATGTCTTGACTCTGGGCTGAACTCAGCTTAGCTCTCCCACAGCTGCTATAAAAACATCCTATACTTTTGCTCTAATTTACAAGGGAGTAATTTGGCCTGAGCTGAGTTCAGCTAGATTATCTTTAAATACATGCTTGGTGTGAGCATCCTCATAAGGTCAGTTTTCCAGAGACAGAGGAATGAGTTTTAGCAGGTTCTCAAAGAGTCATACAACATTCTTAATCTTTTTAATTCATTGCCCTTATTTTTATTAATAATAATGATGCTAACTCTCTATTTTTAAAGATATTAAGAGGTAATAAATGAATCATTGCATACATATGACAAATATTCATAAAAATCAGAATGCAACACATTCTAGAAAAATAATACTAATAAATATGATCAGGAAAAGGACTCTGAAGAAATGGTCTGGAGGAGAGTTCAAAGACCCAGCACATTCATAAACAAGAACAGGAGAGGGCCACACATGTGTGAAATATTGGAAAACAGGAAACTTTGGATAGGCATCAAATGTTAGGCAAAACATAATCCTCTGACTCTAGTGGAATGGAATAAAAAGGAGATTCTCAGCAGAGAAGTGATGTGAGTAACAAGGAATACAGACTACTCTATAAGTTATGTAACGCACACACACCAGTAAACTTCCATGTCCACCTCTACCACCACACCACCACACCACCACACCACCACACCACCACACCACCACACCACCACACCACCACACCTCCACACCACCACACCACCACACCACCACCAGCAATGGCTGAGAAGTTAAAGTCAGAGAGGTCCAACTAGAAACTGAGATATAAAAGGAGTTCACAGGGGATAGGGGAAACTCTGGCTTTCAAACACTTAAAAAATGAATCCATGTTTAACAATATAATCTTAAAAGTAACATTAATAATAAGAAAACATTTGTTTGTGCTAGACATTTCTATAACTTGGAAATATACTGCTCAAATATAGTCTTCTAAGCAGAATTTCTGTCCCTCAGAGACTCGTGTTCTAGTAGGGAGCCTAGCCCAAAAGCTATAGATAAAGAAGAAAGATGTATGTGAAATATAATGGTCAATGATGTGTGTGTGTGTCTGTGTGTGTGTGTGTGTGTGTGTGTGCCTGTGTGTGTGTGTGTGTGTGTGTGTGGTGGGATTGCTGAGTCATGTCTTCTCTGTGCTATACTATGCTCTTGTCTGAAAAGTCTATCACAGGGAAATCAGCAAATTTAAAAGTAGATTTAGAAGATGTTAAGCCAGGAGTACTGGAAGAAAGGGCCTGCTGGCCATGGGAGGTCTAGAGGTGCCCTACTGCAGAGCTAATGGGGCATGTTAAAAAAATAAGCTAGTGAGTATGTGTCTTTCATTCAGGGATCCAAAATTAGCTCCTAGTCAGGTGCATGCCCTTTGACCTGCCAGAAGCCAAAGCTGTGTATCGAAAACCACCACAACATGAAATACCAATGTGCATTACATATGAAGGCTGCTTTGTAGCATTGTAGTTCTGGACACAGGTATACTGAATATTTGAAATGTGTTTCTCCTGGATTCCATACTTTGATCATCATGATATCAGTAGTGATTAAAGAAACAGGGAGCAGAGCGGATCCTGGCCTACCTGCCACCCAGATCGGCGGCTCATAGAGGCTGAGCAACTGCGATTGGGAACAGAAAATTAGAACTTCTGTTTCCGCTCGGAGGCGACATCCAAAAGAACTAGAGGAAAACAGAACCAAAGAAATAAAGGAATGGAAGAGGAAAATTAAAACAGAGATTGACACAATAAAGAAAACACTAAAAGAGATAACCCTAGAGTCAGAACACCAAAAAAAGAAATCAGGAGTCACAGAAGCAAGCATTTCCAATAGATTACAAGAGATCGAAGAGAGAATCTCGGGGGCAGAAGACAACATTGCAAACATAGACAAAACAGCCAGAGAAGATGCAAAAAACAAAAAGCTCCTAACCCAAAATGTCCAGGAAATCCAAGACACAATGAGAAGACCGAAACTAAGGATAATAGAAATAGAAGAGGGAGAAGAGTATCAACTAAGGGGCACAGTAAATATCTTCAACAAAATCATAGAAGAAAACTTCCCTACCCTCAAGAATGAGATGACCACGAGCATAAAAGAAGCCTTCAGAACTCCAAATAGGTTGGACCAGAAAAGAAATACCTCCCGACACATAATAGTAAAAACATCAAGTGCCCAAAGTAAAGAAACAATACTAAAAGCAGTAAGGGAAAAAGGTCAGGTAACATATAAAGGCAGACCAATCAGACTCACACCCGATTTCTCAAGAGAGACTATGAAAGCTAGAAGAGCCTGGACAGACATCATGCACTCCTTAAGAGAGCACAAGTGCCAGCCCAAGCTGCTATACCCAGCAAAACTATCAATCACCATCGATGGAGAGACAAAGATATTTCAAGACAAATCAACATTCACACAATATCTGACCACAAACTCAGCACTACAACGAATTATAGGTGGAAAACCCAATAAAATGAGGGAAAATACAGCCTAGTAAGAACAAGAAAACTCCTAAACAAGAAAACTAAAAGAAGAAAAAAACACAGACACAACTCAATCCAAAAAAGCAATAATGGCAGGAAACAGAAACAACTATTCCTTGATATCTATTAACATAAATGGTCTCAACTTCCCAATAAAGAGACATAGACTATCAGACTGGATACATAAACAAACTCCAGCCTTTTGCTGCATACAGGAAACTCATCTCAGAGACAAAGACAGACACTATCTCAGAGTAAAAGGGTGGGAAAAAAACTTCCAAGCAAACATTCCCAAGAAGCAAGCTGGAGTGGCTATTCTAATATCGAATAAAGTAAATTTCCATCCAAAAGTTATCAAAAAAGATAAGGAAGAACACTTTTTACTCATTTCCAGGGAAATCTGTCAGGAGGAACTCTCAATCATTAACATATATGCTCCAAATAAAAAATCACCCACATTCATAAAAGAAACCCTATTAAAGCTCAAAAAATACATTTCACCCCACACAATATTAGTGGGAGACTTTAATACCCCACTCTCACCAATGGACAGATCAGGGAAACAGAAACTGAACAAGGACTCTGCAAAACTAGCAGAGACTTTTAACCACCTAGAATTAATAGATATATACAGAACATACTATCACAAAGTAAAAGAATACACCTTCTTCTCACCACCCCATGGCACCTTCTCGAAAATTGACCACATATTGGACACAGAACGAGCCTCCATCGATATAAGAAGATTGAAATACTCCCATGCATCCTCTCAGATCACCATGGTCTACCGCTGGTCTTTAACAACAACAAAGACAACAAAAAGCCCACATACACATGGAAACTAAACAATGTTCTATTAAAGGATAACAGGGTCAAAGAAGAAATAAAGAAAGAAATTAAGGATTTTCTAGAATTTAATGAAAACGAAAACACAACATACCCAAACCTATGGAATGCAATGAAAGCAGTATTGAGAGGAAAACTCATAGCCCTAAGTGCTTCCAAAAAGAAACTGGAGAGAACACACATCAGCAACCTGACAGCACAGCTAAAAGCCCTAGAACAAAAGGAAGCAGATACACCCAAAAAGAGTAGACGGCAAGAAATAATCAAAATTAGGGCAGAAATAGACCAAATAGAAACAAAAAGAACTATTGAAAAAATCAACAAAACCAAGAGTTGGTTCTTTGAGAAAATCAACAAGATTGATAAACCCCTAGCCAGACTAACTAGAGGGCAAAGAGAGAGTATCCAAATTAACAAAATCAGAAAGGAAAGTGGGGACATAACAACTGAAACTGAGGAAATTCAAGAAATCATCAGATCCTACTACAAAAACTTTTACTCCACAAAATTGGAAAATCTGGAGGAAATGGATGAACTCCTAGACAGATACAAGGTCCCAAAGTTAAACCAGGACCACGTAAACCATCTAAATAACCCTATAACACCTTAAGAAATAGAAGAAGTCATCAAAAGCCTCCCAACCAAAAAAAGCCCAGGTCCAAACGGGTTCAGCGCAGAATTTTATCAGACTTTTATTGAGTATATAACACCAATACTTACCAAACTATTCCACAAGATAGAATCAGATGGAATATTACCCAACTCATTTTTTGAGGCTACAATAACCCTTGTACCTAAGCCACACAAAGACCCTACAAGGAAAGAGAACTTCAGACCAATCTCACTTATAAACATTGATGCAAAAATACTCAACAAAATCCTTGCAAACCGAATCCAAGAACACATCAAAAACATCATTCATCATGACCAAGTAGGCTTCATCCCTGGGATGCAGTGATGGTTTAACATAAGGAAATCCATCAACGTAATCCACCATATAAACAAACTCAAAGACCAAAATCACATGGTCATCTCACTAGATGCTGAGAAAGCATTCGACAAAATCCAACACCCCTTCATGTTAAAAGTCCTGGAAAGAACAGGAATCCAAGGCCCATACTTAAACATAATAAAAGCAATATACAGCAAACCAACCGCCAACATCAAACTTAATGGCGAGAAACATGAAGCAATCCCACTAAAATCAGGGACTCGACAAGGCTGCCCACTCTCCCCCTACCTATTCAACATAGTACTGGAAGTCCTGGCCGGAGCAATTATACAGCAATAGGAGATCAAGGGGATACAAATCGGAAAGGAAGAGATAAAAACATCACTCTTTGCCAATGACATGATAGTGTACTTGAGTGACCCCAAAAATTACACCAGAGAACTCCTAATGCTGATAAACAAGTTCAGCAAAGTGGCTGGATGCAAAATTAACTCAAACAAATCAGTAGCCTTCCTGTACTCAAAGGACAAACACGTGGAGAAAGAAATTAGGAAAAACGTACCCTTCACAATTGTTACAAAAACTATGAAATACCTTGGTGTGACTCTAACTAAGCAAGTGAAGGACCTGTATGACAAGAACTTCAAACCTCTAAAGAAAGAACTTGAGGAGGATCTCAGAAAATGGAAAGATCTCCCATGCTCATGGATTGGAAAAATCAACATCTTAAAAATGGCCATCCTACCAAAAGCAATCTACAGATTCAATGCAATCCCCATCAAAATTCCAACCCAGTTCTTCATGGAATTGGAAAGATCAATGTGCAATTTCATATGGAATAATAAAAGACCTAGAATAGCGAAATCCATCCTCAACAATAAAAAAACATCTGCGGGAATCACTTTCCCTGACCTCAAGCTATATTACAAGGCAATTGTGCTGAAAACTGCATGGTACTGGTACAGAAATCGGCATATGGATCAATGGAATAGAATAGAAGATCCAGAAATGAGCCCTCATGTATATGGTCACCTGATTTTTGACAAAGGAGCAGTAAACATTCAATGGAAAAAGGACAGCCTATTCAACAAATGGTGCTGGTCCAACTGGCACTCAGCATGCAAAAGAATGAAAATAGACCCTTTCTTATCTCCTTGTACAAAGCTCAAGTGTAAGTGGATCAAAGATCTCCACATCAAACCAGATACACTGAAACTATTAGATGAGAAAGTAGGGAAAACCTTAGAACACATAGGCACAGGAGAAAGTTTCCTGAAGAAAACACCAATGGCTCAAGCTCTAAGGTCAAAGATTAACAAATGGGACTTAATGAGATTGCAAAGTTTCTGTAAGGCTAAAGACATCGTCAAGAAAACCAAAAGGCAACCAACAGAATGGGAAAAGATCTTTACCAACACCACATCAGATAGAGGCCTAATATCCAAGGTGTACAAGGAACTCAAAAAGCTAGACAGCAGATAATCAAATAACCCTATCAAAAAATGGGGTAGAGAGCTAAACAAAACGTTTTCAGTTGAAGAACACCGAATGGCTGAGAAACATCTGAGGAAGTGCTCCACATCCTTAGCCATCAGGGAAATGCAAATCAAAACAACCCTAAGATTCCACCTCACACCAGTCAGATTGGCCAAGATCCAAAACTCAGATGACAGCAGATGCTGGCGAGGCTGCGGAGAAAGAGGAACACTTCTTCACTGTTGGTGGGGCTGCAAGCTAATACAACCACTCTGGAAATCTGTCTGGCGATACCTCAGAAAATTGGATATATTACTACCTGAAGACCCAGCTATTCCACTTCTGGGCATGTACCCCAGAGACACTTTAATACACAACAAAGATATATGCACCACAATGTTCATAGCGGCTCTATTTATAATAGCCAGAAGCTGGAAGGAACCCAGATGTCCTTCAGAAGATGAATGGATCCAAATTTGTGGTACATATACACAATGGAATACTACTCAGCCACCAGAAACAATGACTTAACCAAATTCTTAAGAAAATGGCTGCATCTAGAGAAGATCATCCTGAGTGAGATAACCCAGTCACAAAAGAACAGACATAATATGCAGTCACTGATAGTGGGATGCTAACCCCAGAGGCTTGCACTCCCCCAGAAACAACTCACAGACTGTATGAAGTCCAAGAAATAAAGAAAACAAAAAAATATACATATATTTACAAAACAAGAACACTTTGACAATTTCCATGTTGCGTTTTGTTTTGCATGTACTTTACGCTTATTGTAACTATTAGGTTTTCAATGCATACTGTAAAGCCCTTGAAAAAATCAAGTACTGACTAAAAAAATATATTCACATGGTTTTATGTAAAAATTATTTTAATGTCTGAAAAAACAGTACTGACAAAAATGTATAATTTTAAGCAAAAAATGTTTAAAATCTGTACATTTTCTTTGTTTTATAAAATAAAGTCGTTTAAAAAAAAGAAACAGAGAGTGTTTAATAATTTGCTTTGTTTAAGCTTCTATCTATTCTAAACTAATGCTTTAAGAAAACTCTCCTTATTAAAAGCCTTGCCTCACAGACTTAGCTTTGACAGATATTTAGTATGAATATTTAAGAATAGTTTAGGAAAAACATTCAAAGGCATTTTAAATCTGCAAGTTTTCAGAAGGAAGAAAACCAAACAGTTATCTACTAATGAAAGGCCAAAGCTGTATGTGGTTCCAGAAGCTGTTTGTTGACAATTCTTCTTACATTTGGTTTTATAATCTATTCCTTAGGATAGCTTTGATGGAGCATGTGGAGAGTCACCGATAAAACTAAAGGACAAAAGTATCAAAAATGTCAGACAAATCTGGGACAAATTCTGAAAAGAGTATCTGACTCAAAAAACTATTAATTGACAATTTTATACTTCTGAAGATAGAACTTTTGTTTAAAAATGTTTTAAATCTTGGACTTAAGGCATACTCATTGAAATTTTTTCTCACAATATGCTGAAGCATTTCAAAGGAGATTCATCAAAATCTTTACAGTAGAATTCATTTGAAAAATGAGGTCTCACTATACTGTCCAACATTTGTCTTTCAAGCTCCTAGACTTCAACAATCTTCCTGAATCAGTCTCTGCTGTTTCTGTGTTTATGAAACACAGGCTAATATTTAAAATTTTAGCATCCTGATTTGTTAATTTGGAGAAGACTAATAATTTAAAACTGGTTTTTGTCAAGAAGCAATATAAGTGATCGCTGTAGACATGTAACTCAAATACTGTGGCCTTCTATTTCTTATATTTCTTTACAAGTACCTTTCAGAATACTTCTACGTATTATTTTAGATCAGAGATTTTCTAGAATACCATTGCTGTTGTCCTTGCACCCTCAGAACCAATTTAAACTACTTTTAGGGAAGTGCATATTATATATTTTCATCTGAGACACGTTAGATGGATCAGAGAACTTCTCTTCAAATGGCTTATGAAGGAAAACGGAATTGGTCTGCAATTTACCCATGCCTTTTACTCATGCTTTTATGTACCACAAATGTTAAATGTCTTGTTTCTTTTTTTTTAATGTAGAAATCATGAGGGAAAAGGGAAACAAAGATTTGTGTTCAAAATATTAAACAACTGAACTGTCTCATGAATTTTAATAAATGTAAGTCATATAGCAAAAAAGGAGAAAAAGGAAGGGAAGGAATGACAAAAATGAGAGCAAGGGGATATAAAATAAATGGTAATACCGACAAGAAAATGTGTACTTAGTTTCTAAATGTATATTAAATAGACTCTAAACCTTAATTTCCACAGAAACTCTTTAATTTTATATTCTATAGTATAGCCAAATCAAACTTCTTCTGTAAGTTATCATGGCTTGTTATTCATGAAAGGAGTTATTCAAGTCACAAAAGAAATGGGTTACTTTTTGAGAAAATACAGATATAAAAGAATACTGTGCTGAAATTACCTGGAGGGGAAGTAACAGTAAAAACCAATTGCCAGTTTGACCCAGAGATCAAGACAGCCAATCTGGAGAAGGTCACATAGCCATCCCGTGTTTCGGCCTGGGTACACCCTATAAACAAACAAAAAAACCAATGGTAAGTGTTAGTTACCTCAACTAGAACAATGACTTTTAAAGTCTTCTCTGGAGTCAAGGACTCAAGAATCTCAAAAAAATTAATAAAAACCACTGAATCTATCCATTTTGTCCTAGACAAACCCTGGAACCAAATTATTCAAACCAAAATATAAAAAAGCATTTACTGAAAGCATAACATGCTAAACATTGCTCTGTACCTTTGTGTTCAAACCATATAACATTTCTAAAAACTATAGTATAATCAATATTCTAGAGTTAAATGATAACATTTACACTAAGATTGTAGCCACAAATATACTGTATTGGAAATACAATTATGCATCTGACTATTTTTGATACATGTCTATCAAGGAGGTTTGGTTTATAGATTAGTAGTAGAGTGATCTTTTAGAATATGAAACATCCTGGGTTCCATTGAACAGTGAGTAGCACAAACAAAAGAATTTTATCAAGAAAAAAATTCTGTAGGTGATCTAGGAGGTCAATCGCTCTATTTAAGGAACCTGTATTAAGGCTATAGTACAGTTAATCTACTCCATCAAGATGACAACAGTCTATCATCAAATCATGACTGGAAGAATGCAGGGCTTTAATAAAATAGATTGCTTGGACCTTAGTTTCTCTAAATTATAAGGAAATCTTTAAAAGAAAAGAGACACAAATGTTAACATTTTCTAATGAACAACTCATTCATAAAGTTAAAGGGGGAAACTTAACTCAAGTTCCAATCTCTATACCATAAAATGTCTTTGACTTTGCTAAACCTAAATCACTATGTGAATTAATGGCCGTCACACTTATCTCTGAATATGTCACTGTGGTGCACAAGGAGTTAAAAGAGTGATCTTAAAGTTTGCAAAGTTGTTTGTGGTGTCTAAGGCAGAAGAGAACCAATAACGATTTAGGACATTTATTGTTAACATTTTTCAACTCAATTGCTCAGTCCTTTCTGTGAAAACAATACCTTCCCTCATCAATTTTGCAGAGCTAACTAAAAGTTTCTTTACACAAGCCATATTTTCTTCCATCTCTACAGAGTTTCAAAATAAATAAAATGCCCAGAAAAATGGAAATAAATAAGCCAAGACTCAAGTAAATGATAGGCACCCAAGATAAATGTACTTTATACTCTTTAAAACCTATATGCATCAAAATTATGGTCAATAAACTCTTGCAAACAATGAACTGCAGAGTACAGATGTTCAACATGAAATCGTTTGCTGCAGTTTTTCCTTTGACAAACGTTCTTATAGTTCCCATCTTTGGAAGAATGCAAAGCAGCATTTAATCGAAATGGGTCCGTCGAGCACTGTGAGTTTGCCTCGTAGAACAGCCGCCAAACTGCCTAATGGAAAGTGCTTTAGCTCCAAATGGGTTTGCTTTTGCGTTAAATACCAGCTTGCCTTACAGATCTCCACAAAGAATCCCATATATATCTATGATATTTTCAGATTTGAAGCATATGTGCCCAAAAGCAGAAGCACTTGCTGCCAAGTACAGTACATTACTCCAGGGTCCATCATATCTTTGGAATGGCTATTATAAAATACACAAATGTGGTTGACAGGCTCCCTTATCAAGCTGCTATAGACAGGATACTGGCTGAGAGAACGTGGGATGGAGTGGGGAGGCCAGTTGAAACCAGCACTGGAATCATGTTATACAGCCAACAGGGAATCATACCTGGGTTTGCAGAGTATATGGTCTCTAAAATCCCCTTGTACCCCAAACTCCTTCTATAACAAACTAGCCACTTGGTATACATGCTAGCAAGCTGCTGTATCAGCAACGCTAGGGAATTAGTTTTAAACATATAAAGAATATTTTTTCTGAAATTATGACATATAATTGAGTACCAGGGGATCAAAGGAGACCCACTGAAATTGCTTTTGTCAATGAATCCACTTTGTGGAGATGACATTTTTTCCATTGAGTAGAGCCTAAGAATAGAAAACAAAGACCATTAAATAAAGAATAGAGGGCTTCGGCTACACAGAATATTTTTGCAGTTGCTATTTCCCCTGCCTCTGGAAATTACCTTGAGTAAGTTAATTAATCCATTCCAAATGGTTCAGTTTCCATTCTTTATGAAGTTAAAGAAAAATAATTTAATAATATGAAATAAAGTTGGGTTATGTACTGTCAGTGCATATGTGTAAAAGAGATGTGTTATAAAAGCATAAAAATGTAATTTATATTCTGCTTACACACATGCACATACATACACACACACACACACACACACACACACACACACACACACACACACATGTGAATATTTCCGTCTACCTTTCTATTACTGAAACAGTCAATAGTGATTATATCGATCTAAGTAGGTTAGTTGGGTTGGGCATGACTTAGTCTTTAATTGAACAAAATTGAAAAAGTCTTCACGTTTTCATTCACATTTTATGACCATGATATTATTTTGAGGTAGTTAGTGAATGGAGTCATTTTTATGATAAGTGAAAAAACATAAAAAAAGGATGATTTGACACAGTTTTTTTAAAGTGTGTGAAGCATGAAGTCTAAAGGGTCCACAGTCCTGGAGATGGTATTGAGTGTAAGCAAGGTACTGAGTACAGGCAAGATAGAAAATATGAACAGTGTATGGCTGATAAGTTGTACAGTATGAAAAAGCTATGAAGCATTCATAAGAGACTGAAGAATGAACACCAAACAAAACATAAAGAAACGTTAGAAATGAGTAAGTGCTGGAGAAGACAGAGGTAGGTAAGTTTTATTAGTCATGTGCTATGTAAGTTTTCTTTTGTAGATAACATTGAGTATAAAAGAAAAGGCAACTAGATATCATTATTTCTCATTATAATTCTAAAAGGAGATTCTCACAAAATGCATGCAGTTTCTTAGACCCATCAAAATACAACAGTGAAGATGCTGATGGGTGCACAGAGAAGTTAAGTCTTTTGACAAAAAATATCATTTTGTGGGAATTCAAGAGTTACAGAGTACTTAGGAACACTTTCTGTTTTTCCATAGGCTCCAGGCTCAATACTACATATCCACAAGTCATCTCCTAACTATTCCTTCTGTTTCAAGGGATCCCACACTCTCTTTTAACCTACAGGTACAAGCCACACAAGTGGTACACAAATATATATGCATGCAAAACATCTACATAAATTAAGTAAAAAAAATAAGTTTAAAATTTGTATTTGGTAGATAGCCTAAAAAGATAAAGCTTATGAATAAAATGATGTTTACAGGCAAAACTCATTGAAGGGCGACTTAAAAGGAGATAGTATGAAAATCCATGTTTGTAATAAGAAAATAAGCATTAAACACTAAGTCTTTGAAGCTAAGCAAGGTGTAATCAGACCGTGTTGATTGCTTCCTTGAGATTTTCAGTTCTGCTCTCTGGAGTTGGTGATGTGTGCCCAGAAAACAAGAGGTATAAATGAAATGAGATAGAATACCTTTGGATCTGACAATAAATCATAAAAAACAAACAAGCAAACTCCATGAAACCTATGTAAGTGAGACTTCATCACTGAATTCTAACAACATTAATTTTTTATAACAAAATTGTATTTGCTTAGAAGCGTTCAGAATGTTAACCAAACCGCTGCAACTGTTTTTCAGTTACAGAGTGGTATTCAGTTAGCAGAACATCAATTATCTTCATATAAGCTGTGTCAGAGAAACCTGAAGCTTAAACAAAATAAAGAAAGAAAAAAAACCAAGAGAAAAAACAGAAAAACTAAACAAAACAAAAACAACCAAACTACTGTCCCTATATATAACTATTTTGTGCTGTGTACCAACAAGAACCTGCTTTAAATTTCCATGCCAATTTACAACTCCCAGACTGTACCAGGCAAGGTTAATGGCTATTAAAAATACCACCAGGACAGGGCTATCTAAAGACACATTTGGTAGTGTGTTAACTATAAAAAAAAAAACAGACACTGTACAGTTTCAAAACAAATCTTACACAGTCTCACAATTCTTTTTTTTTTCCCCTTAAAAGGAGTGAGTTTTGTACGGGGAAGGGGGGGGGTTAAGTGCTTTATAGACAAGGAAAAAAAACTGTGCTGGAATCAAATTATTCATCATCATCATCTTCATCTTCTTCCTCCTCTTCCTCATCCTCCTCCTCATATTCCTCTTCCTTCTTTTTCTTGCGATTTTCAGCCTTAACCACCCACCTTCTCACCGCATCAGGTTTTCCTTCAGGTCTGTAGGCAGCAATATCCTCTTGTACTTCTCCTTTAGCTTGGCATCCTTCTTCTCACAGGGCTGATTGTCATTGGTGGCAATGTTGTTCCACATCTTTCCTAGTTTCTTTGCGACATCACCAATGGATAAGCCAGGATGCTTGCCTTTGATATTTGGGCGGTACTCGGAACAGAAAAGGAATGCTGAAGGAGGCCTCTTGGGTGCATTGGGGTCCTTGAACTTCTTTTTGGTCTCCCCTTTAGAGGGGATGTAGGTTTTCATTTCTCTTTCATAACGAGTCTTGTCGGCCTTTGCCGTATCTTCAAATTTCCCCTCTTCTTTAGCAGATATGGTCTCGCACCTTTCTGAACACTTCTTGGAGAACTCAGAAGTTGACGGAAACATCCGGGTGCTTCTTGTGCTACTCGTGGCAGGTTTGCACAAAGAATGCATATGGGGACATTTTGCCTCTCAGCTTCTTAGGATCTCCTTTGCCCATGTTTAATTGATTTTCCACTGTGAGAGACAGAATTGTCCAGTGCCTGTCAGGCTCTAGCTTGTCCTGGCTTTGTATCTATGGAGATCAATGTACTAAATCGCCTTTAACTATATCATACTTTGCTTTATTTAAGGACAAACAGTAAAAAGTGAAAAACAACAATAACAAAACCCCTAACATCCACAGAAACAATGGTTGATTTCTATGGGTATTGGACACAACTATAATAGACTTCTTCCATTCATTTAAGAATTTTACATACTCACAAGAAACGTGTGATATATTGTAGGATAGAGGTAGAATAGGTAAAGAAATATCCTCATCAGAGAAATGGGCAATTATATAGATAGGTTGATGTTTGTCTTGGTAGAGAAGAAATTTTTGTTTGTAGAACAAAGGTTCAGATAATACAAAGTCAAAGTCAACAGAAACACCCTAGCCTAGCCCATGAAGTAGATGAAAAATATGAGATGCCACTTTTTAAAAAGAACTATCTTCAAATTTTGGTGAGCATAGGTTAGAGGAACAGTTATGGCAATGAAGAACATATAGCCATCTGGCAGTAATAAAAATTAGCCATCGAGGAAGAAGATTTTTGGTTGATTTAAGATTGATTTCTCTATGTCATCTAACCAATCTATGCAATGTTTTTAGTCAGATGGTGTTATAATTTAGTTATAGTCAGTATCTAAGAGCAACAGCAATAGCCTGTGCTTTGGAAACCCCTGCTGCACAGAAATAGACATCCATGCTCTTACCCTTGCAACAGTGCTCACCTACCAGGCAAGATGTAGTAACTGGTGCAATGCTGGTGTATGTATAAAGAAGGCAACCAACCACTTTCTGATTGGCATTGAGGCCTATTGCATACAAAATAATTTATGCCTGTCACAAACCTGGTCAAAAGTTCATGATTGTGGAGGTCAAATGTATTATGGGAGAGGTTTTATTATTTTGTTAAATGTTCTTGTTGTCAAACTGCCTTCTAAATGTTTGTAATTATATTCATAGTTTGGACTGTCCTCATCTTTGTTCAGAGAAACCTCCTTTTCATAATCTATAGGACTTAATGCAGATTCTTCTGGGCAAAGTACAAAGTGACTTTCATCACCATGAAAAAGGAGGGAAAAAGAAGGTAATTCCTAGACAAAATATCGTGAGAGGCATATTGTGAAATATTTTTCTCAAACTATGAACTTGTAGTTAAATTCAAGAATTCACAGAGGCCTGAAAAAGATCAAACAAGTCAAATATCAGTGTTGTGGTTTAAATAGGTTTGGCTTCATGTGTTTGAATACTTGTCAAAGGGAGTTGTACCACTCAGAGGTGTGGCCTTATTGGAGGAGGTATGGCCTTGTTAGCAGAAGTTTGTCACTGTGGAGGTGGGGCTTTGAGGTCTAATCCTAATGTGAAAAAAAAAAAATCAGTATCTTTCTAGTCCCGTCAGATCAAGATGTAGAAAGCTCGGGTCCTCTAACACTATGGCTGCGTGCACACTGCCATGCTTCCTGACATGATGATAATAAACTGAACCTCTGAAACGGTAAGCCAGTTCCAATGAACTTTTTTAGAGTTACCATAGTCATGGTATGCCTTGTCTCTTCACAGCCATGGAAACCCTAACTACTAAGCAATAATTAAGATAGCGTTTAGAAAAATCTATATAACACAAAAGTGGCAATACACATTCTTAGTTTGGAGACTTGGTTTAATATTAGGTCTTGATAAAAAGTAACTCAGACATACAAATTCAACAGATATAAATTTATTAGCTCAAATCATTTAGGTTTTTTTGAAAAGGTCTATCTGGGATAAAGGTTGCTGGTTGTATGTATAGACTTTCTGAAAATATTGTTTTATGACTACTTTCATATGAACCATTTCACTATGAAACAGTATAATTGTTACTCGTGGCTATCAACTTGACAGGTTTTAGAACTACCAATTAGATACAGCTCCATCTGTTTCTGTAAAAATGTTTCCAGAGAACCTTAACTGAAGCAGAAAGACCCATCCTGAATGTTACTATTACCAATGCCTAGATTGGGATTCCAGATTAATTTAAGGAAAAGGCAAGTAAATCCCCAGTATCCATTACACTCTGCTTCCTGGTTGTCCTTGTGATGCAACCAGCTTCCTAACATCCTACTACCATAGCTTCCCACCATGACAAACTTTACCCTTCATGAATCATGAACCAAAATATAGCCATTTTTCTTATGCTGCATCTATCTATCAGATATTTTGTTATAACAATAAAAATAGTTACTCGACTTATATTAAATTTACTTCAATGGGGTTAATTTAGGCAATATATTAAAACATTTTATTAATTATCTTAAAATTCCATGCAACATATTTTCATTTCTACCTTCCTTCCTTTAGCTTTCTCCAAACCCAGTTCTACCTGCCTATTCACCCAGCTTATTGTTTCTCTGTTTTTGTTTGTTTTATCAGAATCACTGATTATACTTTGGGGAGCAGTTTATAAACTTTCTCATTGCAACTGGGTACAGAAACGAAGGCAATTGCCTTTTTAGAATGTTAAAAAATTTTCTGTCCTACTCAAGTATAGGGACTAGTTTTAGACTGTTCCACAAACCTAGCATATTCTTGTTTGTATAAAATTGAGCTAAAGTGAGTTTCTCCTTACTTTAGATTAGTAGCTTCAGAACTGAATCACTGCACTATAACCATACAGGACTGGGTTCTTTTTATTATACATTTTATGTTCCAATACTGGGACTGAATCCCATGAAGTAGTACTAATTGCATGCTTAATTTTACCTCCAAGCTACATCCCCACTGAAAATAACAGAGAGTTTGTGGGTTTTGGATGTGCTTTGAAGATCTTTTTCATAGCAACAACATGAAACTGATAACTAGCTGAAATAATACGGACTAGTATGATTTGATATAAAATTTAACTCACTCATACAAAATCTCTCCTTTCTCTTGCCTCCTCATTCTCTCCCTTAAATTGGTCCACCATTCAGGCACTTACATTTTGCTGTTTCCACTCTGATGCTCCCATCTCAGTAACACCAAACTTTTGTCACTGTATTAGGGTCAGACCTCAAAGGCATCTTTTACTCTCTGTTTTCTTTTTCATTGTGATTATTATTATTTGAAATAAATCGCTTGGTTATACTTCTAAAAAGGAATCTGAGTCAACACTCTTTACATTTCTCCCATGGTCCTGCTCATACAGTGACTATTGTTGTGTCTTATCCACTATAATCCAGAGATGCTATTTAACTTAATTGTCCGTCTGCCAAGTTCAGCATGGATGGAAAAGAGATGGTGTAACATGGTTTCTGTCCCTAGAGTAGGAAAAGGGTGTGGGTCCTCTAGAGTGCTGATATTATCAGTAAACATAAGGCTTGTTGGTCTAATAATGTTTGTATTTTCCTTAAGTTCTTCCTTTGGGGAATTTTGTCCCTGCCAAGGTTAATGACTCCATGATAATCAGAAGCAGCATGATTCCAGGATGTGAGGATATGTTCATATTCCTTCAGAAAAAAAGGTGGCTATGGACAGCCCTTAAGGCTGTGGGAAAGACCTCTGAAAACACGAGCTCAAGAATAAAAAATTAGTGTGAGAAGCATTGTTTATAGATTTCTCAACCATTCAAAATATATAGATGCAATGTGAATTGTATAAAGGTCTTTGCAGACCTTAAAGAACTGAAGCAGCTGCACAGATGATCCAGCTTTGTCAGAAAGATATGAAGGTGGCGATAAAGAAATTTTGGGAGTGGGGCTCTCAGGGCAAGATCCCACCGAGCTAAGCTTATTGTGTGTGTTTGAAGTTGAACAGGAACAGTTTGGATTTTTAATCTAGAATGAACTGCAATCCATAAATGAAGGGAACACTTGTGATTTAGATATTGAGATTAGAAGACACAGGATTGTGATCCAGATCTTGAGGAACAGTAGCCATGAAAAACTTAGATCTAGGTGTTGTGACACATACCTTTAAGACCAGCATTCCAGAGAGAGAACTATGAAGATACCTGAGTTCAAAAACTGTCTACAGACCAATTTCTAGGACAGCCAAGCTTAGGCAGTAAAGGAGTTGGAAAACAGAAAGCTGATAATAATATAATAGAACAATGAGCCATGATCCAGCCCTAGCAAGTAGCAAAACTAAGCAGCTTTGGTCATATGGCTCTTTGTCTTTAGAATCAAAGGACTAAATTATAAAATAATTATTTGTGGGATAATCAAAAGGAAGCCTGGGTTACATGATAGAATTTATGTGTAATTCCTAGTAGTAGGTTACACAAAACTAAAAGACTGGGCTTGTTCTATGAGAGAGCTATCTCAAGACAGAGCCACTGTGAAAAGAATGCTATCTTGAGAAAAGAGGGATCTGGAGCAAAACACAGAGCTGTCCGCTTGCATTCATAATTAACTGTCTGTGTCACAGAAAAGAATAACTATAGTGACCCCAAATCTTTATCTCCTTTGCTTTAAAATATAAGCCACTCAAAAAAAGTCTCACTTTCCCACTGCCTCACCATTCTCTCTCTTAATTTGATCCAACATGCAGGCACTTATCTTTTTTTTTTTTTTTGTTTCCACTCTGATCTTCCCCATCTCAGTAGCACTAAAATCCTCCTGTCACTGCATTAGGGTCAGACCTCCATTACATCCTTCACTCTGATTCTTTTGTTTGACATGTATCTCTTGATTCTACTTCTAAAAGCCAATCTGTGTCAACACTCTTACATCTTTCCTACTGTCTAACTGATGCAGTGTCTATTGTTTTGACTGACCATCTATACTCTAGAAAGGATATCCAACACAGACAAAACTTAGGAACTCTGAACTCCCAGTGTGTCACAGACCATTAGGACACAATTATAGGTAATTTTATATCTCATTGAGTTGGTTACATTTCAAAAAAAAAAATGTTTCTTTGACATGTCAGAGGATCTGAATTTAAAGTATAATAATTACGTTTTACAAAAATCATGCCACAAAAATCATGCCATACATGTCTATTTCTCTTTTAGTCCATGAAAAAACGTGAATTGGGGGTATTTGCTGCAGAATACATAATCCCAATTATTTTTCCCAGCACTAAAACTCTTCAAGTTAAATTATTGATATATATATGTTTTCATATGTACAAGCCCTGAGGAAATGAGATGGTGCTGCATTTGCTGCCGGGATTGAAGATGAGAGTGAGGGAGGCATGAAAACAACGTAAGCAAAACCTAACTGCAAAGGTTTACTCTGTGTCTCATATCTGCATAATTGATCCAGTTATTCTTTTAAGTGCCGAGAGTACATATTTCTGTTTCCACACACAAGTACCAGGCAAATAAATTCCTGGGAAGAACTATGACTTTCTACCAAAAACTGTATGCCAGAAGATCATTGAGTAGAGATTGAGTAGAGTACAGAGGAACTAGGACTTGACACTTGACACTTAACCAAAAAAAAAAAAAAAAAAAAAAGCTGTACATATTTATTGCTAGCTTAGTCTGCCTTTTGATGCACACCAGTGCAGTAGATGGAATAAAAAAAACTCTGAAAACTTGCTCAGCATGTCCCCATTTACTATGAATTTCTAATAGGGTCCCATTTGTTTGGACAAGGCTGGAGGATGCCATATGTTGAAATTTGAATTCCTTGAATATGTGTTTATGAGAGAAAACTTCTGAATAAGTGTATGTATTCTATTAAGTTTTCTAAACAAAAAGAGAAATCACATAGAAAATTGCACGAATCATATATGTATTAGAAGTTGAGGAAGAAAATGTGATTTGAATTTGTCGGTGCTCTTAACCACTTAGCTATCTCTTCAGCCATGATTTTAATTTGTAAGACCATCAGGTGGACCTTCCATGACTGAATACTGATGGACTTTTAAAAGAAACACATTAACACACACACACACACACACAATAAATATTAAACCACACATATACACATACATCACATATACCATACATACACAACACATATACACACACATACACTGCACATGCACACGTACATGAGCACATGCATGCACACACACACTATCTGTATCTCTCTGTGTCTCTTTTTCTCTCTGTCTCTGTATGTATGTCTATCTCTGTCTCTTTCTCTGTCTTTCTTTTCTGTCTCTATCTCTGTCTCTCTGTCTCTGTCTCTCTCACTCTCTCTCTTGCATGTAACACCCTGTGGTAGTTGTAGCATTATGTCTGAAAAAAACATCACCAGCCATTGAAACTCTAGAGCTTTGAAGCAAACTCCTTTTTTAATAAAATTGCCAACTTCTGATATTTTGTTATAATTAAACAATTAAGATAATGTAAACCATTGTTGTGCAAAGTAGTAATAGATACTTGAAAGTCACTGGCACCTACATACCTTTTAGCATTGATTCAGATGTCCCTTCCAGGGAAACTGAAATAACCCAAGGTTCTGAGGGGAGACCCAAAGACTCCACTCTCTCATTCTGGAAATAAAAGATGAAAGAGAAAAGACTGGATTAAAAATATTATTGTTTGAAACTTCTGAAAAAAAGAGACATGTTCACACGTATATGTTTTGAATCACACATGCACTGCATGGAAGGAAAGTAATGGAAGAATGCATTTTATCTCATGTAAACATCAAAACTGACTTATTGAAAGGAGAAAATGGGAACAATTTTATGGAGATTTAAAGCAGAGAGTGCAAGATGACAAAGTGGGAGTTACAAAAGAGAAGGGTACCACAGCTATCCTAGGAGGCTGGTAAGAAAGAAAGAGAATGGAAGAAAGCAGCCTAGGGAAACAGTTCTATAGTAGAGCATTTGCCTGTCATAAGCACCACCCTGGGTTCAATCTCCCATAACCTCAAAAGGAAAATCAAGAAGCATAGCCAGAGCCATGGAAACTGAAGGCAACATTTTATCAAAGACGTGAGTCTTTGCTTCAAGAATAGAACCTGCATGGGGAGGAAAACTATCACAGGTCCCTGTTTGCCTGTGATAAATCTCAAACCTTCACAGGAAATGCATGAAGACACGGTGTGATATGCAAGAATGACCAACATAGTGAGAATTTCTACGTGTTTCCAATTTCATGTGGCAGTCGCTCTGTGAATGTAGATGAGGATGTTTAGAAATACAGCATATTCTGTGGAGAGCTAGTCAGATCTGAACAGCTACCTTCTCATCCAGGAAGACGAGCTGTGGCTGAACCGACAGTTCTATTCCCACTTCCCCATCTGAAGGCTGCACCAGGATAGAAAGCACAGAGGGCCGAGTATATATCAGGTTCCTAGTTAGTAAACTACTTGCATTCCTAGAAAATACAAAATGAATGAGATCAAATCAAAGCATCCATAGGATTACAGAGATCACTTCAGTAGTGTTTCCCATAGAGCAGTTGGATTGGGGAGAACATTCAAGTTGCCTGTAAACACAAACTCCGTAAATATACTACAGTGAATAATTCTGTATTTGCACACAAATTATGTGTCTCACATATTATAGATTAGTCATGGTTAAAAATGTGGGTAAAGCATTGGAAAATTGAAATTATAATTTCCATCAGCATATATTGTGTCCCAACAAACTTAAGTAAACAATATGATGAACTAAGATGTTTACAATGCAAGCCATAAGCTGTTGAACCGACTCTTCTGGGAAATGTCCTGATTTGTACCATTTCCCAATGTCTATGGCACAAATACTTTGCCAGCATGGCTGGGTCTAAAATACCTAGATGCCACTAAACAAACATCAGAGGACATGACCCCAACTCTATTATGCTTCCATTTTGTTCTCATGCTTTCCAAATATACTTGCATTAAATAAGTGCCATGACTACATATTAGTCATAGTTTTTAGAATCAGGTGGTGCAAACAAAGATGGTAGTGGATACTCAGTGACACTGTGTGCTATTAGTTATTCCTGTATAAAGTTGTTATATCTTTAAAATGACACTGCAAATTAGTTGCTTTTATATGTATTGGAGGAGTTCAAGGTTCAAAGGGAGGGATGTAGCAGAAGTCTTCTCAATGGTAACTGTTTTTGCCACTGATCCAGTAAACTATACTGCCTCTTGCTCTTTGTTCAAACATGCATATTAATTGCCAGTGAGATCTATGATAAAATAACTATTTAAACTCAGTCTTCCCTATGTCTTATGCATTACATATCATAGGCATGCAACAGATGCTTCACATGTAAATGGAGATCTACACAGATAATATACTATACATTCTACATCAACATCTAGTGTTATTTAATAAGCCACTTTCAAAGTCTAATAAGGTTTTCATTATATTTTAAACTGTAGCCTCAATTAAATATTTGTAAGCTACGTATTCTATTCTCTATCTTCTACTCTTTCTTTGTGGGATTAAGAAAGGATAATGTATTATTTATCAAAGGCAGCTTGTGACAGGAAAAGGTAGACACATTAGTCCTGAAAGAGGAAATAATGGAGCAATGATTACAATATATTGAAGAAAAGTACGAAGTTTCTATATAGGGAACAATTTCTTGTGTCCTCTGAACCAGAGACAGGTACAGGCAGAAAAGGAGTATATGGTTCTAGAAACTTGGTTTATCCACCAAGCTAAGGTGCTGGCTGCTGAAACCACTCCCTGGAAGTTCTGTACCCAACCATCATATAATAGTTTGCTTGGCCTGAGTAGCTAAGGTTCCTTTTTTGTTAAAAAAAAAAAAAGTACAATGCACACTACTGTTGTTTTTAACATCTATGCCAGTATTCCCTGCCCCAAGTTTGGGATGCTACAGATTATTCGAACAATTTAACACAGTTACTAGATTATATTCCTCTCCTACACACATCGTCAAATGTTTTCTGATGAGAAATGGGTATAGGCAAGCAGCTTGGGTTAAGGAAACTGAAAAACCCATTAAGAGTCTGACATAAGTTCACTGGTATCTGGAGACACTAGTTTGGGAAGCAATGGCCTGAACTCTTACAGAAAGGCCTGTTCCTGACACACTTTAAAGTTTATTGTGAGCAAACATCTCTTATTAAATGTAAACAGCATCTCACCGGAGGTCAGAGACTTGTGACTGTAGCATATCCCTAGGTAATACCACTTTAAGCTCCACATAAACTCCTAAGCAGTTTCTATCCTAAAACCTGACCGTAGGTGGTACAGTTTTTTACGATATGTTATAATAGTGCAATAAATCTGTTAGCTTAAAATCGAATCTCCGTGGCCTTTTAGAGAAATCATCATTAAATGCTGGGTCCTGTTAATGATGCCATTGAAGTGAAATTGTTTAATCTGCTAAGGGGGTGAAAGGTCACCAAATGAATTTTTTATAATACATCAACTTGACACGCAATAGGGAAAACTGTAATAGATAAAAGCAAAGGAAAAGGGCACTGTCTTCTTCTGATAGGTCAATAGCAGCCAAGAGAGCCACTCATCCACTTTCCTTTCACGATGGGGCTCCTTTTGCATTTAATATGGACACCCAATTAATACCTCAGTACCACAGACAACCTCATTTTAGGTGACTTATAGCAATTTCTCCCCCTTCCCTGAAATGAAAGTGATCACAATACATCATAGCATTGTGCGAATTAACGTTAATTGATTCAAGTTACCAAGCAATGATGGGCCACTTATATAATCTAGGCGTTATTGGGTGCTAGAAGGGATGGAGGGAAGATTAGATTCCAGTGTCCGTTGCTGTGACGACGGGAGTCACCTGATGCCTTGTTAGACAGTTGTAAGGTTCTATTGCTGGCCCCAGTGGGGTCGTCAGTAAACTGGAGTGATGTCCAAACATCATTACACGCTGCTCCAATATTAAAGCAAAGGGATTAGCAACTTATTGCAAGCAACCTGGATTTGTCATTGTGCTGTCCTTATCCAATTTCCAACTGCTAATGTGACTGTAGCCTGCAGGCAGGAGGACCTACAGCCAAACTTTAAAAAATGGGGGAGGAAAGTCCCCTCCATTTCCTCCAGTTTCAAACACTATTTAAGAGCTTGAAATGCCCAGTCAAGTATGAATAATATATTTCTCCCTACAATGCTTAAGTGCAAGCCGAGGAGGAATGAGGAACATGACAACGCAGAAACTTCCCAGCTCAGAGACCACCCGTCTTCTTTCCAGCATGGGCGTCTAAATCTAGTAGCCACAGTGTGCTTACCTCCTAGACTTGGCCCAAGTGCAAAGAAAAAACAAGATAAGACTTGGCAAACATAGAAAATGGAAATAAATGAATCCTAGTGGTGAGGCCTAATTCTCAACAAGACCGGCTGTGATGACTGCGGGTGTTGTCCAGGATTTCTGCTACTTCCTCTTCATTGTACCTTCCCTCCAGGAGTGTTAACCAGTTTTACACTAAGCAAAACAAAATTTAAAAGCAAGCAAGTAGACACACAAAAACAACCAAAGAAATCTTCATGGGTTTACTAAATTCCCAAGGCATCTTGAACATCTATGGTCTCTCTCTTCTTTTCAACAGCTGGAGAAATGGCAATCTATATGTACCATAAAGTCAACTTGAATAAAGGACTGGGCAGTTTCTCTACCCTGGAAGAAAAAGTTTTCCAGTCAATTCCATTTGTCAATCAATGTTAGACCTCCTAGCATGTGCAAAAATTGCTTCAGGCAACATGAGATATGCAAAGATAAATAATATGCTATGACTCTGTCCCTGGAGAACACTCTTCTGTGCCTCTGAAAGACAAGAATGACTTTCCTAGCTATCCTTCTGAATTGATACAAACCATTTTATTCACATTTAATTATCCTCATGATCCCTATTAAACCCAGGCAGACTCCCTTAGCAGCTGCCCTCCCTAGTTGGGAAGAAATGTCTTGGTCTGACAGTTTCCTACTGGTACTATGGTTCTGTCATTTCAAGCCTGACACATTGCAAGTCTCTATTGCATCTCCCAGTAACACTTTACTATCTCAGTACTTGCCATGTCCTTTCTTTACACTGAGGTCATTAATTGTTTCAGGAAAGTTATTACTCACCTAGATCTGACCAATCTCAACTTTGGGTATAGTGTCGACACATGCAAACTTAATTTTGGGCTAATCCATTTATGGCTAGACTCTTGGAATGGCCTTAAAGTATCCATTTCAAAAAGGAGTATGCCAAGAGTAAACACAGTAGGTACCTCTTTCGTCAATTTCATTGAGATGCACACATTCAGGAAACAAACTTAAAACATTATAATTGGTAGTTATCTAAGATTTTTTTATGAGAAATCCAACCTGAATAAAATTATGGATTAAAGTTACCCAGAAAACTGGAAAACAGTTATTAAAATCTATACATATATTCAAAGTTTTCTATTTATGTAGAGGTATTATAGTAGTAAAATTCTAGGTAGAAACCACTCAGGACCTAACAGAAGAGATTAATAAAAGGTAATGAGGATTGTAGTATGTAGGTCATACAGATAACCACAAGGAGAACCTGGTTTATTAAATGCAAAGGGTTGTTCCCTCAAGAGAAGGGATATTTGTACCTACTATCCACCCGAAAGACTGGGAACAGATGTGTTTACTAGTCCAGTGACCTATGCTCTATCTGTGTGGCAAGAGACTTTCTAGTAATGGATTCTCCAGCAGACCCTTATCATAATTTGTTCTTCAGTCAATCTATAGAACCTATCTTTTTGGACTTTACAAAGAGTGTTTATGTAGCTGCATCCTATCTGTATTTAGCTTACTTTGTCCTTCAAAGAGATTTATATATACTTCATGTGTTTCTGTATACTTCATGGCGTATGTGGGAATTAATCACCACGATAAATTTTCATCAAATTGCACTATGCTTAAATATGTCTACAATAAATTACTCAGGGTCAGACTCCAGAAATTTGAACTATTATTGCCTGTTTGGTCTTATTGAACTGAACTGCCTTCTTGCCTTCAGCAAATCATTTCTCTGCAGGCCTCCTGCAGCAGGTTACACAGGACCGTCACACTCAAGAAGTTAAACAACTATTGTGATAGTTGATTTGCACTGTCAGTTCCAGTGAACTTAGAATTACACAGGAGGTGGTTAGTTAAGGTTCTCAGTGTGCCTGTGATGATCTTCCAGAGAGGGTTAATTCAGAAAGAACTACCAAACTTAATATACTGGTTGTAAGCTGCTGGTGTCTATGGGTTGGGCCCGGGGCATAATGCGATGGGAAGAATAGACAGGATTCAGAGCACTAGCGTTTTTCTCTCTGATTTTTGGCTTATGTCATGTGACCTGTTTCCAGGCTCCACTTTGCCCTTCCCATTTGTGCACTGACTGTCCTTAGACCTCGAGACAAAAGCAAACCTTTACACCCTTAAGCTATTTCTGTTAGATATTGTGTTCCCAGAACTAGAAAAGCATCTGATAACATGTCACTGTCTATGAAAGAGGTTGAATGAGGTCTTGCTATGAATAAAATCTGATTAGGTTCTCTTGGGAATATAAAATAAACTGATGCTTTGACTACCTAGTACATATTATACAGACAAAAGTATACTTGGAAATATAAACAAATGGGCTGGTTTAGGTTGAATTAGTTAATTAATTCCTTTTTTGGCTATATTAACTTTTTGTTTAAATTTTGAAAGTTTCTTACATAAATACACTGTATTTATATCATTTTCACTTCTCTTTCTCCCCTCCAACTCCTGCCATTACCCCGTACTCCCTACTCACTATAAGTTCATTTATACTTTAATGTTTTTTTAAAGTAGTTTGGGCTAATTGTTGGAACTGGAAACTAGTGTGCCTGAGGACAGAGATCTGCTAGGTGTAGGAATGTCAGCAATAGTGACAGATTATAGATAAAAATTTGTTTACAAGAAAAGATGAGAGAAAAAAACCATATAATCTTTAGAACAACAATCAAAGATGCATTGGTCTCAGAGCATTGGGTATAAGAACAATAAAGCATTATTGGGAACATAAGGCTCTGAAATAAATGACAATCTTATCCCTGACCATAAAGAATCATCAGTACAAGGATCTGTGAGTTGTGAATGAGCTGTGAATGTCCTTATATTTCCCATTTAATAAAGCTAGGTATTCTACTTTCATGGAAATTATTTATTTCTTTTCTTTAGTCCAGGATATCCTCAGATTAATTATGTATAAAAACACAACCATGAACTTCCAATCTTCAGCGTCCTTCACACACGTGCTGATGTGGTGTGTGCTGTCACACAGTTATGTGGCAATGGGCATCAACCCAGGGATTGACGCATGCTAAGCATACACCCTACTGATTGATCTATAGTGCTAGCCCATTTTAAGGATATTTTACAATGCAAGTATATAAAAATCAAATTTTAGTTGTGTATAAAGTTTGCTAAAGAAGCAAAGTCTCATTTTCTTAAAAAGGAGTAGTACATAGGAGGTATTATTCAAATGACAGTAGTTTGCTATTCACCCAACTTATCCAATTTGTGCATTTGTACTGTACTGAAATGTCCTTTCATGACTCTAGTTTGCTTGTGTTAAAGTGACATAAATAGATCAATATATAAGCTCCAAATGTGGGGGCTCAGCACTTAAAAAATGTGTAGAGACTTGCAGAGACAACTTAGTTCCCCACACTCTCATAGAGCCATTCAGAACTACCTATAACTCCTGCTCTAGGGAATATGATGTTCTGTTTTGGAATCTGTAAGAATCTGCACTCACATGTACATACTACACAAAAAAAAAAAAAAAAAAAAAAACACAGACACACATTTAAAGACAAAATGTTTTCAAAAGCTAGTAATATATTGGGTATATACACATGCAGATACACACAGGCATGAGTGCCAGCACACCTGCAGATAAGCATTCATGCACCCACATACACACAGAAATACACACATATGCTTGCATGCAAACACAAATGTAGATACACATGCATGCCTGCAAGCATACATACAAATACACAATGCAACACAGACATGGAGATATACACACATGCATAAATTCATATGCAGATGCACACACACACTCATACACACACACACACACACACACACACACACACACACACACACTATTGCCATTGTTATGCCTCTTTTCACCCAAATCATTTGTAGGGCCCAAGGCTTAGGCAACTTCATAAGTAAAGAGATTTATGTAACATAGTTTTGTGACATGTTTATTTCTGCTGCTATGTAATACTATCACATAATGGCTGACTTAGATTTATAATGATGTATTTTTTTCCAGGGAGGTTAGGAGTCCAGGCAGACATGAATGGGCTGTTTCAGTGTTCATGGAGATGTATTCTAAATGAATCTAGTTCTAAACCCGCTCAGGTTGAAGGGCTTTCTCCTCCTAGGCTACAATGCAATGCCCATTTTTCATTCAAAATATCTATCTGCAATTCCCCTCCTTCATCTTTTCCTCCCTCCCTCCCTCCCTCCCTCCCTCCCTCCCTCCCTTTCTTCCTTTCTTCCTTCCTTTCTTCCTTCTTTATTTCCTTCCTATATTCTTTTTTTCCTGTGTGTATTTATGCATGTGTGTTTCTTCTTGGTGAATGCATGTGCACTTACAGACTCCTATGTACCTGTGCAAACAGAGCTCAGAGACTGAATTTTTAATGTCTTCCTAGATGGCACACTATTTCATGTATTGAGACAGGGTATCTCACTTGAACTCATTGGGCTGTGTTGACTAGTCTGGATAGCCAGCTTGCTCTGAGGATCTAATGTTTCTGTCTCATGAACACTGAGATTATAGAAACCATGTCAGCCCAGCATTTCCATAGGTACTATGATACTGAACTCTGGTCTTCATGCTTACAGACCAAGTATTTGCTCACTGAGCCATCTCTACAATTCACTTACATCATTTTATGGGTTCTTAATGCCCTTAATCATGAGAGATCAAGTCCTCCTCACACCTTGAATTGCTCTGCTTTTCCTATATGGTTTCTTTCCAATTCCAGGAATAATTATGCTCTTTCTGAAACTCATGCATTTGACTGCGCCAACTATAACTCTGCATATTCTTTCCATCTTAATGTCAAAATGTACCACAGAACACAGCAAAACCATAAGAGTTATCATTAATAGCATCAGCAGGTTTATACAGGTGTATTGTGGGAGGACTCATAAATTCTGCCAACTAAATACAGCTTTGGTTTGAACAGCTACGCTTCTATAAGAGAGATAGTTGGAATAATTTTAAGTGTGTGTGTGTTTGCCAGAATCCATACACCATGAATAAATATATAGTGAGCAATTTTATTGGATATATTTTATTTACATTTAAAATGTTATCTTTTTTTCCTGGTTTCCCCTTCACACCCCTATATCATTCTGCCTCTCCCTGCTTCTATCAGGGTGTTCTCCTACTTACCCCTCCTCCTGCCTTCCTACCCTGACATTCACCTACATTAGAGCATTGAGCCTTGGCAGGACCAAGGGCTTCTCCTCCCACTGATGACCAACAAGGCCATCCTCTGCTGCATGTGCAACTGAAGCCATGGGTTTATCCATGTGTTCTCTGCGGATAGTGGTTTAGTCCCTGGGAGCTCTGGTTCATTTATATTTGTGTACTTATGGGATTTGAAACTTCTTCAATTCTTTCTATAACTCCTCCATTGATTTAACTCAAACTCAATTCTCTGACCTCTTGGGACACAGATACATAGGAGTTCTGTAAATTCATATCCTAGTAGGAAAATGAGTAAGGCAAGAGACAGGAGAGAAATTAGAAAGAGATCAAAGGCATGCAAGGGTGAATGAAGGTCAAACTTCTAGTGAAAGATAGGCAAGCATGAATAACTGTTCTATTAAGATTCCCAAATACAAAGTCAATCTGATCTTGTTGGAAGTCTTCTAACTTGAAGTGAGAAATATAGAATGTGTGCTCTCACTTCTTCTCACTAAAAACTGCACTGAAACCACCTGAAGCTCAAAACTGGGTAAAAATAGATAGGCAATACAAGAAGGAAGATGATAGGCAAAGAGCAAAGTGACTTCATGTGTCTACAGGAGTTTGACAAACTGGAGAACTAGTTTATGCAACTGTCCTAAGTGATCAGAAGAAACCTGAATCTGAATTCCTGGAGGAAGGAGGAAGAATAAAAAAAAAATAGGTACCTAAAAAGTAGATAACAACTTCATTTCTCCCCACCTTCCAAAATGCAGACTACATCAAAATAAGGAATGGTTATCTGGAAATATAAGTGTTCAAGATGGCCTCATTCTGTAACCATAATATAACAAAAATGACCTTCCAGAGGACTTCATCTGTCTCTCCCTCAGAAGACTTCATCCTTAGACTCATCTCTGCTGCTTCAAGGTCAATTCATTAGTGTGCTGATGGCTCTCCAAGGAGTTCAGCTAAGGTTCTAGCAGATACTGGTAAGAGCTGAAAGACACAGAGCTGGCCTTGGGGCCTGTGTATGCCTTCAAGGCTGTTCAGAATATAGTGCAATGTTCAGGGGCATAGGTAATCTTGCTAAATGTTTGTCAGTTCTATGGGGAGACATACTGTTTCGTTTCTTATTCTGTAGGGATTTTTGTCAGGCAGGCTTTATAGGTGGCTTTTCTTTATCTTCACATGATTTGTTGGCTTTCAATCTGGAAAAATGTGTCTTAAGATAGCAGAGAAACAAAGTGATGGAGGATGTAAGAAATTTGAACAAAACATCAATGCCATATTATTCATGTTTCTATTATCATCATCATTACTATTATTATTATTATTATTATTATTATTATTATTATTATTATTATTATTATTATTATTATTATGAGCATATCTGAGTCATAAGTGAAGTCGGCATGTAATGATTAAGTAAAGGAGGTGATCTTTGTACTAAGAATATTTCTTGTCCTCACTATCAGATGATTTTGTCTACAAATACCTGTAATATTCCCTACATGTGCCTAGTGTACTTAGCAGGTTTTTCTTAGTGGCTCTTGGTTATTTCTGTTCATTTTACTCTCTCTCACTAAAAGAAGAATACACACTGGAATGTTCTGCTGAAGTTTGGACTAGTTCTTCCTCCCAGCTCCATGCTTTCAGAAATAGGACTCAGACTCAAAATATATTTATAAATATTATGGCCATATAGCTAGGCTCTTCTCTGACTATAATCATAACTAAAATAACCCATTTATTTTAACCTACATGCTACCATATGGCTTGTTTCTTGTGGTCAGGTAACAAGCATCTTTCTTGTCATATTTTCCCAGGCAACTCTTCCTATACATGGCTCTATCCCACAATCCCTTCTGCCTTCCAGGTATTTCACCTCCTATTTCCTGCCTAAGCCACAGGCTTTTTAATTGGCAGGTGATGTGTATCTTCTTCATACTAAAGATGTTCTCGCTATAATATCACAGGTAATGTGTCTCTTCACACACAAGATATTCTCTCTATAATATCAGAGGTGATGTCTCTGTTCATACACAAGACATTCTCTATAATATCACAGGTGATGTCTCTGTTCATACACAAGATGTCAAGATGTTCTCTATAATATCACAGGTGATGTCTCTGTTCATAACAAAATTTTCTCGCTATAATATCAAAGGTAATGTGTCTGTTCTTACACAATATGTTCTCTCTATAATATCACAGGTGATGTCTCTGTTCATACACAACATGTTCTCTATAATATCACAGGTGATGTCTCTGTTCATACACAAGACGTTCTCTACAATATCACAGGTAATGTGTCTGTTCATACACAAGATGTCAAGATATTCTCTATAATATCACAGGTGATATCTCTGTTCATAACAAGATGTTCTCGCTATAATATCACAGGTAATGTGTCTGTTCATACACAAGATGTTCTCTCTATAATATCACAGTTGATGTCTCTGTTCATGCACAAGATGTTCTCTCTATAATATCACAGGTGATGTCTCTGTTCATACACAATATGTTCTCTATAATACCACAGGTAATGTTTCTGTTCATTCACAAGATGTTCTCTCCATAATGCCCAGTGTCTTCGAATGGTGAACAAAGCAAAACAACAGGCTAAACCTTTGATCTCTAAGTATACAAATAAATTTATAAGCATGAAATGAAATTATACTGGAAAAAATAAAATTAAGAGCAAAATGCAAAGGTACCACTGGCACCCATGTTACCCTATAAAACATAATCATAACATTATAAAGCAGTAAAGATAGCTCAGGGGTCAAGACCCACTGTTTCTCTTTCAGATGACTGAGATTGAGTTTCTAGCACCTGTCTGGTTAATCACAAGCATGTAAAACTCTAGTACTAGAGGATCTTTTCTCTTTTTCTGACTTCCACAATCACCAAAATTGCACATGGTACACTTACATACATGAAAGAACACACTCATACACATAAAATAAAATAATATAAGACATTTCAAACTAATATCAGTAATTCATTAAAATTCTATGCTTAGTAAAAATACTCAATTCTATATTAGAAGCAACCGAGGACAATTAAGCTGTCATTATTGCATCTATCAACAAAAGGGATACTTGCATCTTCTCAGTGCTAAGATATGGAAATATAATACAACAATTTCAACCAAGCTTCCATAAAAAATTGATTGCCTTCTCCCAAGCTGAGCCTTATTTGCTATTCAATATATGTGGTCAACGCCTGAAACCATATGCATACCATGAACAAAATAGACCCAGCATATTGTATTTATATATTTATGCACACAAATCTGTGTGTGTGTGTGTGTGTAAAATAATAAAAATCAAAGAAAGTATTAATTCTAGAGTGCAGAACAGGAGGTTAGTGGAAAAGTACCTGTTGCTGAAAGAATGAAGAATGATATGATTCTATTTTTGCAAGTGTCCATAAAATAATTGGTTAAATATGCATCCAATTAGGTATATGACTTTTTTTTTTTTTTTTTACAGTTTTCAGTTCTAGTGAATCCCTTGGAGTTGATTGTAAAGACTAAGCAAATTTTAATACATGTCAACATGAACTCAAGAAACCACCCTTCATCCAGATGTTTTAACAGTTAGTGCTTACCTGTATCCTGTGACTCTCTCTGATTGAGTCACTAGTAAGGCCTCAACAGCTATACCAAGGACGTTTTCCAAAACTCCAGTTTGTTGAGCAGTGATAACCTGGTGAGCCAATTTCTGTAATCTGTTACTTGATAAGGATGGAATGAGTTCACTGTTCCTTACATTTGGCAGATCACCGATTTCAAAGATAATCACCCTTGAGAAAGTTTCCACAGTGGTAGCTGTTGTGTTCCTAAATGATGTCATTTCTGCCATGAGAGGTCTGCGTTGACCATATCTGCTAGAAGAACCACCACAAGTCACAGTTGGACAATTGAGATTTCGTTTTCGTTCACTATTTGCAATGGCCTCCAAGGTGTCTTTGTTGCCAGGCATTTCAAGAGTGAGTCTGATTTGGTCTAGGTCAATCTGGAAAAATCCTGTTAGGCTTTTAAGCATTCCTTTCTCCCAGCCATTTTCTAGGACTGAAAATGTGACTGTCAATGCCAAGTGAATGGAAACACTTGAACTTATTTCAACAGGCTCCTCTCCTTGCAGAACAACATACAAGAGATTATTCATAATGTCAAAATAGTTGGCACCAGCAGCCTTATCCAACAATAGAAATGGTGACTCTACTGGAGTAGGTGGAATAAAGATCTTGTCTAAGAAAACGTAAGGACTCTGAATCTCACTGTAGAATACAGCCAAGATGAGCTTGGAAACTCTTCTGTTTGTCAGTAGAAAAAAGCGCAGGAATGAAGGAGTTTGCTCTGGAAAGCATACTTTGGTTATTTGTCTGGTTGGTAAGATGGAATAAAAAGTAGACAGAAAGGTTGTGGGAGAGCATAAACTACTGTCCTTCACAATGCTAAATGTGTCCACAAAGCCATTAGTAATAGATACAAGTGGGTATGATTTGGGGATTGTCCAAATTGCGTCAACATTATCAAGAATTAGGATTGCATGCTCAGTCTGCTTACAGAAGAAGCCCTGGATCATTGCTCGGAATGTGCATTTCAGTTCTTCTCTGAATGTACCTGTGAAACAAAGGAAACAAATGCATAACACTTAAGCTACAAGTAATGAGGACTTTTAATCCACTATTCTCACCATTTCATGTTATACTATGAAATATTCATTGACCATTTAAGTATATTAGATATTGAGAACTCAAAGCAATATTGAGCAAAGTATAAAAAGATAGATGCTTTAAAATTTTCACTTGACATATTCTAATGATGTATGCTCATGTTATATACTTTTAAAAAATTATTAATGTTTTTTTTTACAGCCCAGGCATTAACCCCTTCCTGATATACCACCTGACAGTTCCTTATCCCATTCCCCCTCCCCCATCTTCAAGAGAATGTCCCCACACTCCACAAGACCTCTCAATTCTCTGGAACCTCAAGTCTCTCAAAAGGATGTCCCCACACCCCACCAGACTGTCCCATTCCCTGGGGCTTCAAGTCTCTTAAGGGGTAAGTGTCTCTTCTCTCATTGGGGCTGGACCAGGAATTCCTCTGCTGTATATGTGTCGAGGATCTCAGAACAGCTAGTGTATGATGCCTGGTTGGTGGGTCAGTGTCTGAGAGATCTCAGGAGTCTAGGTTGAGACTTCTGGTCTTCCTCTGCTGATGCCCTCCTCCACAACTTCTTCCAGCATGGTATGTGCTTTTAAAAATTAACATAAAATCAGCATATACATACATATATGTGTATATCCTATAACTAGTGGAGTCTCATCAAAATGACAACTAAAACTGATTAAAGATCCATCCCATTTTAGAGTGGCTACCATTAAAAGAACAAACAGTTGTTCAATAAGCAAATGAAAATTTTCAACTGACAGGAGTGAGCAGGTGGAGAGCATCTTCAGGACAAGACAGAGACCTTGGATAAGGAAGGCACCCAAGAGTCAATGGGGTGACCTTAGCTGTGACTCACAACATTGGAATATGGAGCCTGAAGAGACTGCCTCCTATACTCAGGCAGGATCCCTTATAGAACAATAGATATTAACCCATCCAATAAGCATTCACCCCAAAATCTATCTTGTCTACAAGAAATGCAGGTACAGGGGATGGAGGAGAGATGAGAAAATGAGCAGCCAATAACTGGCCCAACTTGACTGACCCATCCCAGAGGCAAGCACCAATCCCTGACACTACTAGTGATACTCGGTCATGCTTGCAGACAAGAGTATGTTGTACTCTGAGAGCTCTAACCAAAAGCTGACTCAGACAGATACAAAAACCCAAGGCCAAACCATGATTAGAGCTTGGAGACTCTTAATGGAAGAATAGAAGGAAGGGTTGTGAATCCCAAAGGGGATGAGGGGGATAAAAACTCCACAGGAAGAGCAACAGTGTCAAATAACCTGGACTTTGGGACTTTCAAAGTCTGAACCACCAAACAAAGAACATACATGGGCTAGACCTAGGCCTCCCTGCTCATATGCAGCAGATTTTCATGTGTGTCCCAAACAATTGGAGTGAGGGCTGTCCCAAAAGCTGTTGTGTGTGGGATATGTTCTAGCTGGTCTTTCTTGTCTGGCCTCAGTTGGAGAGAAAGCATCCAGCCTTGCAGAGACTTGACATACCAGGGTGGGAGGATACCCAAGTGGCCCCCACCTGCTCCACGAGAAGGAGGAGAAGGGAGAAGGCTTGAGGGAGGGGGTGACTGGGTGGGGACAGGATATAAAATGACTAAGTGAAAAAAAATAAAATAACATTGAGAAAAAGAGAGATAACAGCCAGTAGAATGTGGGTAGACAGGAACACTCTGTACTGCTGATGGGATTGCAAATTTGAAAAGCCATATGGAGATCATTATAAATGTTTCCTTTTTAAAAATCTAAAAATAGAATTAACCTATGGTTCAATAGCACCAGCTGAATGAAACTCCACTGTGGAGTCCTTATTATCCAGTTATAAGTTGATAGATGTCTAGCCTGGTTCTTTTACCTAGTTATTGTAAACAGAACACGAATAAGCACAGAAATGTGTCAATGGAAAGATGTAAAGTTCTCATTGGCACACAGAGCTTTCTACTGTCCAGGACCTCCTAGAGGACTCAGTGCAGACATTCACATCACTTAAGATTTTACAAAGGTCTTAGAAGTTTAATATCAAGATCCCTAAATACTAATGCCAAAGATTTTCTTGTCATATTATCTAAGGACATTTTAGGGAATATCACTGTTTTACTGTAGCATATTTCCTAAATCAAAAACATAGATGGTTTTAGAAGCTTCACTTCAAAACCCAAACCATCTCATATTACCACACTGCAGCTCTATATAGGATGGAGAAGGCAAGGCAGAGGACTTCCAGACACACGCTGACACTGCAGTTTCTGCACTCTGGCAGAAGATGAGTCTTAACAATATAGTTTTGGGCCGTCCATCTTTTACAGGATTCTCAAAGATAGTATCTGAGTATCATGGCAGACAACAGCTTTTAGGACAGCCTCCACTCCAGTTGTTTAGGACCCACATGAAGACCAAACAGCACATCTGCTCCATTTGGGTGGGGCGGGCTCAGTCGAACTCATGAATGTTCTTTGGTTGGTGGTTCAGACTCTGAGAACCCCAGTGGTCCAGGTTAGCTGATTCTCTTGGTTTTCCTGTGGGATTCCTATCTCCTTCAGGATCTGCATTCTTTTCTCCTATTCTTCCATGGAGTCCCCAAGCTCCATCCACTACTTGGTTGTGGGTGTGTGTATCTCTCTGAGTCAGTATCTACTCAGTCTATTTAGAATTAAGAATTCTTTTTATCCAAATTTTATATTTTGTAACTTTATCTGAAGAATGAAAAGTAGTTTTAAAACAATCTGTAATAAATACTTTTAGTCTCTTTTGATACAGTAATTACTCATTAAAACAATCTATGATAGGTTTCAAAATGACTAGAAGACTACAAATTCCCCAAACCTATAAATGATTAATGTTTGAAAACAAGGAAATCTGTAATGTCTGAATTTAATTATCATACATTGTAAACATGTACTGAATTATCATGATATACCATTATATGGATATACAAATGTGTCTCAATAAAGTTCTCTCACACACATACACACAGGTACACATAAATATAGTTACATACACATATGCCCCTCTATACACACATAAATTTGTATACTCAGATATGCATACATATATCCACACATACAATATTACCACTGGTATGTCTTTTTGATTAAAGAATCTCTTGCATTTTCAAGATTTATCATAATAACAAACATATTATTTTAAGGTTTCCAGAACTTATAAAAATATAGCATTTCTGTAGGTATGAGACAATCAGTAGTCAAAGTTGAAATTTTCTTGTCAGTGTAGTAATGACTGGAATTTTACTTTTCAGTTTTTCTCCTAAAGGCATAAAGTTGCACAGGACTAATCTTTACCCAATGGGCAGTATCGTTATACAATGGATGCACTATTATGGGTAATTAGAAAATATTTCCTCTTCCAAGAGTAGCTAACACAGACAGAAAAGGAGCAATCTCACCAACGCTTTATGGCCATCTCTAATAATATAAACAGTCCAAAAATAATGAAAATTCTGAGTATTGACAATATTCTATACCCCCCACACAAACAGAGAAAGAGAGAGAGAGAGAGAGAGAGAGAGAGAGAGAGAGAGAGAGAGAGAGAGAGAGAGAGAGAGAGATTCTGTGGGATGAAAATGACCCACCCTTACTTTCCAATGCGGCCAGGGCTGTGAGGTGTGTGTGTGTGTGTGTGTGTGTGTATGTACAGACTTTAACTCAAGATGACACTACAGAAAGAAGAAAGCCAATTCATGCTTAAGATTATGAACAGCTTCTCACAATGGACCATATGAAAGAGAAACATGACTGTGTTGAAAAGCAAATTAAAGTCTGTGACATAATAGAGAAACCATATAAAAGGATTAAAATGGAGGTGGATGAAGTCAATTACCTAGAGTAAATTTCCTGAGAGTTTAAGAAACAGCACAGTATCTATGTCAACCAAATGGGAATAGAAAATGTAAAGACTCAATCTCCAAACATGGAGGAAAAATGAACTATGTGGCAGAGGTCACAGAAGACTGAAGGCATCCTCATCTTCCAGGAACTGTGAAGCAGTGTCATCTTACAGTCACCTATGAAGATGGAGTTGGGGGATGTGCTTAGGGGCAGAGGTTAGGAGCAAACACTAAGATGGAGATCAAGGTGTCAAACAGAGAAGTAAGCAGCCTCTTTGGATTTTAGTGCTTACCTGAGTGAACAATTCAACAAGAATGTGGCTCAAAGTTGTTGACGCTAAGTTAGGAATATTATTTATTTAAATGCAATTTATATGTATTTTTTGATTTCCTTTTTTGGATTCTGAAAAAGTAAGTAGTATGTTTAATGAAGTTTGTGGAGAAAAATCCAAGAGACATTCTAATGAAATTCATGTAAATTATGAAGAAATACAGATTGTGCCTATATATTTAAAAACTGCAAATGTTTTAATCATTAAATCTTCTTAAGATTAGTTTTATTTAAAATATTTTTTCATAGAATATATTTTGATTATATTCTTCCTGGTTCCCAAAGTCCTACCTAGTTGTCCTCACTTTCCTACCCAGCCAACTTCATGATTTTTCTCTTTCTCTTTAAAAGAAATCAAACAAAAGAACCACAAAGTGAAGGTGGCAAACCTACGAATGAAAAAAAGGAACTCATTTTGTAAGGGCTGCCCTGGAATGTGGTTTATATATCCAATGATTTCCACTGGAGAAAACTGAGCTTCCTTCTACCTGAACATGCCCATTGCAGATAGCCCCTTGGTGGAACTTTGTGTTTACTTAGCCTTCTTGGTGCTCAAACTCTGTCTCACTTGGAATTGTGCAGTGTCTGTGTCTACTGTCATAATCTCTGTGAGGTGATCTGTGTATCAGTCCTGTTGTTTTGGAAAGATTCGGTTTCTTTGGAGTCATTCTTAGAACCTTCCTGCCTCCTCTTCTCTATAGGTCCCTGAGCCTTGAGAGGAGGTGTTTGGTAAGAGCACTCCATTTATGACTGAGTATTCCAAAGCCTCTCATTCTACACATTGTTCAACTGTGGGTCTCTCTGTTAATTCCCACATATTGAAATAAGATACCACTCTGATGACTGTTGAGTGAGGCACTGATCTGTACTTACAGCAGTATGTCATTAGGGGCTATGTTGTACCCACATCCCTTTAGCAGATGTATTTCAGCCATGACCCTTAGTAAGATGTTTTCACTTGAGGCCAACACCTATCTACCTCTGGGTGTTGAGCCCTGTCAAGAGTATCATTTCCAGGAGTTGGCCTTAAATCCAGTATAAAAACAAGGTGATTGGTTACTCTCATAATGTTTGTGCCACAGTCACACCACTATATCTAACAGGAATGTCACTGTTGTAGGTCTAAGGGATTGTATCTGGGTAATGATTTAATGATTTTTTTTTTATCTAGAAGCATACAG
The DNA here is from genome assembly GCF_963924665.1 of Micromys minutus. NCBI lineage: Eukaryota > Metazoa > Chordata > Mammalia > Rodentia > Muridae > Micromys > Micromys minutus. The sequence continues at coordinate 64,938,654 of NC_137974.1, forward strand.
AGTACCTTTAAGCACCACAGAAAGTTTCACTGAGTTTTTTTTATGATTTTTGTACACATATACAATTGTTCATTGTGCACATTTGATCCTTTCTATGGCCTGGATATTAAACAAAATGAAAGAAATCACAACTAAATTGAAAGTTTGTGATAATCTGCATGAAGGTCTAAGGAGATCATCAATAAAAAGGAATGGAATACAGAAATCAAAAGTGATTAGCAGGATGAAGACAACTAGGGACATGAGTCTAGGAGGCACAGAGAGTAAGTAGCAGGAGAGCAAAAATAAGCAATATATATATATATATATATATATATATATATATACACATATATACACATATATGTGTATATATACATATATACACATATATATATATATATATATATATATATATATATATATATATATAGAGAGAGAGAGAGAGAGAGAGAGGGAGAGAGAGACAGAGACAAATGTCTCAAAACCACATTTCTTTGTAAAAAATTGAAACTAATATAAATGGAAATGCCATATATAACACAATTATAAAATTAGAAAAGTAATAATGTATTAACTTGTTTAATGTTTCTATATTTAATTACACACTTTTGTATTCCATTCTTGTATGATATAGATGTTTATATTTCCCATGAAGGACTTAGAAAGTAAATACAGCCTTTTCTTTAGCCTGATGATTGATATTTGCTTTCCAGCATTAGTTGCTTAGAAGAAATTCATTTATCTTTAAGTTTTACTTTGATTATGTATAAATGCTTAGAATTATTGTTAAAAGTGATATTTTCTTTAAGAATGTTACTTATAGATAAGCTGTGATAATAAATACAATTTGACAAGTCAGTATTCAAGGAAGAGTCATTTCAAAATCCGTATCTCTTCATTTTCTCCTGTAAATCAGGACAGGTTCATATCACAGAGTGGCCTAGGGTCTGGCCCCTGTGTGGCATAGCATTGGATAAGCCAACATTTACGCAGAATAAAAATGTTATAAAGAAATATTTAGTGAAATACAAAAGTCATACCCCCTCCTACTAATTTCATATATAAAGTATTATTCTATCCCAAACACTGTGGCCAGTTCACTGCCATGAAATAACACAGACCGAAAAGTAAAAAAGAAAAAAATAGAATGGGAAAGGTACCATTTTTATTAGTCTCAGTTAAATTATTATAATTTAAAACACTTTAAAAAACCATAACCCATGTTGCTATAGCTCCTTTAGTGATACATGGAAGGGATTTTTATCAATGACACATGATTATGGTCTTCACAGAAAGTCTAACTGTATTGTGGGAAATGCCTCGGGTAGGCCCAATAAAGATGTGGACAAACAATGGGATCATGCAAAACTGGGGTTATGTTTGGCTGGGAAGAGAGTGAGTAGCCAGTGTCAGGAGTCTTTACAAAGGATTGAATGGGTGATCTAGGGTTTCAGGAATTTTAGGACTCTGCATTTTTGGATTTTTTTAAGGTTAATAGTGATGAAATTTTCACTACTATAATTGTGTGGGTGAACACTAAAGTACATTGGGGAGGAAAGCATACCCAATTACATCATTTTTATTGAAGGTCTTTTTAGGTCATTTAGCCTTCTAGAACGTACCTAAAAAGGACCTGCATACAGGCCTGGATAAATACCAGCAAGCTACTGGTATTTGCTTACTGCCTTTTGGATGCTCCTTGTTTATTTCCAAACCTGCAAAGGTTTGGTGCAAGTTACTTACTTTAATAAGAATAGTATGTTAGGATGGAGAGGAAATAGTGGGCCAATTTTCATGATGTCCTCTGGCTGGAAACCATAACCTAGTGTATCCAAATAACACATGTACACTAGTGAGATCAAGAAGTAATCCAGAAGCTATTAGTCTTTGAAGAGCAGTGATTAACAGAGGGATATTACACACTGTGTGGGAACTGCATAGATCAGGAAAGGAAACAAGGTTTGGGATGTGACCTAAAGATACCTAATGTCTTAGTCAGGGTTTCTATTCCTGCACAAAATATCATGACCAAGAAGCAAGTTGGGGTTTACTTAGTTTACACTTCCACATTGTTGTTCATAACCAAAGGAAGTCACGACTGGAACTCAAACAGGTCAAGAAGCAGGAGCTGATGCAGAGGCCATGGAGGGATGTGATTTATTTGCTTGCTTCCCCTGCCTTGCTTAGCTTGCCTTCTTATAGAACCCAGGATGATCAGCTCAGGGATGGCAACCCTTCCCCTGATCACTAGTTGAGAAAATGCCTTACAGCTGAATCTCATGGAAGCATTTCCTCAAATGAGGCTTCCTTCTATGGTAATTTCAGCTTCTGTCAAGTTGACACACAAAACCAGCCAGTGCACCTATTTCTTTACAACACAATGGAAGCTTAGTGGAGTAAAAATGGCAAATAATGTTCCTTGGAAATAATGACTGCATTGGTTCCAATTTCAAGGATACACTCAGCTCTGGAAACAAATTTTGAACACAAGAAATAAACCGTTAGAGAGCTCCTGAGCATTTATGGGAAGAGATATGTTACTTTAGAGATCATAGACAGTCAGTGCTGGCCTATGGTCTTAGCAAGTGTGTTAATAAAAGCACATTTTATTCTCATACTAAAATTTGTGTGAGAATCAAAAGTATTGGTGGTTCATATTTTTTGTTAGTCAGCGGTTTTTATATGGTAGCAAAGATGTCACGTTATGGTTATTCCAGCCACTATAATAACATGGTAGCTGATGAGAGCTTTAGATGCAGAAATATATGACAGAAAGCCTATAGAGTGGCATCAAGAAGGAGGCACAGTAGGATAATAATTTGAATGTCCAAGAAGTTGGCTTTGCCTTAAAGAACCCTTCATATTATAAGGCTAATAGGTCTTTCCTTGCTCCCTCCCTACTTTCTTTGCTCTTTCCTTGTGTTTCTCATTTAGCTTCTCTGCCTACTTTTATATTTCTATCCTTATTCCCCTTTAGACAGTAAGTTTAATTATTTCTACATCACAGAAAGAAAGTTCAATCACAATCATACGAACTCAATAATATTATTTAGAAGTGAGGAGCAGAAAAGAAAAAGGAGGAGAAAGAATGTGGAAGAAGTGGAGAAAGGATGGAGAAGAGGAAGAAGAGCAGGGAAGAAATGAAAGGAGAATGGAAAAAGATATAGCAACTACATACTTCTATAGTTTTATTTTTGTATTTTGCACTTGGTAAAATACATTGACATCTAAAGGACTCTTCAGGGAATAGTTATTGGACATAAGGTTCTGATGTGATATATACCAGTATGCGAAGGGCCAACATTTGGGAGCTTTCTCTGCTTTACGGAACATGTGGAAAGATTCCTAATAGTTGACAGATCACCTCATTTGTCAAAATGTTCTTTGATTCTGTATATTATTATTTGCCCCTTCAAACCAACATTTTATCCTGGTATACCAGATAAATAAAATTATTCCCACAATCGTGACAAAGGCAATTACCCAAATCTTACCAGTAAGTGATATTAATGTTCCAACTTTGTAGCCAAATGTGAACTGGTATGTGTGTGTGTGTGTGTGTGTGTGTGTGTGTGTGTGTGCTTTCCTAAATTGGAAACTCTACTACCTTAATGTCTTCAGTATTCAACCACAATGGCTAAGAGGTGTTTTGGTTTGCTAGTGCCCCATCATCTGGTTTTCTATGAAATCTTCAGTTAACCGATGCTAGTGCTTGCAGTTTGCCAAAAGGCAAAATAGTAATGGTAATAATTGTTAACACACAAATATGTAAAGTTATAGAGCTGAAAGCAGTGAAACAGGCATGATTCTTAATTATAGCAGAAGATATATGGTCACTGTTTGAGAAAAGTCTACACACAGTTAACCAGACTATGTTCAACACCCAGGGGCTGAAGGGAAAATGTTACAGTTTTAGTCCAGAGTCATTTCTGAATAGCCTTCCATTGTTCTCTCCTATAAGATGCTTTCTCTCCTGCTTTGCTCAGTTGGAGAAGGTTTAGTTCTGAGTAATGATTTTTTTTCGCACTTGTTTTTGTCTTTTCCTTCCCCACTCTGCCAAATGGCCTCATCTGCCAGTCACAATTTTTGTGGTCCACAATTCTGATCACTTTTAAATGAAACCCATGCTGGCTTTGGTAATCATAATGTCATTTACAATTTACCACTAAACACATTTATTCAGTTAGTAGCACACGGGAGAAAGAGAACTCCATATGAACTCACCGTGAAAGGCCTAATCTGATTATTTCCTCATGAAAATCCAGGCAGGGGTGCTTGTAAGAGGGGCTGAGAGAAGAAGGAGAGAGGCAAGGCCTGGCCACAGCTGACTTTGATAATCAATGTGAACAGATAACTGATACAGCCTGTCAGGGCAAACACCCTGTCACCCCAGGGCATTCTTCTCAAAAAAGGCAAGAGTGGACAGGTCATAATGATTGCTGAGTGACCAGTGAGCTTTGGCTTGGTGTATGCTATTGCATTCAGGGTGGACATGCACAGTGACAAGGTCCAGAAGCTCCACTTTAAGTGGAGAAGATTTGATTAAGCAGGTTGTATTTGTGTATGCACATGGGCACATGAGCACTTGCCTTCCTAAAATATTCTGACGTAATACATACTCTCATCCTTTCCCTACACCAGGCAGCCATAGATCTAAGCCCAGGACAGGGGGAGAGATAATTATGTCTGGTTTAGGAAGAGCAAACTCTCTCTCTCTCTCTCTCTCTCTCTCTCTCTCTCTCTCTCTCTCTCTCTCTCTCTCTCTCTCTCTGTGTGTGTGTGTGTGTGTGTGTGTGTGTTGCTTCCAGGGTTCTAACAAATATTAACTTTGTGTCAATATTTGTCCTTCCTGTCGTGAAATGAGGATTTTCCACCTCATTTCACGTTTGAAAAGAAAATATGCCAAAGGGGTCATCTTTGCTACAGAAAAAAAATTAACAGAAAACAACAACAAAAAAAGAGAAATAACTTCTATCTTTTATTTAGAAAAATGGATGAGAAGGAAAGAAAAACAGTATTTCTAAAATAAATGCTTTGACTCAAAGGCACATGGAATCCTTCCATCTTCCCATTTCAACAAAAGAGAAAAATTTATATGTTTAAAATAGAATGAAACACATCAACATTAGTGATTTTTCTCCTCGAGGTTAATGCTACCATTTCCCTCAACAATATTTTCTCTAGCCATCTTTGATATATTTCAACAAGTATCATAAACTATGGGAGATTTGGACATAAACAAAATATATAATCACTCATTTTCAACCCAGTCACAAAAGAACAGACATAATATGCAGTCACTGATAGTTGGATACTAACCCCAGAAAGCTCTGAACATCCCAGAAACAACTCACAGACTATATGAAGTTCAAGAAATGAAAAAAAAAGGAAAGAAAAAACCATTATGCTTAATCTTTACACACCAAGAAAACTTTGACTAATTCTAGGTTACATCCTGCTTTACATGTACTTTATGCACATTGTAACTAGTAAGATCTTAATGCACACTATCAAACCTTAAAAAAAAAAAACAAGTACTGACAAAAATATATTTGTATACTTTTATGCAAAACTGTTTAAAATTTGTATATTTATCTTTGCTTTTTTAAAATAAAGTTGTTCAAAAAAGTGATGAGTGAAAAAATAAACATGAAAATAAATGTTAAAAAAAGAAAAGAAGTAATTTACAATTTGCTTCTACCAAACAATATCTATATTTAATTATTTCCAATTTAACAAATATGAATGGGCACAGATCAAATAGATGACGACACGTTACATGTCTCCCCATTTATATATGTTGTCACAAAATTTCAGGCAATCAGGAATGACACTCCCAAACCTCAAAGTTCTGTTTCTTGACACCCAAAAAAGTAACTGAGACAATTTTAGGGGTTATTAAAGAAAATGTGTTTTGCTTATTTCAGATACAATGAACCGAAAAGTGTTTTTTTTTCCTTCAAACTTGAGAAATGCTAAATATAATTACATTTTTAAACTTCAAAAGTAATAAATATATGTGTTGGAATTATTGGTTAACACAAGTTGAGAGCGTTATTACATGTAGTATATTCAATATCTAAACAAAATATGACTATGCTGACGAAAAGCATAGAACTTGGGGTTTGTACTGTCTGGTATGTGACCATAATATGTCAGACATAGTAATTATAAAGGAAGCACTTGTATTTGTTCGTACTTGTTATGCCTAATACAATTTTATAAATAATAGTGCTGCTCCAACATGCAAAATGTTTATCACTGTAAATTTCAAGAAACTGTGTCATTTGATCAAAAGGGGGCATTGTATATTTAGTATTTATGTTAAATACTAAATGTTAAAAATGCATACACACACACACACACACACACACACACACATCCATGTCTAGATTGACTTTCACAACTATCTAGAGTGTCACTTTGGAGCATAGTTACCTTTCCCATCATTTTCCACGAGGAAAGTCACCCTAACTCCCAATGGCAGGTGCAGTGTTTTGCTCCGGATGACTGCGGTCCAGGAAGCATGAAAGTGTGAATACAACCCTGAGATGAAAATAACCAAGGGAGCAGGAAGCTGCTCCGTGAGAAAAATGTTGCTCTCTGCTCATCACAGCATCCCTCACACTCTCACCCGTGCTCCCGTGCTTGTCCTTCTTTTTGATGAGGACAACTTTCCAAGGTAATGTTGGAAAAAGAGGCAACTGCAGGAAGCCTGCAAACACACATAGTAAACTCGCTCGGCAGAACATCGGCCTCTCTCAGGCTGGTTTAGTGGGTTTTCTGTATATTTTATCTTTAATAAGATAATATAATCTTTAAAATCAGTATTATTTTGAGGAGGATAAGTATAGCAGGTAGAAGAGGTAAGGGGTGACATTAAAAGGGTGAGTTGGCAGGTTGGGGTGAGAGATCGACTCAATGACTCTTTCTTCTGAACCAGCCATTTTTAAATTTTAGGTACCTCTCTTGATAAGAGATCATTGAAACCAAACTCAGGAACTATCTCATGTTAAATTTTCTAACGATGGTGAAGTTTCGTCATGATATAGTACTTGAAACAGCAAGTACTTTTTGTGGGAGGATTTGGAGAGTAAAATTTCACCTACAAACATCAATGGATATGGTCCCAATTATCAAACTTATTATTTGAATATTCCATTGAAAACATCCCAGGCAACTGAAGGCTCAGGAAGTAGGCTCTCCAAGAGATCAGGTTTAGCACTGATTGCATCCTGCTTTCTCCTCTTTGAAGCTGTGGCTAGGCTTCTCATCCTCCTTCTGACTGTTTTCTCACACATAAAGTGATTACCAGCTAGCTGTCCACAACTCATGGGCTGATGCACTCTTGTACATATGATACTGTATGCTCAGAACCCAGTTTGAGAACCCGTCAAGAAATACATGCTGTTATATTCTCTATCACTGCAAAAAGAATCATCTTTCAAATATCACAGCACTCTCATGGTTTTTCTGTTACCTCAAATACCTCCTGGTAAGTGTTAAAACTTTTCATTCCCAAGTACAGGGTTAAGAGAGACAAGTTACAGGAGAAAAGAATCACTTAAACATTGATCCCATAATGTAAGTTTTTAGAAAATGAAGATGAAGGAAATACCCATATATCATAGAAATTTGTGTTCATGTGTGTGTGTGTGTGTGTGTGTGTGTGTGCGTGTATGCATGCACATATGAGATTCAGTAGACCATCTATTTTTCACCACTGAAGAAAACAACCCCACCCCGAATATCCAGGATAATTTTTACTTTAGTCCAGTCTCCATTCATTTCTTTTGCCCCACCCCCCACTTCATCCCATCCCTCCTCTTTTCTCCTCTTCCGATAGCAAGCCTTGTCTTCTGGCTTTAAACAAAGCCATGTGCATTGCGTGGCTTCAGAAGACGGACAGGCACCATCACTCTTTACAAGTGCAATTCCTGGCACACTCTTTCCTCAAAATGATAAAGTCATCACCTCGCCAGACCCTGTTTTGAAGCCGCCACAGTAATTCTGCTGGGTGCCAAAGCTGAAATGAATGGGACACTGCAGTGGCCTGCTCAGAGCTGTGGCTATAATGAGATTTGAATGGGAAGCCCCGGACACAATAAATCTGCACCATATGTGACCATTTCCTGTGTCAATGCCTTTCTCATAACCAGCGGAGACTTTTTCTTCCCCCTCTCCTGACCCCACACCATGACTCTGAAATCTTTCATGGCTGCTTATGGGCCTCAGGCTCTTTACAGCAGTTGTATAAATAAATGAATTTGACAGCAAACATCATAACAGTTAGCAGTAATGTGTGTTCGCCAGAAGTGCCTATACTACCCACTGGAGAAATGGCAGAGGAAACAGCTTGTTTTGTTACCTAAACAAAAGTAGTTTCATTTGACAAGTGGTGAAAGAATTAGTCAAATTAACTTGAAACCCAATGGGACTATTTTGCCAACTCGCCCTGTTAGAGAAACTTTCCCAGCAACTCAGTGCCTGTGACTGATAAAAGAGAAATCCCCTCCTCTTATTCAGACATAAAAATCCAGGCTAGGGATGCAAAGCCTTTGACTGGTACTTGTTAACCTTAGGTGTAAATCCAACCAGTCTGATATGGGGTCTAAGATATAGCAAAAGGTTTCTAATCCAGCCGGAGCAGAAAAGCCATATGTGATCATTGGTATGAAAATATTGAGAGGTGGCTTTCATGAAACAGCTAATGTGTGACCTCGGATAATAAATTGAAGTCTCTGAGTAGTTCCCGCTCCCTCCTTTCTTTCTAATTGTGTCTTTGTTCAAGAACAACCACAAAACATCCACATCAAATCGTTGCATTTTAAAAAGATAGATTTTTCCACGTATCTCCACAGTCCTAGTAAAATGAGTTTTTTTTTTTTTTTTTTTTAATAGTTGATGAATTTGAGTCAATTGCGATGAGGATAATAATAGCCTTACTTTTCAGTTCAAAGGACTGGTCTCGAAGGGCTTACAGATCTGAACAATCCCTTATAGTATATCCACACTTGGAGGGATTATACAGCATAGTGATTACACTCTTTCTCATCGAGCATGTGGCTGTGTTCAGGTCCAGACTCAGTTAACCGTATTCTCTGGGACCACACTTAAGTAAATTGCCTTCAGTGTACCCTGCTTTCCTCCTTTTCCCCAATTTTTTACACCAGGAAGTTTACTGGTATGGTGTGATCCAGGTCTGGTTTTCGTTGCTGTGGGTAATGTATAACAACATCACAGACTGGGTGCTTTATAAAGAAGAGTTTTATTTAGTTCACAGTGCTCCAGGCAAGACATGCAAGACTGGGCAGCCACATGTGCTTGCTCTTAGGATCTGCTGCTGTGTGGTGTAGAGTGGAAAAATGGAAGAGCAGTCAGGCTCATACAAAGAGTGTAGAGGCAGGGGCCACATGTGTAGGAATAGCTGACCTGTTCTTACAGGAACAGGAGTCTCCTCATATGGACAAAATCCCCATGATGCAAGTACATCTTAGTACCCCATACCATTGCATGAGAAGTTACATATAAAAATGAGTGTCAAAGCTGCACAGGCCATTGTAAACTGAAGAAGACTTACAAAGCTCATACTATGGCCATACCATTTAACACATTTTTTAAGTGCAGAAATGCAATCTAATATAATATTCCTTATCGTTAAACACGAAAACTTGACAGGGAGTCTCCTTAGAAACAATAAAGCCCCCTTTTTGGTGATGGCTTAACACTGGCAGAAACCTTTTGGAAACAGAATAAACTGTTCTGGGAAAAAACTGCAATATTAGGTTTATTCAAGCTGATGGTTGTTAAATTCAATGAAAATTTACTTCCAATACAAATATCCCATGCACCCCAATGTCATTTTATGTAAAACTTATTTTTACTCTGTTATGGTAATATACTTTGTAATGGTGAATTAATCATTATCTACACAGTTGCCCTAATAGTGAGCATAAAAATCAATTATTAAGCCCAATGTTGTGGTGTGCACCTGCAAACTAAGAACTTGGGAAACAAAAGAAGGGGATTAGAGGTTTGAAACTATCATTGGGCTACACAGATCAAGATCAGCCTTGGCAGTGTAGTAAGTTCTCCCTTCAAAACCCAAAGGCTGAAAAGAAGCTAAACAAGAAGGAAGGCATAAGTGAGGATGCTTGAACCTCACTTAGAAGGGAGAATAAAACAACTGTAGGAGGCGGATGGAGGGAGGGAACTTGGAGGAAGAGAGGAACAGGAAGGGGAATGGGGGGTTTCAGTATCTGGTGAGGGGATGAACAGCAGATATGGACAGATGGCCATGAGGATGAATGGAAATGTGAAACTGATGGGAGTGAAGAGGTGGAGGCACATCCAGGATGTGACAGAGACCTGGGGTAAGGGTAAGAATCAGTGGTGGTGACTTTAACTGTGACTCAGAGCATTGAAGATATAGAACCTGCAGAAGCCACCTCCTGTAACCAGGCACAGAGTAGAGCAATAAGAACACCACCAACCCACCTACAAACTTTCAATTCCAAACTTATACAAAACCAAAAGAAAAAAAAAAAAATATGTAGGGATGGGGGATGGAGCAGAGATTAGGGAATGTCCACCAATAACTGGCCCAACTTGAGACCCAACCCATAAGCAAGAACTAATCCCTGACACTATTAATGGTACTCTGTTATGCTTGTAGACAGGTGTCTAGGATGGCAGTCCTCTGAGAGATACCACCCAGCAGCTGGCTCAGATACAGACACCCAGAGTCAATCAGTGGATGGAGGTTGGGAACTGTTATGAAAAAAAAATAGAGGGATTAATTCCTGGCCTCAAAGGGGATAGAAACTCCACAGGAAGACCAACAGAGTCAACTAACCTGGAACCTTGGGGTTTTTAGAGACATCAATCAAAAGGTATATATGAGCTGGACCTAGGGATCCCCTCACATATAAAGCAGATGTGCAGCTTGGTCTTCAGGAGGATCCCAAGAAAACTGGAATGTGGGCTATCCCATAAGCTGTTGCCTGTATGTGGGATATTCAACTAGCTGGGCTGCCTTGTCTGGCTTCAGTGAGAATAGAAGCACCTAGTCTTAAAAAGACTTGATGTGTCAGGATGGGAGTATACCTAGGGGGTCCCCACTACCTCAGAGAAGGGGATGAGGGATTGGCAGGGAAAGAACTGTGGGAAGGGGTGACTGGAAGGAGGGCACTGAGTGGGACGTAAAGTGAATAAAAGAAAAATAAAATAAAATTATAACCATTAAAAAATCCAAAGGCTGGAAATGCAGTCCACTGGTAGAGAACAATGAAAAGCTGAGGGTTTGAAGTCTGGTATGTTTGCTGCTAAGCCCAATGACCCGAGTTTGATCCTAGGAACTAATATCACACATGGAGTTTCAGACTGTTCTCTGAACTTCAAGTGTGCATTGTGGCATATGCATTGACCCTATGAGTACACCATTAATAAATGGAATGCATATATCATTTAAGTTATTAGAGATGGATAAGGATAAATGCAAGGAGGCATTTTCATTTGCAGAGTTCCTGCTACCTGCACAATCAATTTTTAGTGTCTTCATTTTAACCACCGGATATATCTACTTGTTTATAATTTCTTCACATCTAGTCAAGCTAGGGAGAAAAGTCAGAGTAGTTATGCATTAGACTGCATAAAAGTAAATGGAGTATTAAAGTTTTCTTTGTAAGGCTATGGCAATAAAATGGGAAAGAGCTAACTGAAAGTAATGAACCCTGTGGCTTCATAAAGTTACAAACACGAAAGAGACAAAACAAACACGCAGTGTGAAATGGGCTGGTTGTCAGTTGGGATGTAAATGGCATCCTTCTAGGTAAGACAGGTGGTCTTAAGTATGACCCCCATTATGACCTAAAGCCTGAACTTATCACTGCTCTTCTTGTACAGACAGAAATGCTACAGCTAGGAAGCTTCTCAGGACCTGGTCTGTGAGAAAATGACTTTTTCCCATCCATTGCAGAATGGCATCTGATAAATTCCTAGTTTTGTCTCTTCAGATCTATTCCCAAGATATGTCTCTGAACTCTTTTTGCTGACCCACATTAGGGTTCCTGCATGTGAAGATTTATGAATTACTCTAGAGACTTCAGCCAGAGGGCCCCCAAGACTGAATAAACACAGGTTTGAGTAGCAGCCCCTTTGATTGGGAAGCCATCGCTTCTGACTTTTAATCAGCAAATGCACATTGTCACCTTGTAAAGTCTGTTTTTCTCAGTTAAAGAGAAAAACATAAAGTGACAGAGAAACTTTACAAGATCAGTATCCTCAAACAAGCATTGTGGATTCATAAATAACAACAACAAAAGAACAAAACAGAAAACCAAAAACACTCCTCAAGCAATTGCAGTATTTTTTGGGCACCCATGAGAAGACATATGAGCCTGGTCTTACCTCAGGAAGTGAGAGGCTTGGACATCTCTTCTTAAGAGTGGGCAGAGTCATTAATTAGTCCTTAACCATAGAGCAGAGGGAATGGATGTTCCTTTGGGGCCATATAATTTAATTGAAGGAGTTGGCAAACCACAGGTTACAGAACAGATCTGGCTCACTGGCTAATGTTATAAAGAACATTTCTAGAAACGTAGTCAAACTCATTCACTGGTGTCTTGTCTGTGGCTGCTCTGCACCGTCGCAGCACAACTGCATGATTTCAAAAGGAACCATGTGGTCACAAGCATTGAAATGTTTACTACACCATGCTTGGTCTTTAGTGTTTGCCACTGTCTGTTCTGAGTTCTAACTTTGTCTCTGAGAAAGTGAGTAGCTTAAGTTTAAGACAGAGGTTAATCCCTGCCTGAGTCCCTGCCAAGACAAAAAAAAAAAAAAAAAAAAAAAAAAAAAAAAAATCTTTGGTGTTTGGAGGTAGTGAGATCTGTGGATTGGTATCCTAACCTAGCCTCCCTGAATGGAAGTAGCATATAGATTGACCAAGTTTAGATGTATCATTTTCTCTGAATATACTTACTATTTCATGATTCAAGAAATGAGACAAAAACTATGAGGAACTCTTTGTCTTCTAAACATCTAGTTTGACCTCAAAATATATGTGGGTTCTCAAACATATGGCCTAGAATTTTCTCTTAAATAAGCACTAATTTCCTTTATAAAAGTCATTTTACCATTAGCTTCATCTATTGTCTGGGGACAGGCTTCTCTTGTAAAAAGCAGTGGAAGGGTGCTTTATATGTGACTCTGCATATATCTCTTTTTTGTATGGAGACATATAGAAAGATTTTCCTTAGTATGCTAACACAAATAGTTACTGACATAATTAAAGGAAGATAGGCCCATAAGCTTGGGTTTGGTGTGCTAAAATCATTAATAATGAGTTCTTATGTTTGGGCACTGATAGTTTTAAAGTGGATGAACCCCACACATAGCAACTGCACTTGCTCATTTTTTTAAATATACAGATCATTCACTTTTGGAAGTAAAGAAAATAGGTTTGCTTCTTGGAATAAACCACAATGGCCTTTCAACATCACAAATGGGCAAGTTGGGCTAACAGGCTGCCTTGACTGCTCCTTGGAAACCCAGATTGGTAGAGAGCACAAGGGTTTCAAGCTCTATGTGCCTGAACTCAAAGGATAGAGCCAGGACAATTTTGCCAAGGGAAACACGATGTTTTGATAAAGAGAAGCATGTTTGAAGTATGAATTCCAAACTAATTTCTTCCCACTGTTTATGGCACTTGAGGGTTTATTATCAATGCAAAGGCATATACCATGGGATTTACTTAATATGGGGATAATATATATAAACAAAGACAGCGAGGTCCAGGAGACCTATAAAATGGGTTTGACTGAAAGGCAACTGAGCATCTAAGGATGAGAAATGGGAGTCGGGATAGAGAGTCAATGAGGAGCATGATGACACCAACCAGATACTGCATAGGTGGTGAACCACCTAGTCTGCTCTTCTGATCCTTAGAAATTGACTTTCAGGATGCAAGGTATCAGTAACATTGCACCCACTTCATCCTCCATTTTAGTAACTGCTGGAGGCTGGACAGCATGCTAAAGACCATGGGAAATTCAATTTTGAGCGACAACAAGGCCTGAGAGGCTGAGACATATTATTGGTGTACCTTGCCTTCCTAGAATCCACTGAATTCACTAAATTCACTATGTCATTGAGCTTGGAGTTTCATGAAGAGAACCAACCTCAATGAATGAGATTCAGAGCAACTGGGGAAGCCTATGTGTGTCAGCTTTGGGCCCCTATATGCAAGTGTACACATGTACATATGAGTATATATGTGTACCCACAGTTATATCTGAACACTCACACACACACACACACACACACACACACACACACACACACACGAACATATATCAACCATATCCATGTGAAAAAAAAAGAGACAAAAATCTTATTTCTGATAGAAGTTTTCAATAAACTATGAAACAAAGTGGAGGCTGGTGCTATGAGAACAAGCATTCAAAATGTGTCTGTCTTAATGTTTCCTTAGCTGTGATGGGACAACATGACCAAGGCAGCTCTTACAAAAGAAAAGATTTTGGGGGGTAGCTTATAGTTTAAGAGGTTCAGTCTATTACCGTCATGGTTGCAAACATGGCACCAGGCAGGCAGACATGGTGCTGGCAGAACAAGGGTTCAACATTTTGACCCAAAGGCAGCAGAAGGAAAATGGCTTTTGCAGGTGGCTAGACACAGGGTTGCTCTTCTGCACTGGGTAAGCTTGAGCACTAGGAGCTCTCAAAGCTCATCTACATAGTGGCACATTTCCTCCAACAAGACCACACAACTCTGACAAGACAAGAAATACGGGGAATAAGGTTAAGTGATCTCTCAATTGTCTACTTTTAATATTTTAGCACAGGCTGAACATGAAATTTCATTGGACATTTGTCATTCTGATAGAATACCAAACCTTGAGAATACAATGGTTATAAATAATAAAAGAGAATGCTTGCACTTATATGCATATCTCTAGAAATAAAGAAGTTACCTTGTCTTGAGGAAATATTGATCTCATAGGAGACTTGAATGTAGGCATAATCCTCACTCACCTTGGCAACTACTTTCTGATGCCTCCAGTGGGCACATCCCATGGCCCATGGCACAAAGAGGAAAGAAACATCAAGATTTCCTGAGCATCTACAATTGCTGAGCATATCATCCAAATATCCCTTCCATTGTGTTTCTTCTTCACAGCATTCCAGGAGAAATAGTATCATTGCTCCCTTTTACCAAATGAGAAAACTGAATCTGAGGGACTCAAGGGTGTTTGAGCCAGATGCAAGTAGCATCCAAGGTCTCCAAGTGTAACACCTAGAAGACGGTGCCTCACAACTCGTCAATCTTCTTCAGGCTGAGATATGGGTGTAGCAATCTTTGCTCGTTAAACAACTGAAACATGGGAGACCAATAGCACTGATGATGTAGGTAAATGAGATAAAATGTTTCAATAGGTACATATAGAAAGGAAATGAATAAATAATGCCAGGATATCTGTACTTAGAAGTCACATTTATCCTGACCTTCTGAACAAGTCTACATATACACTTAAGAATTCTTGGGTGGAGGAATAATAGGCAATTTCTCTCCTTGCCCTGTGCTCTTATGAGTTTATTTAAAGTGACTACAGATGAGCTTTGCTCTCCAAGGCATTCCCACTTGGTGGCCATCTCTAAACAAATTTGGGAGCCCTAGGGACTATTAAAGACCCAGAGCCTCATTCAGATCTGGGGTATAAGTACTAAAGCAGAATCCTTCATGCCAAAATAAAGTTAGAAGCCCGAGGCAGCTAGTTTGAAGGTCAAAATTTGTTTGGTAAAAAGGCAAAGGCATGTTCATAATCATTCTTAAAGGCAAGTTCATGTGTTTCCACAGACTCTTCCCTGTGTCCATGTCTCTCCTTTGTATAAGACTAAGCCAGTTATATTAGTATTATGTTAAGAGAAATTCACACCCTGGGTCAAAATCAAAACTGGACCACATCATTCAGTGAGGAGTTTATTCCAACTAAAGAATTCTCTTTGCTGAGATTCAGGGCTGATCCCCCTACCACATCCCTGGCCCCCAGATGCAGCTTCCCTTATCTCCAGATAAGGTTAGCCACTGAGTAGTCTTTTCAGCATGCTTGCTATATTAATAAATAAGAGTAACTCCTTGGAAGGATGCTAGAGCCTGTAATGCATCTGACCAAGTCATTGGTGCCATTAAATTTCTTAGGGGTACAAGAAGGAAAATTCCTTCCTCTCCTCTGGGGCGAGATCATTTTATGCCCCAAAGCTTCAGACTCATTATTCTTAACTGAGAATAATTACAATGTTATGATTGTCATACAACTAACCAGATTTTCCCCTCCTCTTCCTTCTCAGCATCTGCCTCCCTGACCTCCTTCAACAGACAAGTCTATGGGCAGATTATACACTATGTATAGAAGTATTTCCTTCTATTTATTTTAATTTTCTCACTGTTAATTTCATTGAGAGCATACTCGTTCACATATCATGGAATAGAGTAAAGAAAATAACTTTTTTTCCAGCCCCTACTGTGTCTCACTTATCTGCTTTTCTTACCTTCCCTGCCAGAAGTTCTCAGTGACCTGAAGATCATGGAAGCATGACTTGCTCCCTGGACTTCACTTCTCTCCTTCCCAAAGCAATTTTGCTGGTCTTGTTATCAAGCACTTATGGTTTTCCATGCCACTGGTTGAGAAAGTCATTGCTTAGGAGCAATTACCAGGCCACAATCAGACATGGAAAGAAAACACTGAAGGTGAAGCATGGCATATGAGAGGGGCATGTTATTGCTATCCAACTACTATTAACTTTGTTTTAATTATTTATAAAATAAAAACACAGATTTTATATTCCATATTATTGCTAACAAATCATATCAGGAGCCAAAGTTAGTGTTCATATTAGGACTATGGCCTAGTTTTCTCACTATTATTGTGATAAACACCAAAATCAAATGCAAGTTGGGAAAGAAAGGGTATATTGAGCTTACAGTCCATCATGAAGTCAGGGCAGGAACTCAAAGCAGAAACTTAGAGGCAGGAACAGAAACAGGGACCACGGAAGAATACTGCTTATTGTTTGTTCCTCATGAATTGCTCAGTTTTCTTCCATACACATGTCACAACCACCTGCCCACATTGGAACCACCCAGGTTAAGATGGACACTCCCACCTCAATCATCAGTCATAGACTTGACAATCAACCAATCTGGTTGAGCAACCTCTCAACTGATACTCCCTATTTCCAAATAATTCCCAAATCTGTCAGGTTGACAAAGCAAACAACCAGTGAAAGGGTGAGAATGTAGATCAACCAATGGAACAGTATTTGTTTAGCATACCTTGGCTGTGATATTCTTAGCACATGGCATACATACAAACACACACACCCACAGACAGGGACAGAGACAGACAGAGACAGAGGGCATCAGAGAGACAGAGAGAGACAGAGACAAAGAGAGAGCATCAGACAGAGACAGAGAGAGAGAGCATCAGACAGACAGAGACAGTGAGAGACAGAGAGAGAAGAGAGAGAGAGAGAGAGAAGAGAGAGAGGGGAGAGAGAGAGAGAGAGAGAGAGAGAGAGAGAGAGAGAGAGAGAGAGAGAGAGAGCAGCCACTATGGTAGAGCTTCAGCAACACCATCTGTCAATCATATCTAGTTACCTTTCTTATACACATGTCCTGTTCAGTAGCACTTCATGAGGTTAAACCATGAGGGCCTTAACCTCAGGTTCCATGCTGCCAACCCATAGCAGGTAGCTGTAAGACTTCAGAGACCACATTTCTCATTGTATTTTTGTATTGATTACTAGCTGACAGCATTCACCAATAAATTACTCCAAAGTTAAATGCTGTCATGCATGTATGGCAGATTTGGCCAGCAGCACATAAATCTTACCAAGCACTCAAGCAGAGAAGCCTTGGGAATCACTGACTCTTGTTTCCTTATGAAGGCCCCTCTGCTATAAAAGTCTAAGACATTAAATATGACAGTCTTTAACAATACGCCAAGAGCTTGGCAAAATACAGGGCACTCTACCTTATTCCTTTTTTATTTTAACCTTTTCTCCTGAGTTTCTGCCTTGCCCACTTTCATCTATTGGCTGATCTTCAAATGCTTCAGGCTTACATTCAATTTGAGGCCTCAGCCAAGGCAGATCTGCTCTGTCCCAGGTGTTCACATGTCTCATTCATACCCCTGCTCTTACTTGCCCAGGTATGACCCATGGTAGCTGTCTTTACACACAGCTTCACAGTCTTTCAAGATACTCTGTGTCTATCCACTTCCAACCTCTGAGGCATAGCAGTTATAACTTTCAAACAAACTAGATAGCTACTTGTTTCCCATATGTGTTATTTCTTTTCTTTTCTTTTCTTTTCTTTTCTCTTATAAGTTGAGCTCTGTGTAGCAGAAATAATTTAACTGAGCTTTTGGATTTCTGTGACTACCAAAAAACATGTAGAGTACACCTAGGGAAAATACGCATTAAAATGAAAAGAGTCAACACATTCATTTCTTTGTATTACTAACTCTAAGGTTCTGTCTTACCCACAGTTAAAAATAGAGAGTTGGAGATAAATTCGTGTTGGAGTCCTTTATAGATAAACTTCATGTGTTGAAATAAATATGATTTCTAAGACTTAGACCTTCCACCAACAGAGAGTAATGGATTAAATATGAGACAAGAACATCACTGAATTGGGTGTGTGAAATTAATCGCATTTTCAGAAGCAAGATAATATAAAGATCAAGACCAAAGATTTCAACAATAATTAGAAGTTAGGGGCTGGAGAGATAGCTAGGCAGTCAATTTTGTCTGCTCTTACAGAGGACCTGTGTTCAGTTCCCAGTACCCACATAGGTACTCACAACCACCTTTAACTTTCAGGAGCTCTCTTCTACCATCCAAGGGCATTTACACATGTACACAAGATTAAAGATAAATCAAAAAAAATAAAACCACATTCTGGTGTGTGCATGCATGTACACACACACACACACACACACACACACACATACACACACACACACACACACACACACACACACACATATATATATATATATATATATATATATAATCTTTAACATATTTTAATACTGTAATTTTTTGAGCCTTGTTATAATGTGCTAATGCAAATCTTTTTTTTTTCTGGCTGATATGTGATTTACATGCTAGCAAAATTGGGAAAGATAATAACTTTTATCCCTACATTTTAGGTGGTAAGACTAAAGCTCACAGTATTTAAATAACCACAGGCACTCAACCTCCATGATATGTTAGGATCTGAAACTATAAAGGAGCCATGTCTCCTGGGACTTTTGGAACCATTTCTCTTGTCATCAATTGCCTGTCATAATACCTGTAAGACAAGCACACAAAGTGCCATTTCCATTGGCCTAAACTAATGAACCCGGCTTTGTATAGTTATTTAGGTCTCATACAAAACTAGAATGCATCAATTTAAAATGTCTTCTAACATCTTTAGCCAACGTTCTTGTCATGACATGATGCTCTGTGTATTTTCTAGAGAAGCACTGTTTCTCAAAGACTGGATGGATGAGTTTTCCAGTTAAAATCTGATGCGATCCTCTCCAAAGTATTCTCAAAATTGTTTTCATATTCAAACTGTGTGAATACAGAAAGCATCCTACAATATAACATAGAAAGCAACTGAATTTTCAAACTGTGTTCCACAAATAGTATTGCCTTGGGGTCCATCCACTTGAATTAACCAAAAATTATCATTAATTAACTAGACTTAAGCAATGGCTGGTATTAGGCAATGTAACCTTTTAAAGTCATATGTCACCTGAATTATATGTTGTCTCTAATGGTCACAGTAGGCTGACAGCATTTGACACTATAAATTTATTTGATGAAGTGTGTCCAAAACAGTAAGTTTGTTCATTTCTAAACAGTCTTCAGTTCATTATGCTATAGTGTTCCTGACTTTCCTGTATACTTGAATTCTTCAAGTATATGATGATACAGTTTTGTAAGCACAGACACATTCCCCAATTCAAACAACTCATACTTTTGCCAAAACTCAGAGATCTTAAAAAATATGCATTAGGATTTTAAAAAGTTGCATTAATTTTCGGGGATTCAGACCTGCCTGAATCAAAAAAAATAAATTCTTTTACTTTTTACCATGAGTAGGATTTGTGGCTTAAAAACTCCTCAGGTAGTTAAATTTAGTCTAACAGCAACTCATGGGCCATTTGACTTCTTACGATCTCCGCGATCTCCGGTTACAGCATCCTAAGCTAGGAAATTTGCCTCTTAAACCAAACCTCTAATTGTTTCCTCATTTGTTTGCCTCAGTGGCTTCAGCCTAGTACTCAGCCTCCCCTGCCCCTTACCTAGTGGATACTCTCTTCTGCATTCCTCCTCCTCACTCCTCAGACTCTTCTGCAGGTGGAGTCCTTCTCATCGCCTACCCTTCAGAAGAATCTGCTTTCCGGTGCCTTTGTTTCACACTATAATTTTTTATCATTGACTCTGTCTGGTGTTTATAATGTCACAAACCACAGACACGTAGATTCTGTCTCCATCACACATTTCCTACACTGCTTTCACTAATATGATCTGTTACAGCATGCATTGATGGTTATCCCACTTTACTCTCTTCTACCCACCGTGATTTCTGCTATTGTTGGACCTCATCCAAGACAGAGGGTATTCTTTGGGATTCTCCCCCCTCTCTTTCTCCCTCCCTCTTTCTCTCTCTAGAGGGAGAAAGAGAGTAACAGACTCCATGTATACTAAATGACAGCTATATGGTAGCTTGATTTTCATCTACCCTTCTCAAGAATAGCATCTCACACAAACCTCCACTATTATTTCTCTGTAATCCCACAGGGACTCAAGATGAACCACAGATTCATTAAATTCTATTTCTGAAGGATTAGATTTAAAAGGCCCCCAAAGCAACTACCTTCTTGGTCTCTTTTTACAAAACAATGAGTTTATATAGGAATTCTTTTAGAACAGCTCCCAACATTCCTTTAGTACAGATTGTGTGTCTGGGTCTGCTGGATATGGTTTACAAAGCTTATATCAAATCTACTCATCACAATGAACTGAAAACATCCTTGCTGGTTTCCTCCCTATCTAAAGATATAGAGATAGACTGAAGAGAAGCCAAGGAATTAGATGAATAAACAAGATATAAATTCATCCAGCCCATCTGGTTAAGAAATGGTTCACTCCACAACATTATATCTAGGGAGTAATAGGTTCAGCTTCATTCAAGCCACAGGTGGCAGCAATGTAGCCACTGAAATCCTAGTAGATATGACAACTCCAACAAGAGCTGAGTGACCAGCTCTGTCCTAAATGTCTCACAGGTATCGATTCATTTAATCCTAGCATTGACACCATAGCCTAAGTTCTAGTCACCTCTATTTCTTTGAAGTGGGCGACAAGGTCTATGTGCTTAAGCTTCTATTTCATTTTCAAGTGCTTTAAAAGAAATTAAACTCCAAGCATTTTTATTTTTAAAGTGTCTTTCTTTATCCATCATGCCATATTCTTTTGCTTTATAAAGATTTTATTGTGTTTTGAAGTGAATAGAATCGTATAGAATGTGTACACTCACTCATGACCTGACTGCTACCTTTCTACTGAGCTTTATCCCAACAATTATGAGGCCCACTGTTGCTTTCTTTTGGATTTTTTTTCACTTTATAGCATTCTCTATAGCTCTTTTTTCCCTGCTTCCAAACATAAGTCCTACCACATTCTGACTATTCCGAATCTTCAGATTTTACTGATGATTTTAATAAACCATATCACCATACTACCATAACCAAAGCAAATGAATAATTTGATGATCATTGCCACACTTTCCTCTCAACCTTCTAAATTCAGAGTGACCAGTTTATTTAAGTCAACATACTTTAGGGACTGCCATTATAATGAAGCTAGCTAGATCCAGGCAAAACTCTGACCTTCCCTGGACAGAATAGGTAATGCAATTCTATGACTTCTGACCTAAGGGCCATAGCTCAGCTGAATGGCCACAACATTCCAGAAGTGCTTGCAGGTACCCCAGAAGCAGGAAGATTGTGGTTGCCTCTAGAGGCACCGTCTACAGGATTGAAATTCCACTGGGTCCTTCAAACAACAGCATGCCCAAGCAAGAAATCTTGCCAACATTTTAAAATAAAAAAAACCGAAGAATGAAAGAGTAAGTTTTAAGGTCCTAATTCCATCACAGCCAATGGAAAACTGACAACGCCATTGAAACTGGACTTAAAGTATTTAGTGATATTTCTTTAAATCAGCAGGATTTAAGGAACAGAGACCTCACTTCTTAGATCTTTCCAATAAAACCCACAGTTTAATCTTATTAGAAACTCTGATCTTGCAAGATAAACATTATCTAATGAACAAAGGATTTGCATGAAAATCCTTTAGTATCTTCTTATTCTCAAATATAAATTAAAGCTTTTAACTTGTCTTTATAATTCAACCTCAAACTCAACCCTATAACCTTTCTCTGCAGGATTGAATATTGTGATTTCTGGAATGTACAGAAGAGAAATAGCTTATTTCCAGCCTTATGAATACTTCCGGGTAGCATAGTACACCATCATGAGAGATTATGGGTGAGCCAAAGTCTTCGTTATAGTAAATCCTATCGTGAATATTTTAGTCTTTTTTTCTTTTTTGCTTTACTGCTTTATGTCTACTTACCTCTACATGTAAATAGCAGAAGACAAACAACAGGAGCTCAGAGTAAAGGAAGATTGTTTTTAATGGTCCCTTTGTACTTCTCCCATTTCATAGCTGGAAATAAGCTATTTCTCTTCAAGAAACCAGAATCTGTTTCCTTGATTTGAATTTGCATAAAAACTTTTAATAGTATGTACTCCCAGCTTCAACTGTAGATATTGGATTCTTTAAAGAAAAAGAAAAACTCTTTATGGGTTTAAAGGGAATAACAGGCACTGGCTTCAAGGTTATGCTGTGATTTCAAAACAGGAGTCCCCCTACCCCTGCTCTGTGAGCCTACAGTGCTGGGAAGATTACTTTGAAGGCACTTCACCTCATAAGATTTGGCAGAGACAGAAAGATAAAAAGTCCAGAGAGAGGTAGCTAAAGACTGGCAGAACACACACTGGTGAGGGGATGCATAGCTGAAGAATAAAATGATAAAGTTCAGACAAGATCACATCACCTAGAATTTTAAGTAATTATAGTAAGTTTCCGTGTCAATCACTATTCTATGGTTTTGAAAGTGATACTACAATTGAATTTTCTTCTTTACCATCCAAGAGAATCATACCATAGAATACAACACCCATAATTTTCGTTTGTGGACCTGAGAGTATGCCACCGATGCTAGATCCCAGATATTTATATAATTTTCAAATATTATATGTTGAGGAATTTTTCTGTTCATTATTTGAAAGATATTATATGTTACTGTGTTTTTCCCATTTATCATCCAGGTTTATTGATTTCAACAAATGTATATAGATTTGTAAAACTGTTAGTCATAGTCAGGATGTAAAATCTATCACTCCTAATGCCTTCAACCATCTTACATACAAATACCTTCATTACAACCGTATCTCTGAATCTTTTCGCTGACTATATAGTCTTACATTATTGAAAATGGGATGCAGTTGGAACCATACAAATGTACCCTTTATACACTAGCTTCTGATAACTTCTAGAATCATCTCATTAATGACATATATCAATCATATATTATTTTAGAACCACACCTAGCTCTTAGATCTTCATAGATATTAGCTGTCCAAACTCAGGCCCCAATACTTAAATGGCATCTCCCTAGAGCTAAAGTTATAGATACAAACACCATGTCTAGCTGTTAGATCTTCACAGATGTTGGAGGTCTGGTTTCTGTGCTTGAATGGCAAGCACTTTGGTAACTGAACTACCTCCTCTCACTTGCTGTATTGGTCAATTGCAGCTGTGAGGAATGCTATTATATTCCATTGCCTCTGTACCCTTGTCCTAAAAAAGCTCTCTTGTCCAATTTTCTTCTGCATTAGTGCCCTGATAAGAGTTCCCATTCTATGTCTTGCAAATAGATGGGTCCTTGACTTTTCCCACCACTTCCAAACAGAAGATAGAAACACATGGAAAATTCCTTGTGTTCCCATCTCAGAATCCTAGTTCTCCCTCCCAGCTCTACCGTAGCATCATGTCTCAGTCAGTGTTCTATTGCTGTAAAGAGACACCAAGACCATGTCTACTTTACTAAAAGAAAACATTTCATTGGGACTTGCTTGCAATTTCAAAGCCTTCGTCTATTATTACCTTGGCAGGAGAAGAGTGGTAATCAGACAGAAGTACTACATAGGTATCAGCAGGCAAGAAGAAACAGAAAGCCACTGGTCGTGTCTTGGGCCTTCGAAACCTCAAAACCCCTCTTGGTACACACTTCTTCCAGAAAGATCACACCTACTTCCACAAGGACACACCTCTTAATCCCTTCCAGGTAGTGCCACCCTATGATGACTAACCATTCAAAAACATGAGTCTATGGGATTATTCTTATTCAAACAACCACAGATCATTCAGAGGGAAGAACTGGCAATAATAAATTATCTACTGTCCTATACACACCTGTAATATTGTCTCCTTTGGCAAAATACCTGGAGGTCCAATAAAATCGGTAAGGAACTGAAAAGCTAACACTTACTCAAAGGGCTGAGTCATCCTTAGGGGTCCGGCAAGTAACTCAGAACTCAGCAGCTAACAACCTTTCTCAAAAATAAAATGGCCTGGACATAATCAGGTCACCCTAATTGACTTCATACAGTTTTATTACATAGCTGATGGCTTTAAAACTCAAACCAATTAGTTTGTCAAACAGAGGTTAAATCTTGACTGGTTTATTCAAGTTAAATTTAGGCAGGATTTACAACACTTTATCCCAGCCACGGAACATGTAATCTCTTTAGAAGAGAAATTAGTACAGACTTCCCCATAACAAGAAAAGGAAGAAAAATCCTACCAAGATGCTGGTTTTGATAACCATGACAGTAACCCTGGATTACATTTCATCCAGTGAACTATCCTTTGCTTTTCAATTATCTACTTGTGAATGCTTGGAAAGTTTTTGACCTGTATCATTAGTGATACTGCATCTGAAGCTGTTAAACTAGAAACAGGGAAAAATCAGTGAGCTTACCCTCTATACTAAACTCCTCAGAGCTCTCTACAGCCATCTATATCTTCCAGAAACTCCTACAGGACAGTTGAGAGTAAATCATAAGAATCTGAAACTCATTCTTGAGTATATTTGTCTAGTCTACCATGACATTTTAAATCATTCTCCTTAGAAAAAAATGTGTTCACAGTGCATTTTAAGGGATTTAAAATCATAATTCTAGTAAGCTAAGATGGTCTTTTGCTACGACTAATCTCACTAGAGAAACTCGCTGACTAACTTTTACCTCCTTCTTCTAATACACTTAGTTCCATGTCCAGAGAGATAAAATATCAAAAAAAAAAAAAAAAAAGAAAAGAAAAGGAAACAGAATCGGTATTTATAAGAATGACTTAGTGCTAAGCAAGAGTGCTAGGGAAACTTTTGGAGACTAATTATTTCTTCAACTCTTTATAAATATATGAGGATTTTATATAAAAGGAGTGATCAATCTTTTTTGTCTGAATACAGACAATATTTTTGGCTTTATAGCTTTATTGAAACCAACAGTTCTATGAAAATATGTATGTTCTATCACACATCAACATAATTTTCACAGATAACTTGCATATCAATTTATCCTTCAGAATCTCAATAAAGAATAGAGTATTCAGGATAAACAAGATAGCTCATCAGGTCCAGCACTTGCTGTTAACTCCAGTGAATTGAGTCAGATTCCCCAGATCCCAAATTGGTGAAGGAAAAAACCAAATTGTTCTTGACAACCAAATATTATTGTACAAATTGTAGTATGCATGTGAATTTGTGTGGAGAAAATCAATAGTATATAGAATTTAAATTATCACATTTTCTCTAGGACATAAAATTTAAAGAAATCATGTGGGTGTGTGGGTGTGTGTGTGTGTGTGTGTGTGTGTGTTGGGTGGTAACTTTGTATTTGCCTTCCAAAAATATTGTTGAGTTTTTCTAGAATTTGTACTAGTAATTTAAAACGAAAACAGATAGCCTTCTACTCTCATAACATAGAACTTGGAGAAAGCAAATCACAATAATAACAAAAAATACTTATATGACACATATGCTTAGATTACTGTGTATACAGCATTCATATACATTCATAGGAAGTACTATTAAAAGATATATAGAAGGGAAGAGATGAGATAGCTGATTTAGCACATAAGACTCTTACATAGGACCCAGTTTTGGTTCCTAACATCCTTGTGAGCTTACAAACACCTTTACATAACTCCAGCTCCAGGGAATCCCACCCCATTTTTAGACTCTATGGCTCCCACACTCACAGCTCACATACCCAAACAGAGACATATACATACAGAGACATTCTTTAAACAGTAGAGCTGAATAATTTTTTTTTTAAGTGAGAGAAAATAATATGTAAACAACTTAGGTAAATACCAAAGAAGTCTTTTCTAGCTATCTGTATTTGTCCCTTTGCAATCTTAATAAGAAGGACATCACATTTGGGGGATATTTAAATGATTACAACATTTGTTACATTTCTAAGTGACTATTTCTATTTTATAGATATTTAGAATTGATTGCTCCAACTAAGTATGCCTAGATTAGCAATGTCATAGTGCAAAAAAGCACTGTTTTCTTCTTTTATATCTTCTTATTTGTATCTTATCTTTGTATTTATTATGTCACAACAAACTTTCCTTCCTCCTGACAACTCAGATTTTTAATACTTGATAGCTATAGTTAATGGATACATTTCTCCAAGCAATGTTAGAAATTAAAATGAGAATGAACAGATAAATAAAAATTCTGATTAGTCAATATAATTCTAAACCAGCTGAAATAAAAAATATTATTGTGTTTTTTTAATGAATATGCCATATGGTAGAGAGCTAAGTACCAAAGCACCATATTTATACTGTAAAGAGAGAAAGAAGCTTGAGTGTGAAGGTGAATGCTAACCGAAGACTGACTGATAACGTTTCTTCCATTATTAATCGAGTTATGACTTGAATATCCCCCGTTCTAGACCAAATGCATGCTGTGAGTCATGCTTTGTATTTTAATTCCAAGAAAGCTCAACTAGCAATAAACACACATACAAGTCATTGTTCTCACACAATGCTCAAGAAAGATGGACATGTGATGTTCCATTCAAGATGTCCAGGTAAAGATCCCAATCCAAGATGGCCAAGTCAAGGTGCTCAAATCAAGATTCTCTGGTGAGGGGTTGAAGAGTTTGCTCTGCAGTTAAAATCACTTGATGCTCTTGAAGAAGACTCATGTTCGAATTCCAGCATCACATAACTCTTTGTAACTCCAGGGTGCCAGGGAATATGGCACCTTCTTCTGACTTCCATGAACACCAAGTATGCGTGCACATGCATGCATGCAAACTAACCACTCATATACATAAAATAATAAAATAAATAAAAAAGATACTCATGTCAAAAATGCTTATGTCGGGGTGTTGCACTATTTCTGGGGGGTGGGGTGGGGTGGAAATTGGTTACTTGCATCTCAACCATAATAGTCATTATCAGAAAAGTACCTGGTAGATTTTCAAAGGACTATTTCTATCTCATTGTCACACCAGTCATACCAAGAGCACAATGAAAGAGTAACTAAATAAGATGTCACATTCTGATGGTTATTTCAGACAATCAGCATGAAGGGTTAGTATGAGTCTATTATTCCATAAGCTTTTATAAGATGAGTTCTATCTTTCTTAGTAAATAGATGACACATAGGTACTCCATAAATAGATATAATAATCCAAAGTAATACTACACAAAAGTACAGACAGTCCAAGAGTAGAACATCATGTGCCATGTTAGCATAGGAAGACAGGAGGAATTTTATATGGACACAGCCACAGGATTACATTTGCATCTGTAAAGGACACTTCTTTGTACAGACTGCAGGATATTTAGAGGTTTAGGGTGCTAAAATGGAGACTAGCAGTTACTATAATTGTTCAGGAAAAAAGTGAACTCCATGACAGAGTCAAGAAATAGAAAAAAAGATGGTGTTACCAGACACTAAGGGAGTTAACCTAGTAAGGCTTTCTGGCCTATGAAGGAGGGAGCTTGAGGAAGCAGCAGCTAAGAGTGACTGAGTGCTTACCTAGGAGGTATGGTGGAGTATGAAGTATGAGTTTATAAATTTCTAAGGCAATAAAATGGCAATGAAAGATAGATAGGTGAATAGAAGTTTTGTGGGAGTAGAATAGTAGTAAGTCTACAATAAAAAACAGAGGTCTAAATGTCATTAGCACAGACCTAGTGATGAAAGTATAAGGTACTGATGAGTTCAAATCGGAAGGAAGGGGTAGTAAAGAAGGACATGGTTAACAAGAAGAGATGAAGAAATATTGAAAGTAAGAGTAGACCAAATAGTAAATATGGGAAAAGAGGAAATGATGAGTAAGTGGTGCACACACACACACACACACATACACACACACACACACTCTCAGAGAAATGTACCCATGCGTGCACACACAAGCACATACATTCTATAGATCAAATCCTAAGCTTATACTAAGTAGGCAAGCATTCCAGAATGTAGCTACATTCTCAACCCAAAGATTCCAAACCCAGGACAAGGTGAACGAAGAGTTTGAAGATTTGTAATTTGCATAATATTTGATCTAGGATGAAAAATTTAATTGCATATATCAGAAAATGGAGGTTGAGTCCAACTTTCTATTGACCTGTTAATGGCAGGTAGAAAAAAATGGGAGAATGTAAGTATGGCTATGAAAATTAAACAAGATGGTATTTTAATAAATGAATCAGATTCAGTGCCACAGTCCACAAAGGACGTGTAGATGACAAGTTTTAGCCTTGATAAAACTTAGGCAGATTAACCTAATCAGTTTGATAATGCTGATGTGCTCCAGCACAATTTCAGTGAAATTGTAATACGAAGACAAATTGCAGTTGGCAGAGATTAAAAAAAATTAGACCTCATAAAATTGCAACACTTTTGTAAGGCAAGGGACACTGTCATTAGGACAAAAGAACAATCAAAGGAATGAGAAAAGATCTTAGTCAGTCCTACATCTGATGGAAGTGTAATATGCAATACATACAAAGAACTCAAGAAGGTAGACTCCAGAGGATCAAATATCTCTATTAAAAAATGTGGTATAGAGTTAAACAAATAATTCTCAACTGAGGAATACAGAATGGCTGAGAAGCACCTAAAGAAATGTCCGACATCCTTAGTCATCAGGGAAATGCAAATAAAAGCAACACTGAGATTCTACCTCACACTAATCAGATTAGCTAAGGTCAAAAATTCAGATGACAGCAGATGCTGTCGAGGATGAGGAGAAAGCAAAACATTCCTCCATTGTTGGCAGGATTGCAAGCTGGTATAGCCACTCTGGAAATCAGTCTGGAGGTTTCTTATAAAATTGAACATAGTTCTACCTGAGGACCCAGCTAATCAACTCCTGTGCATATGCCCAAAAGATGCTCTAACATATAACAAGGATACATGCTCCACCATGTTCATAGCAGCCTTACTTGTAATAGCCAGAAGCTGGAAAGAACCCAGATGTCCTTCAACAGAGGAATGGACACAGAAATTGGGGTACATTTGCACAATGGAGTACTACTCAGCTATTTAAAACAATGACTTCATGAAATTCTTAAGCCAATGGATGGATCTGGAAAATATCATCCCGAGTAAGGTAACCCAATCACAAAAACTAAAAACAAAAAACAAACAACAACAACAACAACAAAAAATGCTATGCACTCACTGATAAGTGGATATTTGCCCATGAGCTTGGATTACACAAGATATAATTCACAGACCACATGAAGCTCAAGAAGGAGGACAACTCAAGTACAGATGCTTCAGTTATTCTTAGAAGGGGGAACAAAAATATTCTCTGAAGAAAATAGGTAGACAAAGTTTGGAGAAAAGACTGAGGAAAGGCCATCCAGAGACTGCTTCATCTGGGGATCCAGCCCATATACAGCCACCAATCCCAGACAATATTGCTGATGCCAAGAAGTGCATGCTGACAGAAGCCTGATACAACTGTCTCCTAGGATGATCTGCCAGAGCATGACAAAAACATATGTGGATTCTCACAACAACCATTGAACTGAGAACAGGGTCCTTAATAGAGTAATTAGAAAAAGAATTTTAGGAGTTGAAGGGGTTTGCAACCCAATAAGAACAACAATATCAACCAACCAGAGATCCCTGGTACTAAACCACTATCCAAAACTACACATAGTTGGGCCCATGGCTCCAGCTGCACATGTAGCAGAGTATGAGCTCATTGGGCCACAGTGGGAGGAGAAGCCCTTGGTTCTGCCCAGGCTTGATTCCCAATTGTAGGGGAATGTTGGGGCAGGGAGTGGTTTTATTGGGGGTATAACTGGCTGAGCACCTTGATAAAAGTGGGTGGGGGAGGGGATAGAGTAGGTGGTTTCTCTCAAGGAAACAGGGAAAGAAGATAACATTTAAAATGTAAATATAATATATCCAATAAAAATGCTTGGGGGGATAAAAGTAAGAAATCACACATACATACACACACACACACACACACACACAGAGAGAGAGAGACACATTTTTAAACAAACTGAAGAATACATAGGAGGTTTATGTTAGTACATAATTTATTCAGTACAAATAATTAAAAAATGACCTATCCAATAAAAAGTAAAATTCCTATGTATCTTGTCACCACTATTCTGATTATCAAACCCATACTGCACACAGCTGCCTATTTTACTAGTAGTCATGGGACCTTTGAGCACTGATAATAATATATTCTAAGCATAAATATGTTCTTAAGTTAAATGAGTTTTGCTTTTGTACTTGTTACAACAAATTCCATTTTTCTTTCTCCTTATTAGTCACTGTTGTCTCCCTCCGACTCTCACCAACCTCTCTGTTCTATGCAAGTCCTTTATCTATGTCCACACATTTCTTCTGATTGCTTTTGAGACTCCATGAGTTTATCCAGGGCCATAGGTATGATGATAAGCTTAGAATTCTCCACTGGAGGCTGCTGGACTCACCCGTGTTAGTTAGCCGACAGCACTAACTCCCTGCTGCGCAAAATCTATCTATTAGGGGTGATCCGTGTTCTTAGGAGGCTGTAGTTGATATCTCCCATGTGCTGCTTCTGACCATCTCATGCTCATCTCAGAAAGCCCTCTAATGGCTACCACATAAGCTTAGTATTCATGTACTTGTAGCTAAGTTACTTTTGACGACTCACAGAAATAAAGCCATGTGTTCCTTTTCTGTCCGTGAGCAATCTTGAGATTCCCCAGTCCCTGACACTATTAATGGTACTCTTTTGTGCTTGCAGACAGGAGCCTAGCATAACTGTCCTCTGAGAGGCTCTACCCAACAGCTGACTGAAATAGATTCTGATATCCATAAACCAAACATTGGGTGGATGTAGGGAACTCTTATGGAAGAGTTAGCGAGAGGATTGAAGGCCGTAAAGTGAACTGAAACTCCACAGGACGACCAACAGAGTCAACTAACCTGGACCCTTTAGGAGCTCTAAGGGACTGAGCCACCAACCAAAACATATATGTGGGTTGGACCTAGCCTCCCTGCTCCCCATCCAGTTTCCATGTGAAACCCCCAATGACTAAAGCAGGAGCTGTTCATAAAGCTTAACTATGGTATCCATTCCTCAACAGGGCTGCCTTGTCGGGCCTCATTGTGAGAGGATGTGCCTAACCCTGCAGAGACTTGATGCAAAAGGATGTGGAGAGCCGACCTTCTCAGAGGAGGGAAGAGGAGGTTGAGAGAGGCACTTGGCAATGGGGGAATGGGAAGGAGGCAGCTTTGGGGACATAAATAAATAAGAAAGCAAAAAATTACATTCACAAACAAAATTACAAAAAAGTAAAACAAAAACAACAACTAATTAACTGAGCCTCTCTTGTACGTTGTCTAAATGTTGTTACTTCCTTTCTGTCACTATTGCTATCCTCCATTTTTCTGTCCGGGAAGCAACATTTTTCTGTTATGCCCCCCCCCCACCTCAGTGTATAACCTTTGTGTCAGACTCTCCTGTTAGCACCATTCAGGATAAAAAGAGTCATTTCCTCTACCATCTGCAGCCCTCTTGCCTCTATCCCTCAGCTTTCTAGAACTAACATGAAACCACTATCACATTTTATCAGAATAGGAAATCCCCTGTCTCGGATGGACCTGACTTCTTCATTTCCTTTGAATAGCAGAGCTATCTGCATCTGGAGGGGCTGAGAACCATGTTGAGAATATTTGTCTACCTCTGCTGGAAGCCCTTCTGATTAGTCAGGCTCCTTGACTTAGAAACATAAGGATTTATAATGAAAAAGAATCACACAGCAAAAACAGAAAGAATGAAAAGAAAACAAACCAATAAAGAACTTATCCTATCATAACATTTGAGGTTCTGGTATTTGCTAGCTTTGGAAAGAGTTCAAAATAAATGAAAGAAATGTGTATTTTATTAAATGCTAATATTTGGAAGATGTGGGAGGATGAAGGAAAGATAAATATTCCAAACATACTTGTGAATATGAGGCATCTTCAGTGCTCCTCAAAATGAATAAATGTAGTCCTTGCATCTAATCAACTTTCTCTAATTTGGAAGTAATGACTAAGATCCACAGGAAAAATCATGCTGGAAGTATTGAACAGAAACATGCCTCCACCCAACAGACACCATACTACAGTTTGCTCTGAGCCACCACCATAATACAATGAGTTCTGTCTTGTTAAGCTGCAGCTGCCCACTTGACTCCCACCACAGGAAGCCTCTATTGTGTCTGATCCCACATAGACTCGCCAGCAAAAAAAAAAAAACTCTATCCTTCTTTGCAACATCTGCTATTATTAACATGATATCTATTTGTCTTGAAGTATAAATAGGGCCCCAATTTTAAGAGTTCAAACTACATTGAACCGTAACAGCCCCAGCTTCATCCTTTACTTTGTCTGTAAGAGTCCCATGTCTCTCTTGGGTTTCAACATTCATTTCAAGAACAACAAAGAAATAACATGGAGAGGAAGAAGATTTGAGAAGCTCAGGGGTACTCATGGGTGTTAGAAAGGAAGAACTCCTTGGTTTTGTTTTTACTACATTTGCAGCTCTACTTCTAGACCAGGCTTGAGTCTCTTCCCACCAAAATTTAGAAATTGTCATCAAAATTTGACAAGAATAAAATCACCATCTTTTAAGTGTTTTTTTTTTTTTTTTCCTTTTCTTTATTTGTTCTTTTTTTATTTTATAGATACAAAATCTTGCTAAGTAGCTCAAGCTGGCCAAACCTCACACTCATCCTCCCATATCAGATTCCTGAAAACAATCTATTTTCATCATGGATGCAGTCTCATGTTCCAATAGGGCTGTAGTACTAAGATTCATGCTGGCTAACTGTTGTAGACTGTCCTGCAGCCATTTGTATTTTGATGTTAATTCCACTTCCCCAAGAAGAGCTGCTTAGTTGAGTACTCAGGTGACTTCATTAGAATCTTCTTCCCATTTTAATTAGTAAAATAAAGGGTAGAGCCAGTGATTGGGCAGGGGTAGGGAAGGTGGAGAGAGAGGGTCAGAGAAGAGGGGAGAGGGGGACTGAAGAGATTTAACACAGAGCTCAGGAAGGATGAGCTGGATCCAGGTAGCTATGAACATTTTAAAGATTTTATAGGTCATTTATCTCATATGGAAGGGCAGTTTGTATCTTTGTTTATTAGATGTAATCTTATTGCACAGAGGGTTTGTGGATTGAGAATTAAATATATAAACCTGTATGAAAAGCTATCTGGCCTTACAGTCATGTTTGTGCTGGGCAGGGCAGTAATTCCACCCAGGACAGAGACAGTCATGCAGACAAAGTGAGACTGAGGGAGTCGCTTGGACAGAGTGACAAAGTCCGGATGCCAGCTCCATCCTAGAAGTGGTGTCTGCAGAGTAAGGCTTTGGGGCTGATAAAGAAATAAGCTATTCTTATTTTAATATTTACTGCAACAGGTAATACCAAGAGAACTCAGTGAAGTTTTAAAAGAGCACGAAAATATGAAAGAAGAAAATGGTTGGGTGGATAAGAAAGAAATTGAAGAAGAGGAAAACATTCAGTAGACTTAATAAAACATTTTAAAGCTTCAAGAATTTTCAGTGCTCCCCACTTCCACGTATAGTACACCTGTACAAAAGATAATCACAAGGAATGACTAAATGGGAACCACTCCATTATCCACTATTACAAACTCAAAAAGCCCTCTGGCAGAAAACAAAGCCATTGGTCACAAGGAGAATAGAAAAACAGGGATGAGAGGAAGGAAGCACTGAATTCTTGTTATCTCTTGGGACTCCTCATTTATAAATCTTCATATGGTCTGGGAAGGATTGTGGGACCTTCTAGGGGCATGATTCGGATGCTAATGTGTTATATAAGATTCTTACACTTATGGTTCACTTCTTTACCCCTTTGATAATGTCTGTGTGAGGGCCACAAGCCAAGCAGAACAAGAAAGACATTTTGGAAAGAGTTGAAGGATCAGGGGTCTGAGAACGGAAGAAACCATCACAGAAGAGAGTCACTATACACATACACCACACACACAGACACACACACACACACACACACACACACACACACACACATACACACATACTCATACACACACACATACTCACACACACACACACACATACACACACACACACACACACACACACATTCAATGTTCTATTGCTGTGAAGAAAGATGCCAGAACCACAACTGTTATAAAAAAAAATGACTGAGACTTACTTATATTCAGAAGTTTAGTTCATCAGCATCATGACTGAGAGTATAGTACTGATAAAGTTACTGAGAGTTCTGTATCTGAATTGACAGGTAGCAGGAAATGAGAAGCCGATTGGTCCTGGTTTGAACATTTGAAACCCTGAAGTCCAAACCTGTGACATACTTCTTCCAATAAGGCCACACCACCTCAGCTCTGCCAAATACAGCCACTCCCCAATGACAAATTATTCAGATATATGAACTTATGGGGACCCTTTCTATTCAAAACACCACAGTATCACAATTATACCAGATTGTTTTTCGGAACCGAAGTCACAAGAGCCTGGTAGGCATTGTAAGAGGAAGTTCAACATTTTGCTTTCTCTGCTGCTTCAATGCCATGTGATCTACGACATTCCCAGCCTCAAGCAAATCCTACACACATATTCTCTCTCTTCGTATGATTGCTTTTCCACTGTGGACAATTTTTTTGTGTCCTAGGAACAGTCAGCACACCAATTCTGTCATAATTGCTTTCTCTAAAAACAGAAGCTGGGGAAATGTCTACCAACAACAACATGTTGTCACCAGTGTTTACAGACAATAAATGTGGGTCTAGTCACTGTATCTTAGAAGTTAAATTTTCCAGAAAATACATAGAAAGAGTAAAAGTTCCTTTAAAAGATGATCTACCTGAAGCTCAGGCAATATGACTGTTTCTGGTAGGATTTGACATTGAGTACAGAGAGAAGATCATGTTGTGATGTCTTCCATGTTGACATGTGTCCCAGTCATTAAATAACATTTATTATTTGCCGTCTGATCTGCAGATAAATAGAGGCGTTTTCAGTGAAAGTGATTTACGACATTTTCAGCTTCTGTCACCTAAAATAAGAATAACTATGAATGGAGATATAATCAAATAAAAACATGGAAATGGAATTTTCATGTTGATAAAGCACACCAAGGTGATGCGACACATAAGTGCCACATCAAGATGAGGGAAAATACAAATTCAGTGGTCCTGTGTTTCCAGATCACTTCTTTCTGCTGTTGGGAGAAATTATTATTTGGCTATGTACAGTGTGGCACGGAGTTGTGCTTTCGGACCTAAGATGCTCTGATACCCAATTGCTTTGTGTATTTCGGCATGTAGCTCACAAGGGCTTCTCGGAACCCCAGGACTGCACTAACTGCATACTAATCAGTTTTCCTGACAGCGTGATAACAATCTATAGGGAACAGCCATTTCCAAGTACTTATACAACACAGAGATTGTTTTGAATATCAGAAAGTGAAGCTTCTGGAACACGGAATGTGGCATTATACGATAGGTATGTCAAAAGAAGGGCCAGGTAATATTTGGTACAGTTTTTTTTTTTTTTTTCTTTTCCTATGGGTCGAAAATTGAATCACTTAGAACAATTAGGGTCATTTGGAGATGGATAATTCTGTGGAGACAATGTATGTTGCACTGTAGTATTTTAGGTAACTGTCCGAATTGCTACCTCATAGATGCTAATGCCATTGTCTTAGAGTAAAAGACAGGTCTTCAAATACTACTGAAGGTCATCAGGAGCGGGAAGGGGGGCAAAATTTATCACCAAACCTCACAGGAGAACCACTGATTTAGAAGATTCTTTTAAGAAATAAAACAGATAATGAAAGCTAAAACACAATGATAAAAGTTAGATGAAAGTTAGAAAGAAGCCTGCACCGCAGGAGGGAACTCAGGCCTGGTACTATGAATCTGACTTAGAACTTAAGGCTAGGGAGGTCATTATTCTAAGGACCAACTCACTATTATTGTTTTGCTAAACAGACTTAATGTAAAACTACAGTTTAATTTTTCATCTTTGTGCATATGAATTAGTCCAAGTCTCCGCAGAGAAACTGCTTATTACAGTGAACAGCAGTTGCACATCTCTGTGCAACTATAGAGCTAATTTTTAATCTCTTAATTAGAGAGAATAAATTGTGTAAATGGTATTGGATTCTTGGAGGAAAATGTTCTTGCTTTGGGCAAGATCCAACAACAAAGTAAAGACTTGGAGAATGTGGTCAGTCTTAAACTTCAGAGCTTCAGCTCTGCACATGACAGCTTTGAGTTGTCTCCATAAACCTTTTATGAATGAAAAGAAGTAGTCTAAGGAGCAAGACAGAAGTCTCAGCAGGCTAGAGAACTGACTGCTTATCCAAGGTCCCAGGTTCAATTCCCAACACTCACATTATGGTGCCCAGTCTTTAAATTTAGTTCAAGGGTCCCAATGCCCTCTTCTGACCATGTATATTCCAGGCATGCACATGGTACAAAGATATACAAGCAGACAAAACACCCAATGCATAAAAACGGATAAAATAGATTTTGCAGTGTAGAATTTAAAAATGTCTTACTGTTAAGAGTCTTTGCAAATTACATACACTTGGCATTTTCAACATGAAGAAAACTTTTAGGTATGTGGGGAGTGGATTAATTTTTGTCAATTATATTGACTATATCTTATGTTAAATATTTTCATAATTTTCAGGAAGTTAATTCTCAACTGCTGTCAACTCAATTTTCAATTACCAAGAAAAGTCATTGAGGTATCATGGCTAGTTCATCTCTCTCATACACACCCTAACATTTATTCATTCTCCCAGAATTTTAAAAGTACAATGCAAATTACATCAGCCACCACAAGAAAAATAATAGAACTGCATTTCTGAGCACTTTCTCAAATACTCATCGGGACTTGATTCTCAACCACCAACCAATTCTTCCGACATGTGATTGTCACTTCACTCAATCCCTCCATCTCTTTCCAAAGATGGACAGACTCCTTCCAACTTGGAACTTTATCAAAACCCTTTCTGTATCTAGGAAGCTTGTCCTCATATGATTACCTGCTCAATTCTTACTCATTTTTAAACCCAGTTTAGCATTTCAAAAAACTACCTTCACTGATAATCTTCCATTCCCCACTACTATAAGCATTCTTAATTTTGATTTACTTAACACTAAGACTAGATAGATAGATAGATAGATCGATCGATCGATAGATAGATAGATAGATAGATCGATAGATAGATGAAGATATATAGCTAGAGATGATATAGATGAATCATATCTAATCTTTTTGTTAATTTTAATAAATTGTAAACATATTGATGATGTCATTTTGTATAACACTTCTCTGTCCCACAACAAATGCCCAATTTAAATATTTGTCAAATAAATAACTCCACACATGGATAAATGTACATATTTTAGCATGAAACAAGAGTTTATGTGACAGCCAGCATGACCAAGAAGGGACCAAGCTCTCAAGTCACATTATGTAGAAACTAGTTTTTCCATCAGTGTATGACTGGACCACATCTTTCCATGTAGCCCATTCATACACCTATATGCTAGAGGTTATTGTATTTGGGTGTTTGTTTGATTGTTGTTCTTGAAGCATCCACAACAGACTCCAAGTAGAAATCCACTTAGAAATTGAGAACTTCTGCTGCAGCCAGTCATCTTTTGTTTCTCTGACAAACAGAAAAGAACTCCATGTATTACTCAATTACTTATTAACATGTTAAACATAGGCTCCCCTACCTTAGAATACTGTGCATTCTTCAGTGTTCTCACTATAGTTTGTCTCATTTTTCTTATTCAAGACAGCTTCTGTCTGAGTCTAGTCTTATTTTCTTACCCAAGCTCCAATCTCAGAGGTTTCATACACAGCTGAATATTTAGGTATCTCTTCCCCATATACCAGCTTCCCCCACCTCACTAAGAGCAAAGGATAGGCAGCTTTCTCATTACCTTATATCTGCTACTACAACCTCAGTTCTCTGGGATACTCTGTCGCTGCACAATAGAATCATTGTTGGCTTCAATGTCCAGAAAAGTCCGCAAAAAGTCAGAGTAAGGAAACCCATTCAATTTCCGTCCATTTATTTCTTTGGCCAGTGCCATCCTGTCCATCCCGAGTGTCATTAATCTCTTCCAGGTCAATGCATTTCTTTCAAATCTCAACAATTGGGAAACTGTCCTTACAAGCTTTAGAATTTGGTCCCTACTCCAATCCATTCTTCACCCTGTTTCCTGCAGCCTGATTAATCTTTCTGAGACCCAGCTTCCAACAGACTCCTCCTCCCTTCTGACTTTTTCAAAGCCTTCTGAATGGTTATTGAAGTCAAGAGAAGTACTAACAGAATTTGAGTAGGACATTGAAGGCTCTCCAGAGGGCCACACCCTGGCTGTTCTCAAATCTTTTCCATACTACATCCTAATGAAAATACCCCAAATCTTATAATAACTGATCTCTTTATTCTTATTTCCATTCAAATTGAAAAGTTCTTTCTCTTTTTCCCAAAGGTCCATGCCAACAACCACTCTAAGAGCATTGTGATCAGACTTCATGTCACAGTAGAGTTAACTATTTCAATTATTCCTCCTTCTAAAATGTCTCCTTGAGGTTTACATCAGAGTCCTGATTTAATGGAAGTTCCTTAGAGAATGAAGACACAGGAAAGAAAACAGGTATTTTAAAAACTGAAAAGGAAGAATCATGGACAACAAATTGCAAAAGTCTTACACATAGCTCGACATGGTATTGTAGTTTTAATGTCATCTGCTTAAGAAACTGAGGCATGAGACATCCTGACCAGTGTATAAAGTCATGTTATAGACTATATTTCAAAACACACTAAAATATTTAAGTCTTAAATCACTTGGGGTGTAACTAAGAGAGTATTACCTATTAGGCATGAGAGGTAAGCTTCCCAATAGCACACATATATACATGGACATACACTTACACACATATACAGACACACAGACAAACACACACTGAACATACACGTGTACCCATATATATACCTAGACACACACATACACACCACACACATACATATATACAGACATATCATATACACACACATGCACACAGACACATACACACAGACCACACACATGGGCACTCATACATGTATATACAGTCATGTATTCACATCACATGTACACACAGACACACAGAGATGCACTCACATACATGCAGACATCAATGCATGCACATATACATATCGCACACATATATACCACACACATACATACACACACATACATGTGTGTGACAGACACACATGTGCATATACACACATGTGCATACACAGATGCATATACACATATACAAACAGATGCACAGACCTACAGACACAGAGTACCCTGAGCACAAATCTTAGCAACCTGATTTTTTTCACTTGATAATGAATATAATGTGTGTGTGTGTGTGTGTGTGTGTGTGTGTGTGTGTGTGTTCCTCTGTAAGGCTCTAAATCAATTATTCAATTATTCCATATTTAAAATGATGACATGAGGTTCACTTCCCAACTCTTCTTAATATAACAAAGTGTCTAACAGTTTCTGGAATATAAGAAGCACCCAGCTAATGGAAAATATGGAACTAGTAGAAATTTTGACTGCATTGTGACACAGAATTGATAAGTGTTTGTTGAATTAAACTAAAATTAGCATAATTAATCTTTCCTACCCTCTAAGAGATTATAATGTGGTCAGGGAAAGGAGTCTCGACTGAATATCATTAACTATTCCAAGCAAAATGTAATGTGAATGAAAGCCATCACTAAGTATGCTCTAAAACTGAATGTACAGAACACCCCTTCCCTGCTGAGACAGAGAAGGAAACAGATGAAACGCTTGGCAAAACTTCCTTACAACATAAAATAGAAGAGGGCGCCCATCTGAGCTGTAATGTAACTCAGCGTTTTTGTTTGTTTGTTTGTTTGTTTTATAAGTAAATAAAAATAAAGACCATTAAGATGAATTTTTTATCATTTCTTAGTTCCTTTTTACTTATCCATGTTAAATTCATCATAATATCAGGCTGTTAGCTAGAAAAGCAGCTAGACATGTGTTCTGAGTCATCACATCCTTCAGTTAAAAGGAAGGGTAAACATAGGGGACAGCAGGCTTTAGGATTTTAGAAGGCACTTTGTTCCTGATACTTGCCTAGTATGTGCAACAATAAAAATGTAGATATATTTTATACAAGAAGCATCCAAGAAAGAATTAGGTAGTGAATCCCATGTAATAACAAATTCAATAACAATTCCTACTACAGGTCTAAGTACTTTTATGTCATTTTAATGAACAGAACCAATTTTATTTCTGCACACCTCCCAGGCTCATTCATTTCCCCCACACAAATGTTCTTCTTTAGGATATAAACAATCAGAGATATGGATTTTCGAATTCCCAGGTAAAAGCATATAAGCAATAATCAAACTTTAATTCTCATGAAACTATTGACCACTGAAGATAATTCCAAGCCAATGTGGCATACGTACCTCTAGAGCCAGAAGATAAAATAGAAGTGTCTATAGAGAAAACAGTAATTTCTGATCTCTCTTCTGCATTCACATCTAACCATTCTGTCTTGCCACCCGCTGAGATTAACCTCTTAATTTTGTGTGTGTTTAATGTAGTGCAAGACTAAAGTATTTTTTAGTGCAATCACAATGCTGCATATACAGATCTGAATAATAGCAAGCTACAATGTGGCTCAGTGGTAGAACACTTGCACGTCCTCCCTGAGACCCTGGCTTGGATTTCAAGCCACAAACACACAATTGTGTTATTTTTCTCACTGGCATGAACATTACCTATGAGTCTCCAGAGGGGAAAATCTGAATATGATCAAGTTAAGGATTCTGAGTCGAGTAGAATAGCTTCTACCATTTGCT
The DNA here is from genome assembly GCF_963924665.1 of Micromys minutus. Taxonomy (NCBI): domain Eukaryota; kingdom Metazoa; phylum Chordata; class Mammalia; order Rodentia; family Muridae; genus Micromys; species Micromys minutus. Next base: position 64,980,296 of record NC_137974.1, read on the forward strand.
TAGGGTGTGAGTGTAGTCACAAGCATCCTGAGAGAAAAGGCCAAGGAATATTTGTCTGTTGTGAAGCAATGCAGCCACAGGGACAGAAACGAGGATGAGGCAGCTGTCATGGCAACATCAGCAGCAAACATGAAGACCGAAGAGAAAACTATGATAATCCTCATAGCACTGGACACAGAACAGGGTCAGAGAAAAGATTCTACGGACTCATATCTCATGAGCCAGCCTTCCTTTTCTTCCTTGGGGTCATCATGGAAAATAGTTAAAAACATATCAAGGAATATGAAATAATAGTTCATAATTAGTCAGGCTACTGAAAAATAGAATGTGGATGGATGTCTCGGATACCCATGTAATCCTCCTGGAGAAAACCACACCCCGTTTTAGCTAGCACACAGGCTTGCCTTTGCACTGAATCTTCTGTGCATCTGTGGGCCACTTTCAGCAGGTCTCACCGAATGCTCCTTCTTTAAAAAAAAATAAATAAACTTTTCTGTCACCATTTTTATGTCCATGGAAATGGCACCGCTGTGCGCATGTGCCCTGCAAGTGATACACATTGCTCTTTTTCCCTCTTTTTCCGAAGCATTGATTTAGAGGGATGTTTCACTATGTACCCCATCATTTCTGGATTCAAATGGAACAAGGAAGGAAAGAGAAAAAATACAAAGGAGAGATAAAATCGTAATTATGAGGACAAGGAAGACCAAGAAGGAAAAGGAAGGGGCCATCGGTGCTTGCGCGTGACTCTCTTTCATATGGAATTAATGGTGGTTTAATGGGGTATGAAGGGAGGCTGCAGAGGACACAATGAGGAACTATTGTCTAGCTCACGTTTCATTTCACAGGTCATTATTGCATTAAGAAGTAAATCGACCAAGTCCGGTAAATAACAGTCTGCGTATCGCCGAGAGCTTCAAGACAACAATTTTAGCCCTCATAAACTAATATCTCTGTCATTTTAACCCTTGCAGGGTTGTGCTACGGGGCTAAACAATTACCACTTTGCCTGGTTCTAGCAGGTGAGCATAATTTAATGCCCCTCTAGTCCCTCCTTTTGCAAAGAGAAGGTAGAAAAAAAAAAAAAAAACCCAGAAGGCCATATTTTAGCATTGTTGTTTTGTTGATGAGCCAGCCTTAGCCAAATGCAGCTCTAGTGGCCTTGAAGAACAACCTCCATTTTAGTGAGTGCTGCAGGCATCTTTAAACGACTGCTTCCTCTGCAAAATTAATTGCTGCAAAAACGCAGTGCTCTCTCATCTAAGCTTCTGCAAGCTCACACTCAGCTGTATGGGTGGGCTATAGACATGTTTTTGAGAGATGCAGGGAAAATGAGCTTCTCTCCTTTATTGCAGCAGTTCACGTTTGTGTCACGGAGCATCATCAGGCTGGACATCCAGAAGTTTCTAACGCCTGAATCCTGCCTCCATTAACTCAGGGGCAATTGGTGGGTGGGCAAATGCTGACTAGATTTTGCATCAATAGCACAGTAAATATACCGAAGAAAGTGTAAAGAAGTGTACTTAAAGTACAAATAGCTCAGCGCACATTTAATAGGCATGTCAATTTACGGCACCTCCTTGCTTCATCTGTGGCACAGACACACACAAAAAATGGGGCTCAAGTTAAGATTCATGACATTTCATCATTGGGGCAAAACAAATCAAGTTGTACTATATTTTTCTATTAAAAAGCTGTTTATCCTGCAAAGGAATTGCAGATGCTTCATGTTTCCACAGAATGTGTGAAACAAGGTAAATAGACCCTAACTTCTTTCCTACATTAGAAATGTCTTAAAAAGACAACTCCAGCCTCCCCATCCCTTAGTTCTTGCAAAGAACTGCTATGAAAGCGTTGAAGTTCATAGACTGAAGATGTGACCATGGCAGGGGGACACAAAGCACATAACTGTGGGTACAGTTTGATTTGTATGTTTGCCTGTTTGTTTGAAATCCGATCTCAACCTCCTGATCTCTGGGATTTACAAATGTTTTCTTTTGTGCAAGTTGTAAGGCTAGAGATCTCACAGGGAGGGAATTCTACAGAACAAAGAAAAACATTTAGAAGGAGAAAACTTCCTGGCTGAAATCAGAGCTGGAAACAAGAAAGTAAGGAAAAGCATGCAGGAAGCATTAAAGCAAGCAGAAGGTCCAAGCTAGGGATACCCTAAAGGGTGACCATACACCTCAGCTTATGTATGTCTAAGAAATGACCCTGTTAGCCCTACAACTGAATACAATGAAGTCAGTTCCAGACCTGAATGGACTTAAAGTACATTCATAGTGACAAGTGTCAGAATGTAATGTCAGCTTTACCTATGGAGAACATATGACCACCACAGGTAATTATCACCATCTTACCTCCTGAATACTGATGCTCTTTCAGGGCACCAGTGTATCAGTAGTCTGTAGCAGCAATAGAAAATAAACACAAGAGGTGCTCTGCTCAAGTGCCCCAGTCCACACCCCAAGCAGAGCCACGACAAGGGTGATGTCAGCAGCACTGTAGTCACTATGATTCAAATAATGCTGAAAGTGATTACTGCACGAGGCTAAGGCTTTTGTAAGTATCCTGACTACCACTGTGGTGTCCTCCTTTGCCCCTAACAGCAGCGTTCTAGGAGAAGGAGAATATGACTTGATGTGTATATATGCTAGCTTCTAAACCATCAGTATTCTGAAGATGTGTCCTTGGCATTACACCAAACACAAATATTACTATCCATAGCAACATAAAAGTTAATATCTGCTCCCTTTGTCCATTGAAATTACTCTCAGAAACATCAGTTCAATTTTCATCGATATGTCTTCTATGAGGGAGGTAAAGCCAACACAATTGGCTCTAGTCCTTAATTCCAGAGCACAGAGATTGGCTGACAGATTTAGGATGAGATTTTTCTTCATCATTCTTTTCTTTCAGAATGCTTTTTACAAGCCCAATTCACTTGAAAGGACTCTCAAGGGTTATATAAATGTGTTTTACTGACATTATCCTTACTAACATATTAAGTAACATAAACACACAACTTTTAATATGGCAACGTATTCATCTTCCTCAAGTCAGGTTGGGGGGATGGGGTATTTTCTATCTCTTCGTAAATGTTTTACTGTTCATTTTTCATTCAACAAAATTATTAGGATAATTACATAAAAGCAGATTTGCTGGGAGAGAAATGTATGTCTTTAAATAGTTTTAACATGTCAAATTTTCCCAGGAAGTGTCAAGAACAAGATTTAAGAATTGTTTGCTCAGCTGGGGGGGGGGTGGGTCAAGGATACCTACAAGGGGACCAGAAGACCTACAGAGTCATCTCATCTGGGCCCATGGTGCCTCACAGAGACTAAACCACCAAAGAGCACACATGGGCTGGACCTATGCCCCATACACACATGGAGCACATATGCAGTTTGGTCTTCAGGTGGCTCTCCTAACAACTGGAGCAGAGTTTCCTCTGACTCTGTTGCCTGCCATTGTATTCCCTTCCCTTAACTGTCCTGCTGGAACTGGATGTCCCAGGGCAGGGTGTTAAGGAGGGTACCAAGGGAGTGTCCCCTTCTCTGAGAAGTGGAGAGAATAATGAAGAGAGGGGTTTATAAGGGTGAGACGGAGAGGAGGGAAGGAGCACTGAGGTCAGGATGTAAAGTGAATAACAAGATAAATTCATGCAAAATATTGTTTACTCACATTTTCCCCACTGCTGAGAACCACACATTTGTAACTGTCACCAACCTATAATATCAGTAACTGAAGATACGGAAGCCATGTTACTACTTGACACCTTATTAAATTCTCTCATTTAAATCTTAACAAGAAATATATGTATAGACAGTATTAACATCTCAATGTCCTGAGTGTTGTAACTGAGACTATCAGAATGTAAGCCACTTGCTTGAGACCCACATCTATTGGAAGAACTGCTTGGGTTCATTGAAGCAGGAGAAGTTGCCATATTAAAAATTGTGCTATTTAGTACTTTGATGAGAATTATGACACAAAAACAGATTTATACAACCACCAAGAATCCTCAGAAATTAATAGGTGATTGGGATCTTTATAGTAGCTTTTAGTCCCAGCTCTTATTATTAAAACAAAGTACCTTTTAAAAAAATTATTGGTATTTTATTCCTCTCCCACTCTGCGTCTCTCAAGACAGAGTCTCTCTGTGTAACTCTGGCTGTCCTGGAAATCACTCTGTAGGCCAGGCAAGCCTCAAACCACCTGCCTCTGCCTCCCCAGTACTGGGATTAAAGGCCTGAGCTGCCACTATCCTGTGCAGCTGCTCACATCTCTATAACTGCTTTTTAGAATCAATTCCATTTTAAATTTTTATTGCTTCTTTTATTTTTGAAATCCTACAGGCATCATTTCTCCATTTTTTCCTCTCACCTCTCCTGTAATCTCTCCTTGTTCCCCATCAAATTCACGGGTCTTCTTTCATTATTATTACATGCATATGTGTATATGTGTATACATAACTATTTCTAAGTATAACTTCCTTGGTCTATACGGTGCATAGATGTATACTCCCAGACTGTCCATTGGTATTGGATAACTGAGTGGTATGCTCTTTACTGGGGAAGAATATCAATTTGTTTATGTTTGCTCTTGAAGTTGCTAGAAAATATATATAAATATATGTCCAAAAAATTACTCCTTTGTCATTACATTTTTTTCTTATACTAGTTGTATCTAAAATTTTAATGTAATTTTTACTTCTTATATCATCAAAATTTATTATACTTTTAAAATTTGATTTATGAAAATAGTTGTCATGACTGAATGGTTATATCAACTTAATATATTTGTTTATATAAATGTTTTGTCTTTAATCATCATAGAAATATTTTTCACAGAGTGAAAAATGTGAATAACTGAAAGTTTTTCTTTTCCTTTATATGTTTGGTAAAATGCCACTGCAACATTTTTTGCATAATTTCTACTTTTCATGATTCAAAATCCCATCCTTGGTACATAGTAGATTTTCAAATTCCCTTACATATATTTCTGATTTTTAAAATTTTTTTATTGATATGTAGTGATGACTCAGCATTTAAGTGTACTGACTGCTCTTCCAGAAGTCCTGAGTTCAATTCCTAGCAACCATGTGGTGACTCACAACCATCTAATGGGATTGGATGCCCTCTTCTCATATATCTGAAGACAGATGTGGTGTCCTCACAAACATAAAGTAAATAAATAAATTTTATCAATATATGTTTCCATGTATGTGTAAGTGGCCTCAGGTGCCTTCAGAGACCAGGAGAGAATTGGATGCTCTGCAGCTGCAATTACAAGTGCTTGTGAGCCTTGAGATGTGGGTTCTGAGAAACAAAGTTCAGTCTTCTGGAAGAGGAGTAAGTGGTCTTCAATGCTGAACCATCTCCCTATCTCCCAATCTGTAGAATGTTGTTAATGATTGCATTCAATTTGCCACATACTATTGCCACTAACATCTGCTGGAAAGGTAAAGATGAAAGACCACAACACTGGAAACCAGATCAGGGCATCTTTCAGGGTCATATTGTTGAAAGAACATGTCATGCGTTGTTCATTAACTTGTTTGTTGTTATTATATTAGCAAGAAACATATGTATACTATATGCCTACACACATGCTCCACCTGTGGAATATTAATATTAGTGATACTCATCTGCATGGTTTGAGAAAACGAGTAGATTTTTCTCATAAAGGATTAAGAATTTATTTAGGTAGGGAAGTTTCCAGGTTCAGAAACCTCAATCTTTTATTAGAGGACTGTGTGTTTTAATGGTAGTTCAATTTAACTCTTTAAAATATAAAACACAATTTAGCTACTACAAAATACTTAAGTGCATTTGAAACAACTCATATGTAAATCTGTATATTATACCAGAAAGTTTTATGCTAACGCTTATGAACTCTAGATGTAGGTCAAGTGTTTCTTAGGAAAATGAACCTCAATCCTGGGCATACACTCAAAGAACTCCATACTCTATCATAGGTATACTTGCATGTCTACATTTATTGTTGCTATATTCACTATTGCAAATAACTGAATCAACCCAGTTTTCCATCAAGAGAGGAATAATGAAAATTATATACATATATATTATAGAATACTGTTTGATTTAAAGGAATATAATCATAAACTGTATATGAAATGGGACATACTTAGAATGTATAGTTTTAGGTGATGTCACATAATCTCAGAAAGAAGAATAACCACATGTTCTCCCTCGTGTGTGGAGGTTACCTAATCTTCTATGTTTATATGTTTTAGTATGATAGACAGTTAAATATTAGGACATGAGGACAGACTGAATGTGGGAAATGGATATGAATTATAAAGGAGGATAACCTAATTGTTTTTTAAACTTTAACTCTGACATAGATTTTTCAGTTTTGGTAATAAGTAAATTCATATAATCACATTTTAATAGTGAAAGTTCAAAGGTCAGTGTGAATCTCCACATCTTCCATTCCAAAGGTGCTACATTAATTGTCAAAATTAATTAAGACATAATGCTTTGGTTCTTGTTATTTTTAGTATGTGTTATTTTTTATAAGTCATAATGAAATTTCTACATTTTGTGAATTGAGACCAGCAACAATTATGAACCAATAGCCGGTTGCATGATATGAAAAGTAGAAATCAAACTGCCCTAGTTTTATATTGATTTTATATCATTTTGCTCATGTTGAATTAAGAGATGTTCTTAAGTTTAGTTGCACATTTTTTCATATTTTAAATAGCTTAAAACGCACATGTAAGAAATTTAAACACAGCGTTGCATGGCTCATTTTCAGCATTTAATTGCTACATGTTATCAAAAACACTTATGAACTCATCGTAACTATAGAAACATATGCCATATATTAATATATTATGGGACTGTTTTAAACGACACCCATGTATCATAAACTGTCATGAATTGATGAATCAAATAAACCAACTTTGTATGAAAACTTAAATATTCATCAAAAGACCTTATCAACAGCATGAAAGCCACACCCAAACTGGAAGTCATCCAGGATATGTAAAGAACTTGCAAAAAATCTAAAAAAAGAAACACTTTAAGCAAAAAACAAATTGTATCTTATAATGATCAAGGACATCCCCAAAAAAGAGATAGAAATGGCTGATAATTACACGAGAATATGCTGAAAATTATTAGTCAATAAGGTCACACAAATCCACACCACAGTGAAGTAACACCTTATTGCCCTAATATGTGAGAAAAATGTTAGTGAAAATGTAAACAAAAAGAAAGTTCTGTGCAGAGGGATAGAAACATAATATAATACAGCCAATACAGGAAAAAAACGGATACACCATTTTTTTCAAAAATCCCTAAAAATAGAGTTATCGTGTGACCCTTTACATAGGTGTCTAAATAAACTCAATATAAAGCTTATAAGAGACATATGGAGACCATGTATGTAACAGCATAATTCACAGTAGCTGTAATTTAAGAAGAATATTATGTCCATTGACAGATGAATGGAACATTTGACTTTCAGAGAGAACAAAATTCTACAATTTACACCAATTTTTATGAGCCTTGTGAATGCTATCCTAAATGAATGTATCAGTCATAAGGAAGCATGTGTAGCTCTGTTTATCTAAGTCAGAGTAGACAAAATCATACAAGCATTAAATGCAACAATGTCTGCTGGGGACAGAGGGGAAGCAGGATACAGAGTTGCTGTTTAATGGGTATAGAATTTGTGTTTTATGAGATGAAGAGACTTATAAATATGAATAGTAATGATGCTTGCATGACATGAGCAATGCATTTAATACCACTGAACTAAGTGCTTAACATGGTTAAGTTGTAAATTTCATGGAATGTATATTTTGTCAAGATAAGATTATAATAGTCTAAAAGAAGAAGTACTAAGCCTAACCCATTGTTTGTCCCATCACAAAGAACTTGAATTTTGTACCTTTCAATATTTATATATATTTTAATTTGTGTGGGTGTGTGGGTGTGCCTGAATGAGTTTATGTGCAGATGCCTATGAATTCCCTTGGAACTGGAGTCATAGGTGTCTCTCTTATGTGGGTGCTGGGAACCAAACTCAAACTCTCTGCTAGGGACACAAGCTCTCTTAACTGTAGTGTTATTTCTCCCAGTCTCTAACTGTCTACTCTTAAAATATTATTAGTTAACCCATAAATTCCATGTCTTGTTATTTTTTGAAAAAATAAATGGGTATTATATGGCAAAGAATTCAGCATGTATTCTCATATGCTAGAAACAAATTAGAACATTAGGGTGAAATTATGGAAGGAATATCCTAACTATTAAAATTGAAAGAGAAAACAGAAGAAAGAATGGAAAAGATTAAACTCCACAGAACCAGCCAAATCCAAATACAAGACATTCTAATCTTGTCATTTATTTCTTCCTAGCCAAATTTGTGAAGATAAGCAGCTTGCTATGAGGCAACGTTTTTCCCAAAATTATTTTAATAATACTAGTCATATACATGTAAAAGTGTTTACCAATCAAAACTCTTATACAAAATTAAGCAGTGGTTTTTTAATTCAATTACATAACTTACAATCGTTAATGTTTTAGGATATATATTAAATCTCTACAATGTGAACACAGTTTTCAGAGTTGATTTGGTGGTGCAACACCTTTTTCAATCTCTGGAACCAGCAACTATGAGAACAGCCTTGGAAATAATAAAACATATTATACATCAATAATCCTGGTGCAACAAACTTTGTAGAACACTTGTCTTAAAATTTTACTGGCCTTTCATTCATTTATTCATTCATCACTATTTTATGTATACTGGATATATATTCTAGAATGTGGGAGTGTTAGTTGTCAACTTGACAAAGCTAGAATGACTTATGGAAAGAGCCCTCATTTAGGTCTGTGGGGAAAATATTTTGATCGTATAAAGGTGAGAAGACTCAGCCACTGTGGGTAGCACCATTCCCTAGGTAGAGGATCCTGGTATGTACAAGAGGAGCAGGACAGAGTTTGTGAAATTCACTGCTCTCAGCTGTTGAGACTGGAAATAACTTGTCTAGATACCCCAGGTTCTGGGTGCCCTGATTTCCCTGGAGTGACAAAATTATGATCCAAATAAACTTCTTCTCTCTTTTTAATTTTTTTATCAAATATTCTCTATATTTACATTTCAAATGATATCCCATTTCCTCCCAACTCCAATTCCTCCTCCACCTCCACTTATTTCCATGAAGGTGCTCCCTCTCCCAACCACCCTCTCCACCTCAGCACCTTAGCATTCCCCTACACTGGAAAATACACTGGACCTCTTCTCCCATTGATGCCAGACATATGCAACTGGAGACAAGAGTCTCTCCATGTGTGCTCATTGGTTTTTGTTTTAGTGCCTGGGAGTTCTGGGGCGGGGTGGTTGACTGCACATGGAGTGCCCAATGAAGGAGCTAGAGAAAGGACTGAAGGAGATGAAAGGGCAACCTCACTGGAAGAACAACATAATCAATCAATCAAACCCTTTCTCTTAAGTTGATTTTTGTCAGCATATTTGATCATAGAAACAGGAAAAGGATCTAAGGCACAAGAAATACATTAAAAAGTCGCAACTTCTTTACAACCCTGTACCCTGGTAGGACAGCACAAGACTTGCAGAAGAATGGAAGGAAAGCATGACTGGTGGAGCCAAGGGGGTGAGTGACAAAGGAAGATCAAATAGATACAGAGACCCGCCCTGCGTGTAGGAAAGCCAGCAACCATTCACAGCAAAGGTACAAATCTCCATCACCAAAGACAGGGCCCTGGTTGCTATTTAAATGCAGTGCATATGCTAACCTCCTTATGCATGCCCCTTATTCACTTTTATTTTTTATTTGTATTGCTATACATTAATTTCACACAATAGGTTCCATTATGGCAGTTTATGCCTTTGCACAAAATACTTCACTGACACCCACTCTTCTCTGTTGTTTCTCCTCTGCTGCCTCCTTTCCTCTTCTCAATCCCCTTCTACTTCCATATCTGTTTTTCCATGATGTCTCAGTGATCTCTTCAGGGAAGACTTTTGTTCATGGGTGAGTGGCTCTTTAGAGGAGCATGAAAGTCTTACTGGTAGTTACAATAGTGAAATAAAATAAAATCTTTCTCTTTTCCTTCAGATATGCTCAGAGAAAGAACGAAAGAAAGAAAGAAAGAAAGAAAGAAAGAAAGAAAGAAAGAAAGAAGGAAAGAAAGAAAGAAAGAACGAAAGAAAGGTGGGCCCCATGAAACCTCTGGATGCTGATTTTATCCAAGTCCATTCCTGCTGGTCACATCCTTGTCTGTCCTGTTTGTTCCACTGTGTGAGGATAGGAACCATCACATGCTATCTTAAAGGCTTCCTGCACATTCTATCAGCACTTGCTCCTCGGTGTCACTGTGAGCTCAATAAAATAAACAGGCAACTGAAAATTATACCTACACCAACCTACTAAAGAAAAGGGGGAAACTACTGAAAATTTCCAAGATGAAATTCTAATTCAGGCCAAAGCCACAGTTTAGTAACTACTCCATTGTTGGCATGTAACCTGCCTGGTTAGCAACACAAACATTTGGTTTCTTGGCTATGACATGAGCCATTTTGAACTGGAGTTAACAGCCACAGGTAAATATATATTTATATTATACAGAGACTAAGAAGAGAAACAAAATGAGACTTTCGTGGTTGTTATTATATTGCAGCTATAATTGAAGGTTACATTTTAAAAATCTAAAATTTGATTTACCCCTACATAAAGTGTGGTTAAACACAGCTCTGTGCAGAGTTTCACCAAATGATAAAGACCACATCCTAATTACCTAGAAGTAGCTGTGAGCCTGTTTTTGAGTCTGACATGTATTTAATTAAATTTAAAATCTAAGCACTCTGTAGCATCATAAAAAAGTAGTTAATTTCTCTAAAACCCCATATTCACAAATGCTTGCAATTAATAACAAAGCTCACCCTATGTGAAATGTGTTGTAAAGGTAAATGGGTAATGTTTATAACTTGTCACAAGTAGAGATTGCTACAAAGGTGAGCACAGAAAGAACGGTAAATGTGATTCTTATAGGTCTGAGTAGACAGTTGCTAGAATAATCATATTATTTGTTGCTTTATTTTAAGCTATGTTTGTGGGAAGAGGTGTAGATATAAAATGGGCTGCATGGAAGATCAGGGTAGCATGTGAGAAACTTTTAGAGTACTATCAGGGATGACATGCGTTCGACTTAACAACAGCTAGGTCCTGAATCCTTTGTTAATTAGCTACATGACTTGGACAGTGAGTCAATATCTCACTATCAGTGGCTGCTCTGACAAAAATGAGGCTGGAAGAGAACACATTTCATAGAGCACATCACATTCATATCATTCAATGAGATATTTAATCTAAAGGTCTCTGTGAAGAGGCAGAGACAGTGGTCGTCACAGTCAGGAATGAAAGGTTTAAAGAAGGAAACAATCAATGTCCCGGAGGCAGAAAGGTAACAAAATAATCCCTGGGGTATTCCTTCCTTTTCATATCATCCTGTAGAAATTACACATGAAAATCGCTGCACCCTACAGCATGGACTACTCTGGAAAGCAATCGAATAGTCTTATGCTGTACAGCCTGGAGACCAGGGAGAGTGAGAAAATGAGGTGGATCAAAGTTGCTCCTTGGGTGTCATGAAGTACCACTGGAAGCCTGTCTTCCTCTGCTTGGGATAAAAGTCCCTTGCAGCCACGTATCCCACAGCCTAATATTTTCTGAGACTCCACTGTGCCTTTATATTTTAATACCCTGACATCTGGAATCCTAAAAGTCTAATGTTTAACCATAAATATCTGCTGAGATTAAAGAGCTATATACCAAGTTTCAATCTTTGGGGCCTATAATTGCTTGGGAAAAGAGAATGGCATTTCCCCCTCTAGCTAGAAGAAAAAGACCTCGGCAAGCACGGATATTGGCAGACAAATCTTCTAACAACCGTTTCCCCTCTGCATTCTCTCCCCTTGTTCCCTCCCTCCCTCTCTCTCTCTAATTTTATAATACCGTCTTGCTGTCACTCTCGGAACAAATGGGTAGAACAAGAAGCCTAAAAAGCTTAAAGAAAGACACATTTCAAGACCCAGCAACAAAGAACAGGGAAGGGCTGGCCACCCCTGCCTATAAAACGAAGAACACACCATACTCGGCTTCAGTACTTTTCCCATCATTCACTGCGAAAACACTCCATCATTCTGGGAACTGACAGTCAAATGCCAACTTTATTTTCTTTTTTTATCAACCTCGTATTTTATATTTCATTCGAGGCAAGTCACTTTTAAGGTCTCCGGAATGGTTTATAACTTTCTTCCTTTGGAAGTGTCCCAGAAGCAACAAATTTGAAAAATGTTTCTTAGCTACTCACAGTAAAGAATAGGGAACCAACCTTCCCCCAGCCTCATCCCCGAAGGTAGATTTGGTCAGAAATCCTGCTCAGACCACAGTGATTTGCTGGGAATGACGTCAAATTAAGTGTGGGAAAAGTTTATCATGAAATGAGCTTTAAATATAATGATTCAAAGTAGAGTATACAAAACAATAACAAACCCATATCCAGCCAGCAATTAATTATGAGAATGGCATTTATGAGATCATCCAACTCATTTTGATCAAGATGATTCACATTCAAATGCAGGCCTAACAACTTATCTTACTCAAGGACTTTAGCTATGAACAGTTTTATACCTTCAAAGGGTGGGCCCATTTCTTTCTGTACACTCCTCTAGTGGACTGCACCCCACTCACAGTCTCTGTACCACCCACTCCTCAATGTTTTAAGGAAATCCTTTTACCAGAGCCCCTGTGCTGGCTGCTCACCTTTCTTAGGAGTTTCCTCCCTTCACTCATTGGGGTCTTACTTGCAAGCCATTACTTTACATCTCATCTGAATTTTTTTATAAACACAAATACACGTACAGACACAGACACACACACACACACACACACACACACACTCACTCACATACACACACAAACAAACATATACACAGACACACACCAAATTTCTCTAAGGAATTTTGAACTGCCACCAACCTAAGGCTCTGAGGTTTTCAATCCTCTTAAAACAATACCAGGCCTCCATATATACGAACTAGTTTTCGAGATGACGGTATTAAGTATTATCTAGAGATAGACAGAAAATGAAAATAGGGGCCTGAAATGAAAAATGCCTAGTGTTGTTCTCCTACTTATGTGTGGGGTATTAATGTCAAGATTTTTTTTTATTGAGTGATTTTGGATTTTTGGATCATTAGACGGCTCCATAACCCCAGAAATCCTTCCTAAAATGAAATGTAAATATCACCTGCTTGGGATTGGCTGTCTTCTCTTATTGCCATGTAATTTTCAAAGTCAGCAGCAAATGAAAAGTTATAGATAAGTATAAAACAAAATTACCAGCTCACTTTTCCCCTGGCTGCACCTGCTGCGCTGTGCAGATAGCAAACTCTACCGGCGCCGCCGTGTTCTCACTCAGTGATCCGCGTGGATGGGTTTCGCTCCGATGCCAAAGTGCTTGACAGTAAGCAGAGAAGTGTGGATTTATGACTGAGTGAGGAGGTTTTCTCTGCGTGTCAACTAATAGGTGCAAACAAGATCAGCTATTTTACAAACTAGAAATAAAACCTCAGAGGCAATGCAATCGAAGTGGTTTGGAGAAATTTGCTAATAAAATTGAGAGGAGACATGAGGGTGTTCCAAACAGGGTGACATTAGCACTAATTACGAGACTTGGTTCTAGTGTTCGCTCCTTTCAGCTTATCTGTGTCATCTTTATGGGCTCCCATGGGCACATATGGGAAAGAATAGGAATAAATAGGTGCTTTTCTTGTCAACCGGTTTGGTGACAGGAATTAGAAAGCAATTTAAAATAATGATTTTTAAAGTACAACTGCCTTCCATTATGGAAGAAAATATCTGAGAGTCAAGGAACACTCCAATCCTATTAGCACCCCCAACAGATACCATTCACTGTTATCTTCTTTGCAAAGGGACACAGACTGTATTTTTTAGTTCGGTAATCATGGACTTTACTTACCTATAAGAGCTTCAGTGAACATTTTAAGCAGCTTTAGAACATGAAGATTCAGTCATTCACTCTTACACACCTCTGAGGATATGCTCAGCCATTCACAAGGCTTGCTTTCAGACGCTGAAAGCAAATGGTGTGTACTGTTTGCTATATACCATAGAATCATGTTTCACACAGGGCAGTGGGCTGAGCAAAAGCAAACAGAACAGAAGAGTAACCAGTAGCAAGGCCGTATTTACATCTGAATAATGTATTACACCACGTGGTAAGTCACCTCTTAAAAGCTCATCAAAAGGATATTATTATAATTTAAACATGAAGCATTTGATTGACATCTTAGAGACTAACGGTAAGAGTGGTGGTGGTAATGACACATGCTGCCGGAAATCATCTCCATCCACAGAGAACATTGACAAGACCTGTGATGCTCATCTGAGAAATATTTCCTGCCATATGCAAGAACCCATACAACCTGTGTTCAGAGAAAGCCAAGAGGATGGAAAGATACCCCACCCTGAATCGTCTCTGAGTCCAAGGGTAAGCAGAAATATAACATTTACATTAGCTCCTCGGGCATGATTGCAGTCATTTGGCTTTATGGTCTCCAAGAGTCCCATTAGAGTTGGGCTCCAAATTCCACAGTGGTGACAGTTTGACAGCCCATCTTTACTGTCATTTTTTCTTTCTAATCTTACTTTCTTACTGGTGTTTTTCTGCAGTCTGCAGCTGTCTAAACTATTTGAGTGTAAACTTTGTATCAGGTACATTTATAAGTCAACCCAAACAAAGATATGGTGTTCAAGCTTTGTCCTTTTCTGTTAGAATAAATTTCAATTTGTACCTAGCACTGTGGACTGCCACCCAGGTCACTAATTAAAAAGAAATGTAAGTTTGGCTAACACACAACTCTATAAAAGCTCCTCAATTACCCATAGGGTAATGTGTGTGTGTGTATGTATGTATGTATGTATATATATATATATATATATATATATATATATATATATATATATATATATATGAATGAAACTTTTAGTAAATCTAGAGATAGATGGGAATAGATCTGCATATCTGCCTTAGTTGTGTTTCCAGTTGCTGTGGTAACACACTGTGACCGAAGCAAACTAAGGGACAGAGGTTGACTTCAGGGCACAGTTTGAGGTACAATCTATTCTGGCATGGAAGTTAAGAAAGGAGGAACTTGAAGCAGCTGATCACTTACACCATCAGTCAAGAAGCAGAGTGATATAAACACACACTCCTGTTCAAATGATCAGTGTGTTTTTTCCATTCGATCATGTCCAGAGGAGGGTCCCATTCCCATGTGAGAAGCATCTCCTGCATTAGTTCATGTAATCAAGATAATCCTTCAATGGCATTCCTAAAGGCCTGTCTTCAGATAATCCTAGGACTCATCAAGGTGACAAGTAACACTAAGGATACAACTATCCTTTTTATTTTTTACTTTTATTAATAATATATCAAAACTTTCCTTTCTCTTTTACACACACACACACACACACACAAACACACACACACACACTATGGATTTCATTCCACTGTGAAAAAATGTACATTTTGTTATATGCAACAAACGTAAATAATATAACATTTTTATGTACTCATCATATACATGACTTTAAAACCTATCTTCTAGACCAAGTATCTTTTCATTCAGTTGTGACACTAACACTTCAACACATGGAAAATATAAGTATAAAATATATTTTCAAATATGAAATATGATAGTTTAAACAATTTAAACAATGGTCTGGAAAAATAATTCCAAACGTCAAATGTTCTACTTCAGCAATAGTTCCGATGGAAAAAAATATAAACAAGTACAAATATACCCAGGTCTTCATGATGATGTTTGCTTATACCAGGACACAGGAGACTGAGAAAGGGGGACTGGAAACTTAATGCAACTATGAACAACACAAACTCCATCTTTATAAAACGTTTGAGTAAAACCAAGCAAGTAAAAGCTATTGATTGTATGGAAGACTTTCATATGAAAATATATACTATTAAATCAAGAGCATGATGTTCTTGAATAGTTTGGGACAAACTCGTTCGTATTCTTTCTTGGTATACACAATGTACCCACTAGCGCTCACTGACTTTGTGTTCTAAAGAATTAAATGGTAAATAAATGACTAAGTAATTACATTTATAACATAATACCCTAAGGTGAACCTCTAAGAACAATAAGGCAGCTGTGTTGCAGGATATTTGAGTCCCAAGATTGTGTGGTTTACTGAAAAGACATGTGTCTGGTTGTGGTGTGGCTCAGCCTTAGCACACATCTTTAATCCCTCTAGCTGGAATACAGATTTACTCTTAGTATGCACCTTTGATCTAAAACAACAAAGGTAAAGTTAGTTTGTAAAAGGAAGCACCCCCATTTCAAGTGATATCTAATTGAGAAGAGAGAGGAAAGGGAAGCTACTAGAGGGAATGGTTCAGAGAGAAGAGAGACAATTTTATTGGGACAGTTATAGAGACACTGGTTGCTGAGAGAGAACAAGCTAGACACAAGTGAAGACAGAATGAGCTAGAGAATCAGAAGGATCTAGAAGATTAGAAAAAATTGCCAACTTATTTGAGGCCAAGCAGAGAAATGTGGGAGAAGCTGAGAAATTTGACTTCCTCAGATTGAATCAGTCAGCTTGAAAAGGAGTTTAAGTTGGAACAGCTGACATGAATAAGCTAGCCAGAGATCAGAAATAACTAGAAAGAGGTTGATTTTATTCAGTAGTTAAGTCTCCAAGGCTGACAGCATTCTTGGCCTAGATTCGACTGTATAGGCTAGGCCTAGGTTAGCAAACAGAGGCAGTAAACTCCAGAGATGACAATTACAACAGGAAAATAAAATATACATATACACAGGTGCAATGACTTCATAAAATAATAAATATAATGAATATATCAGTTTGTTTATTCATGTGTTTTTGAGGCAAGGTCTTATTTATCTCAAGCTAGCTTTGAACACAGTGTGAAAATAACCACAAAGATTTGGATTACTGATATGCAACATCACACACAGTTTATGTGGTCCACACTTGTCTTAGGGTTTGAACTCAGAAATTCTTGCATAGGAAGCAAGTACCCTACCAATGCCAGCAGTAGCTCATATGATTGTTAGATGAGTTATCAGAAATCACTTCTTATAAGACACTTGGGGATAATAAGTTGATCCCTAACAGAGATACTAATAAAATATTCCAGCAGAGGAAATAGTTTGTGTAATAGCACTGTGTTATAGAAAATAAGACTATGATATTTAAGGTAAGCTGTCGTTGGCTGGGGGTCGGGGTCCCTGGAGTCAGGAAAAAGCAACTGTGACCCAAGAATACAAGTCTGGTAAGCTTATAGTGTGGATGTCTCTCTGAATGAATGAAAATCCATCGGAAAGTTTAAATGATTGTCTTGCCTACTAGGTGAGTAGAGCGGAGAATGCAGGGGTGGAAGTAAACATCTACAGGATGGTTATTCTGCCACCAGGTGGGAGATGCTGAAGCCTACATTACAGACACTACAGACAGAGAAGATGAGAAGCATGGGAGTTAGGGAAAAGGACAAGTAGTATGATCTATGTTCATACTGATGAAGTCCAAAGGCAAGGAAGAGGCCACATACTGTGGCAGAGATTGGAATCTAACTGCGAGTATGTGAGTCCCAGATGCCTATACTACTTTACAGAACCAGTTGGGTATCTTTTGACCAAGTTTCAAGGTCAGGTATGAGTGACTGAGAGGAATCATAACAACTCCTAGGTAGCATTGTGTGGTAATTTGACATTGGTCCTCCTGGAATGTGGAGAATGGTCTGAGTATATAGCCCTGGGAGAGTCATACCTTCAGACCATAAAATGGCAAGCGAGAAGAGGAGTAAGAAGAAAATAAAAGAGTGGGGGTGAAAGGAATAGGATTGCATTATATAAATGTGAGAAACTATAGAAGAACAAATTTAATTGGTAAAAATAAAATAAAGGTGCATGAGACCAGAAAGAATCTACAAAGAATGAAGCAGAACCAAAGTAGGAAAAAAGGATTTTTTTTTCAGGTTTTCCTGCAACATGCATGAATTCATTTCAAATGGGGAAATTGGTATCCCTAGTGGTAGAAATAGAAATCTTTCCAGGACCCAGCTATAAAATTCTATAAGATAGTATGGTTTTATTAACAAAAACAAACGAAATAATAGCAACATAAAGGAGGCAGAAGTTCTGAGCATAGCACAGTTTTAGAGATGTTTGGAGACCAGGGATTTAAGTCTCAAAGTGCCACCTATGCTATCAATGTGAGCTTCAAAGTCCTAACAGAAAATAAAAGAGAAATTCCTAGTTCCATGAGTTATTTTAAGCTGATATTGAATGTTACACAACGCTAGGAAGTGTATGAGGATAGTTCTCAAAGCTCAGTGATAATGACGTAGATACAGGTATCAATAGAGATCACAGTAATGACATCACAGAATCTCAATGACTCAGTACCCCTACCACACACATGACTTGGTAACATATCAGCACAGGCTGCCTGTCCTAGATGTCAGTTCTTGTACAATATATTCTATTCTCATGGAACAATAGGGCCACCAGCACTTTCACATGCCTGCTACCTTTCCCAAATATGTCATGGTCAGATGTAACTAACCTGTGTTGAAGAAGGATCCAGTCCATTCTTCCTCTGTCCTTGGAAAGACAGAAACTGGTGGGGGCAGTCCTAGAGTTCTCCCATCCATATCTGTGAAGAGGTATTTTCCTGGGCTTTCACAGTCTGATTCAGGGCAGATGGGTCCCACTAAGTCTTTTCTGTGGAGAAAGAAAAAAGACTACGCCTTCATCTGATGACAGGCAACAACAACAACAACAAAAATAAAGCACATAGGTATCTTGTCAGGGGGTCCTCTTGTCTTCCTGAGCCTTCTGCCATGTAAAACTAATGCTCTTCAGCTCATAGGGAAGAGCTATACAGGACCCCTCACAAGACACCAGGCATGACCTGCTTTGATTTTTTGGGTTTTGTTTGTTTGTTTGTTTGTTCTTCAGACTCCAAAACTACAAGAAATAAATCTTCAGTCATTATAAATCATCTGGTTTATGAAGTTTTGTTACTGGCACAAATGGACCAAATGGTGTAATTTCTAGGCTACTGTGTATCTACATGTATTGAAGGACCTGCAATGGCTCAGGTATTAAGAGTATCATGAGAAAACAGGACAAACTGCCCTCAACAAAACAGGAAAATTTGGAGAAAATAGACCCTTTTCTAGACAGATATCAGACACCAAAATTAAGTCAGGATCAGATAAACTATCTAAACAGTTTGATAACCCCTAGAGAAATAGAAGCAGTCATCAAACATCTTCCAACCAATAAAAGTCAAAGATCTGATAGGTTTAGTGCAGAATTCTATCAGACCTTCATAGAAGACCTAATAACAATACTCTCCAAACTATTCCAAAAATTAGAAATAGAAAGAATACTACCCAATACCTTCTATTAAACCACAATTACACTTATACATAAACTACACAAAGACCCAAAAAAGAAAGAACTTCAGACCAATTTCCCTCATGAATATTGATGCAAAAGTACTCAATAAAAAATCTTGCAAACCCAGCCCAGAACACATTGAAATGATCATTTACCATGATCAAGTAGGCTTCATCCCAGGGATGCAGGGATGGTTCAATATATTGAAATCCATGAATGTAATTCACTATATAAACAAAATCAAAGCAAGAAACCACATGATCATCTCACTAGATGCTGAGAAAACATTTGACAAAATTTAACAACCATTCATGATAAAAGTTTTGAAAAAATTAGGAATTCAAGGCCCATATCTAAACAAAGTAAAAGCAATACGCAGAAAACCAGTAGCCAGCATCAAAATAAATGATGAGAAACTTGAAGCAATCCTACTAAAATCAAGGACTAGACAAGGCTGTCCATTCTCCCCATACCTATTCATTATAGTACTAAAAGTCCTAGCCATATAATAGTTAGATAACAAAAGGATGTCAAAGGTACATTTTGGAAAGGAAGAAGTCTAAATATCACTATTTGCAGATGATATCATAGCATACATAAGTGGCCCCTATAATTCCACCAGAGAACCTCTACACCTGATAATCAAATTCATCTAAGTGGCTGGATACAAAATTAACTCAAATCAGTAGCCTTCCTCTATGCAAAGAATAAACAGGCTTAAAAAGAAATTAGAGAAATGATACCCTTCAAAATAGCCACAAATAATAAAAAATAACTTGGTGTGGCCCTAATCAATCAAGTGAATGATCTGTATAATAAGAGCTTCAAATCTCTGACGAAAAAAATCAAAGATCTCAGGAGATAAAAAAAAATCTCCCATTCTCATGGATTGGGCAGGATTTATATAGTATAAATGGAAATCTTGCCAAAAGCCATCTACAGACTCAATGAAATCCTGATCAATATTTCAACTCAATTCTTTTTTCAGTTAGAAAAAGCAATTTGCAAATTCATTTGAAATAACAAACCCAGGATATCAAAAACTATCTTCAACAATTTCAACAATCTTGATTAAAAACTGCAAGCTACTGGTGCAGAGATAGGTAGGCCAATGGAATAGAACTGAAGACAAAGAAATGAACCCACACAACTCTAGTAACTTTATCTTTGACAAAGAAGCTAAAAAAAATTCAATGAAAAAAGACAGCATCTTCAACAAAGGGTGCTGGTTCAATTGTCACCCAGCATGTAGAAGAATGTGAATCGATCCATTGTTATATCATTGAACAAAGCTCAAGTCCAAGTGGATCAAAGACGCCCACATAAAATCAAGTACACTGAAAGTAATATAAAACAAAGAGGGAAAGAGCTTAGAACTCATAGGCACAGGAGAAATTTTCCTGAACAGAACACCAATGGCTTATGCTCTAAGATCAAGAATCAGCAAATGAGACCTGCAAGCTTCTATAAGACAAAGTACACTGTCAATAGGACAAAACAGCAACCAACATATTGGGAAAAAATCTTTACCAATCCTACATCTGATAGAGGTCAATATTCAATATATACAAAGAAATTAGACACCAGAAAATAAAATGATCCTATTATAAAATGAAGTACAGAACTAAACAAAGAATTCTCAAGTCTGAGGAACCTAAAGAAAATTTCAACATCCTTAGTCATCAGGGAAAGAGAAACCAAACAACCCTGAGATTCCACTTCATACCAGTCAGAATGGCTAAGATCAAAAACTCAGGTGACAGCAGATGCTGGCGAGGATATGGAGAAATAAGAACATTTCTCCATTGTTGGTGGGATTGTAAGCTGGAACAACGACACTGGAAATTAGTCTGGCGGTTCCTCAGAAAATTGGACCTGAAGACCTGGCTATTCCACTCCTAGGTATATACCCAAAAGGTGCTCTAACATATAACAAGAACACATGATCCACTATTTTCATAGCAGCTCTATTTATAATAGCTAGAAGCTGGGAAGAACTCAGATGTCCTTCAAAAGAAGAATGGATAGAGAAAGTGTGATACATTTACAAAATGGAGTACGTCACATCTATTAAAAACAATGGTTACATGAAATTCTCAGGTAAATGGATGGAACTAGAAAATATCATCCTGAGTGAGGTAACCCAGACACAAAAGAACACACATGGTATATGCACTCACTGATAAGCATCTACTAGCCCAAAAGCTCAGAATGCCCAAGAAACAATTCACAGACCTTATGAATCTCAAAAAGAAGGAAGATCAAAATGCAGATGCTTCTTAGAAGGAAGAACAAGATACTCATGGAAGGAAATACAGAGACAAATATAAAAGCAGGGCCTGAAGAAAAGATTGTCCAGGGACTGCCTCACCTCGGGATTCATCCCATATACAGCCACCAAACCCAATTACTATTGCAGGAGCCTGGTATGGATGCCTCCTCAGAGGCTCTGCCAGAGCCATATGGATACAGATGAGGATGCTCTAAGCTAAACATAGGACTGAGCACAGGAACCCCAATGGAGGAGCTAGAGAAAAGACTGAAGGAGCTGAAAGGGTTAGCAACCTCATGGGAAGAACAATATCAACCAACCAAGCCTTTAGAGCTTCCAGGGACTAAAACACCAACCAATGAATACACAGGGAGAGACCCATGGCTCCAGTTGTATATGTAGCAGAGGTTGACATTGTCTGGTATCAATCTGAGAAGAGGCCTTTGGTCCACTGAAGGCATGTTTTCCTAGTATTGGGTAAATGACAAGGAGCTGCGGTGGGAGTTGGTGGTTGAGAATGGGAAAGTCTTCATGGAAACAAGGGGAGGGAGGATGAGAGAAGGGGTACATGAGACAGCATTTGAAATGTAAACACAGAGAATATCCAATAAAAATGATAAAAAATGGGAGACAGGTCAAACACTTAGGCTTTTAAGTATAAGATTGCTTATTTAGACTATTCCTTTCCCCTCTAAAGCAGGTTTTGCACATTTTTTTTTTCATTTTTCCAAGTCTTTTTAGGGCCAGTAGACTCTATACTTATTTTTTAGGTACTTGAATAAAATTTTCAGATGTGTCCAAGAGCAGTATTTGTACCTGGTCTATGCATCATTGTTTAGCTTAAGAAGTCCTCGCCATGGGTACAGTCTCCTCCTCCTGCTCAGTGGTTCTCTGAAGCCCTATCTCAATCAGTGTATATTATGCTCCATGATAGAAGAAAGAATGCAAGTCAACTGTTGATTGATTCCATTTATTTTAAGACTATTTCTAAAGAGAAGAGTCAGTAGGAAGAAGAATAAAATTGTCATCAAACCATGTCTGACCCTTTTTTAAAAATTGACTCAAAAGGGGAAAATCCACTAAATAGTATGTGTTACTTTCTGTGCAAATTCTTAAAGTCATATATGAAAGGGTAAAAATATGGGATGGGTTAAAATGACGGGACCACTAAATCAAGGCACCAGCCTTTTCTACAGGGATTTATTTCAATTTGTGTAGTGGTGTTATATTTTTCATGTGTTTGGGGATTTAAGCACTTGAAAACTGCCTTAGAAATATATCATCAGTACTAAAAGTGGTACCTTGATTGAAATGGAGGAAAGTAGAACTTGTTTTTGTCCTTTATCTTCAGCATCCTGGTCCTCTCTGCTGTTATTGGGTACATGATTCCAGTGCTGTACTCATTAGTCAGGATGCAGACATCGAGGTCATCGCTATAGCAACTCTTCACAAAACTAGAAAAGGTGACATCTGAAATTTTAAGCAATATATCAGCAGATTGTATCACGTGAACCACATACCACAGGGATTATAGAACTATATATTCTTTTCATAATATATACCCTAGGAGCTAATTTGAAATATCCAGGACAACCCTGGAGAGTTTACATGAATCTTCATTACAAAATTTCCCTACCATACATGGACATTTTGTATTAAAAAAAAAAAAAAAAAAAGACAGCATTCCAAGCTGGAAAGCTGTTTAGAGGTTAGAACTCTTGACTTTTATTATGGGGAAGTCATACTCAATTCTAACAGCTACATGGAAGCTTGTAATAACACTCTAATAGCACCAGTTCTGGGGATGTAATTCCCTATTCTAGCCTTTGTGGGTACTTCCTATATATGGTTCACAGACATATATAGAGGCAAGCATGCACGCATGTAAATTATACGATACCAATACACTACAGTCTTTAGAAAAAAATAACATTTTGATGAAAATCTGTCCATTTTATGCAACACTCAGACCAACTGCGAGATAGAATAAATAGGAAATAAGTACAAAATTGCCAAAACTATCTGGTAGAAGATAAACTCCCCTTTTTAGTCAAGTGCTGATTTTAAACCTAGCAATCTTTAATAGCACCTGACTACAATGCAACTTGATACAATTTCTGCATCTCTGTTACCATAGTGAACAGAAAGAAAAGCAATTGTTAGTTATCAGTGACTACTGAGTTAAATAGTTACAATGAAGATAGTCCAGCAAGCAGAAAAAAGTACTCCCTGACTTTAATACACAGTTGTGATTTGCCAAATAGTAGGATACCAGCTAGACAAGGAGTAGGCCAGGCTGAACTTTCTTCTTGCTGTATAGTTTCAGAACACTATTGAACGCTGTGTGTTTGGGTGGGCAGAGCCACATGTTTAGGACAGAGTCAAAAATCCTACCTTGAAGCTTCATAATTCCTGGAACCGAATGACCACTCCTTACTTTGTGCCATGGCTCCTGGGGCCATCTATTTAGTTCTGAGGCAGAAACAGGCCACAGAATACCAATTCGGCCTCCTCTGGGATTGGAAGGTGCTCTATCTGTTGATGTCCAGTTGAGTGACTGAGGAACCTTTCTGTCTTCGATGCAGTCAAAAGAGGAGCTAGTGGCCACAAAGATTGAATCCCTAACTGTAATCTGTACAGTGCTGACAGTTCTCAGGGGAGCAGAAGATACGTACGAGATAGCCAAAAGACCAACATTATTATCTACCAGAGTGATATTCTGTATGTCCACATTATTCTCTGTCTGAATCATGGCACCATAGTCAAAGTTCTTATAGGCCAGAAATCCAGAGACACCAGTACAGTTGCTGAGTTCATGTTTCTTGTAGAGATGAAGGCCATGGAGACTTGAGTGGACCACATTGTCAGACCAAAGCACTTCAGAAGAGCACCCATGGCCACGGACATGAAAGCCAAGTCTCTCGGATCCCGCCACCACATTGCCATGGAGAATGATATCCTCTGCATAGTTTACTTTGATCCCTGCTACCCAAGGTAGTGAGTTTGCTGACTGCATCGTCAGAATGACAAGGTTATTGGCAAGAGAATAGTTCTGACCCTCCACATCGATTCCATGGCCTCTTGTGCCAAATACTACGTTGTCATTTAAAGTCATCCCATGACTAGAAGATGCATGGATACCCCCACTGCAGCTTTGATGTACAGCAGAAGATATTACCCAGGATCCAGCTGACACACCGCTGAATTCAATAGATGAGTACAGTGTTGACCCCATGTTCTGAATTTCTACATTTAGAAGTTGAAGGACACCTGCACAGGAAAAAGTACATAATCAGGTCAGGTTCTTTCATATTTCCCACAAAATACCAAAGGCCCCTGCTTTTGGACATCAGAAAATGCAAATGTTGAAATGAAATGTAATCATTATCTGTAGCACCAGAGCTGTATTTCATACCATAAAATTTCACTGACCAAAAGGGAATCACTGGAAATATGGCATTCTTGTCTACAAACACTAATATGCTATCTGGATTCTGATATAATGGATATAAATATAGAGAACAGAAATAAGGCACGGGATGGCTGTGAGGAGTTACACAGCTGGTTTAAAGATCCTTTGCATTTTTTAGGAGACTGAATCAAGGGCTTGGTTAAGAATAAAGAATTATAGACCATTGCACAGTAAACAACAAAGCAAAGGCATGTTTCCAGGTCTGTTTCAAGGATTCTATTCAAATGAGTTGTAATTATCTATATAGAGGGTGAAAGAAGGACCAGAATAGGCAAATCTAAAAACACTTGCAGCATTTTGAGGAAGAGTAGTATAGGTACAAAGCTTATTATGGCCCAATTAACATCCAGAAATATGAGCTTCTTGATGAAAAAGACATGGTTTAAAAAAGAAACACTTGATATTGTTTGTGACACTCGATCTGAAGGCATGGGGCTGTAACCCAGGAGCAGGGGAAGCTGCGGCAGAAGGATGGAAAGTCCCAAGCCTGCCTGGGCTACACAGTAAAGACAAGGCTAGCCTGGGCCACTCAGAAAGGCTCTGTATCTAAATGTGATCTGAAAGAGAAGACTTGGGACAGAGCTAAGTGGCACAGGGATGGCCCAGCACGTGTGACACCTTAGGATCATTTCTTGGGAGTAAACATAAAGAAAAAGTACCCATGAAGCCTTTTCTATAATGAAATCTTAGTGGTACTTTATTTGCCAAAGGATTTTTATAACAATAAGATTTCCTAGATTATTAGTAAAAGTTGATGATAATTATGGAATCACACGGAAGATGTTCAGCTTTTTTGAATGTTTTCCTCTTATTGTGTAGTGTTTTGTTATAACTTTAGCTTTTAACCTATTACTGGTCCAGTATTCAATCACTAGCTATACCTCTAGCCTAGCCTTATTTATTTATTTGTCTGTTTGTTTGATTGTTTATTTAATGGCAGAGTCTAAGTAAATTGCCAAGTCATGCCTACAACCCCTGCTTCAACTTTCTGAGCAGCTCAGACCATAAACTTGAGCAAGCATGCCCAGCTTATTGCTCCCAAGTGCTAGGATTCTAAATAGATACCCCATGTCTATCTGTGATGCATTAGAAAAATAGAGTAACAATGATACAGAATTCAGCCTTCACATTGGTTTTACATTTGAATATTAATAATCAGTATATATCCTTCTGGTAAAAACATGGAATGTATTGTATGATTATAACTTATGAATTAATACCGAAGTAAAATAACTGAGACGTCTCATTCCCATATAACACTGATCATTGCTAAGCTCTGCTGTAACACACATACATACACATACATACACACACACAGGCACACATGCACAAACACACATACACACACACACACACACACACACACACACGTAGTCTTATGTATCATAAAGATCCTATGAGTTAGTTACAATTATTATCTCCATGTTGTTGACAAGGAAACTGAGACATGAAATGGTTTACCAACTAAGGTTTCAATCATAACATATGACTAAGTGCAATGAACTTCACTGCAAGTATGCAGCATGAGATACTCAACATTGTAGAGGAAGGACCTCAGCACTAGAGTCAGGTAACCTGGAAGTAGCTGCATGCCAGTCATTATTCATATATCCTTTGCTAGGAAAATTACAACTTAAAAACAGGGTCCCTCACTTCTCTTTTTATAATTGTTGTTGCTGCAATTTATGAGGTTTTGTTATGTGTTTTGAGGCAATGGTCAAGGTAAATCATGGTGTTCCATCTTTTCTAAAGATGGAAGAAGCTACACATGTGACATTTCAGAGTCACTGCACTTCAGTAATTCTTCTTAAAGATAGCCAGCCTAAACTTCCAGTTCTCCACTGCCTTTTCAGAGATAGATAACCCAAACCCTTGCAATCAGTTGCTATAAAGAAGTTGAAACCCGTGAAAGGGAGCAAGTATGTGCTTCTCCCAGGAAAACATAGAAGAATCTCAATAACAGAGCTCGGCTGGCAATGATTGAGAAGCTTCTGGTAAATGGTATAGAAATACTGTGCTAAACATTGTGATATAGGACTAACCTATGATTCATGCTGCCACCTTCTTCAGGAGTTCTGCTGGTCCCATTCAGCTACGTGACTAGATATCACAGGTTGGTCTGTTGACTATTTACTTTTCCTCATTAGAACCTTGCAGTCCTTAATTATGAGGAGAGACTGTCCTAACCTGGTTTTCAGCCCTATTACCCATTCAGCAGCAACCATGATATTTCCTTTATCTTTATAGTCTAAGATAGTTCCATGATTTCCTCTTTTGTTTCTGCCCCATAAACCCTCCCAGATGATACCCTTCTTTTCTCTCTTTCTTTCTTTCTTTTGAATTTTTAACATTTTCTTTTTTATTGGATAGTTTATTTACATTTCAAATATTGTCCCCTTTCTCAGTTTCCCCTCCGGAATCCCCCTCTCCCATACCCCACTTTACCTCTACAAAGGTGCTCACACATCCATCTATTCCCTCATGTTTTCCCACTCTGTCATTCTCCTACACTGGGACATCAGAAACAAATGTCTTTTCTCCTTTGGTGCCCAATAAGGCCATTCACTGATCCATATTCAGCTGGAACCATGGGTCCCTCCATGTGTACTCTTTGGTTGGTGGTTTAATCTGTGAGAGCTCTGTGGGGTTTGATTGGTTGATATCTTGTTCTTCCTATGATGATGCAAACCCCTTCAGTTCCCTGAGTCCTTTTTCTAATTCCCCCTTTCTCTCTTTAAAATTCCCATGACATCTTCATTTTTGTTAATATAATCTGCTCAGTTTGGATAGTGTTTCTTGTACGTACATTTTCAGGGTTGACCATATGGTATTGGAATACCAATTGGTATGTGTGCTCTTCCCTGGGAAAGACTCTTTCTCCAGCTTCCAACATGTATATATAGAGAGAGTTCAGGCCTTGTGGTCATCCCCTCGTTCACCTTGTCATATTATTTTTAATTATCTTTTTTTTCAGCTCATGTTCAGAGACATAATCTTACAGCAAGCTTCCTGGTCCATTGGTTATAACAAGATTTCCATATTCTTTTTTGTAGTGACGTGGATTATTTTAAAGAGCAAAAGTTCTTAATGTAGCATGAGAACCTTAATTGAATCCTGGAGAAAAATAAAAAAAAATTTCCACTGTGG
This sequence comes from Micromys minutus, assembly GCF_963924665.1. NCBI lineage: Eukaryota > Metazoa > Chordata > Mammalia > Rodentia > Muridae > Micromys > Micromys minutus. Next base: position 65,008,726 of record NC_137974.1, read on the forward strand.
AAAACCAAAACAGCTCCAGACCACAGAAGTATTTCATGTGATTTCACCTTCCTTTTCTTGGAAATTGCTTTAAAAGACATAGGTGAGCAACTACAAAGTCTTATGAATAGGAAAAACTTGATGCTGGCTTAGGCTTTATACTCTAAAGTAAGATTTGGTCTTTGTCCTAGTCCATGACCATTGTTCTGATTTAGCTAATTTTCATTAGCTGGGCTTCTATGTCCCAACTTTACACTCATTTCTATGCCAGCTTTTGCCTCTGTCACCTACAACAAGGTTGATCTCATTAGCATGGTATTTTAAGCCAGATATTTCTTTCTTAGATGATGCTATACTATACATTTGGCCACTATCCACTGAGTACAAGACAATCTCTCAACTAAGAAGTAAAAATATCACCAGATAATTGTCCCAGAGGTGGAGGTGATAAATTTACCTCTGGCAAGTACATATAAAGATACAGCTTATGAAAAGAGGTTTGTTTCTATTCACTAGAAATCTTGAACTTCTGATTTAAGATCTGAATGTTCCAATACAGTGAACGAATGAGGCCAAGAAAGTGACCAGTGCTGATCATATTGGGTAGTGGTTAGGGTACTTTTGCCAAATCTTCTCTTAGTCTTCACTGTATTTAAGTGCAGGGTAACATTCTATTTTTTTAAAGAAATATATAGGAATTATTAATTAATTACTTGAGAATTCTATAAATACGTACAGTATTTTTAACCCATTCAGTCTAATTAAGGTTATTCATATAGTCCATATGTGGGGCTGTACACTGGTATGTGGTCAACCTATCAGACACACCTTTAAAGAAAATAGACTATCTCTTTCCAAGAAGCCATCATTTGTCAATGGCTACTCAGTTAAGTAGAAGAGGCTCACATTAAACTGTTGACTGGCTTGATGAGGTGTAGTTCTTATACAGATAACCACAGCTGCTGTGAGTTCATGAGTGTGGTTGTCATTTTAGCATGCATGAGATGGGCGTAGGCCCTCTGAACATATGCAACAGTTATGCAGCTAGGTCTTCACGTAGATTTAATAGAAGAGAAAGTAGAAAACATTCTTGAACTCATTGGCACATGAGAAAAGTTCTTGAACACCAATAGTTCAGGCACTAAGATCAATAATTAATAAATGCAACTTGAAGAAATTTAAAAGCTTTTGCAATGCTAAGGACAATGTTAATATGACAAAATAGCAGCATACAGAATGGAAAAAGAGCTTCACCAATCCTACATCCAACAGAAGACTAATATCAGAAATAAATAAGGAACTCAAGAAACACATCAACAAACCAAATAATCCAAATTTTAAAATGGGGTATAGAGAACTGGAGAGATGGCTCAGTGGTTAGGAGGACTAGCAGCTCTCCCAAAAGTCCTCAGTTCAATTCCCAGCAACCATATGGCGGCTCACAACCATCTGTAATGGGACCCGATGCCCTCATCTGGTGCGTCTGAAAACAGCAACAGTGTACCCATAACATAAAAGAATAAATAAATATTTAAAGAAACTTGGGTATAGAGCTAAACAAAAAATTCTCAAAAGAGGACACTCTTATGACTGAGAAGCACTTAGATAAATAGTCAGTACCCTTAATCGTCCCTCAATCATCAGGGAAATGCACTCTAAGATTCCATCTTACACTGGTCAGAATGGCCAAGATCTAAAGCTCACGTAACACCACATGCTGGTGATCATATGAAGCAAGCACAACATTTCTCCATTGCTTATGGGAGTGCAAACTTGTACAACCAATTTGGAAATTAATTTGGTGGCTTCTCAGAAAATTGGGACTACTTTTATTCCAGTACCCAGCTATACCAATTCTGGGCATATATGCAATGACATACTATACCACTAGAATACTTGCTCAACTATTTTTTATGCAAATGTTCCCTAATGACCAATATTTATTTTTAAAAAATCAGTTAAGAGATAGTAGAAGAAAGCATGGCATTTTGGTAAAAGAAAATACAGTTAATCAGCAGTTGACATGTGCTTCAAAAGTATTAAAGGTAATTTACAGGGATCAAGGGAGATAATTGTATAAATAAACTCAGTTCCTTAAGCATGGATATACAGCGACTTTCAAAGATGGAGCTAGCCTTACATCATTTTCTAAACTATTTGATAAGGAAGAGCTTTATATGTTTTTAATGATTTTTCTATGATTTTACTCTTTTTTTTTTTTTTTTGGCCTTTGGGTTTTTGTTTTGTTTTGTTTTGTTTTGTTTTTTGTTTTTGTTTTTTTTTTTTTTTGAACTTCATAAAGTGTAAGTTGATTATGGGCTGTTCAGTGCTTTCTGGGGTTAGTATCCAATTATCAGTGACTGCATATTATGTCTGTTCTTTTGTGACTGGCTTGTATCACTCAGGATGATATTCTCTAGATGCATCCATTTTATTAAGAATTTCATGAAGTCATTATTTCTGATAGTGGATTAGTACTCCATTTTGTAAATGTACCACAATTTTTGTATCCATTCATCTACAGAATGACATCTGGGTTCTTTCCAGCTTCTGGCTATTATAAATTAAGCTGCTATGAACATTGTGGTGAATGTGTCTTTGTTGTATTTTGGAGCTTCACTGGGATATAAGACCAGAAGTGGAATAGCTGAGTATTCAGGTAATACTATGTCCAATTTTTTGAGGAACCGCCAGACTGATTTCCAGAGAGGTTGTACCAGTTTACAACCCCACCAAAAGTGGAGAAGTCTACCTCTTTCTCCACATCCTAGCCAGCATCTGCTGTCATCTGAATTTTTGATCTTAGCCATTCTGACCCATGTGAGGTGGAATTTCAGGGTTGTTTTGATTTGCATTTCCCTGATGGCTAATGATGTCAAGCACTGCCTTGGATGCTTCTCTGCCATTAGATATTCCTCAATTGAGAAGTTTTTGTTTAGCTCTGAATCCCATTTTATAATAGGGTTGTTTAATTCTCTGGTGTCTAACTGATTGATTTCTTTGTATACCTTGGATATTAGGCCTCTATCAGATGTGGGGTTGGTAAAGATCTTTTCCCAATTGGTTGGCTGCCGTTTTGTTTTCTTGACACTGTCCTTAGCCTTACAAAAACTTTGCAATCTCATTAAGTCTCATTTGTAGATATTTGACCTTAGAACACAAGCCATTGGTGTTCTGTTCAGGAAACTTTCTCCTGTGCCTATGTGTTCAAAGGTTTTCCCTAATCTCTTCTAACAGATTCAGTGTACCTGGTTTAATGTGGAGATATTTGATCCACTTACACTTGAGATTTGTACAAGGGATAAGAAAGGGTCTATTTTCATTCTTCTGCATGCTGAGTATCAGTTGGACCAACACCATTTGTTGAAGAGGCTGTCCTTTTTCTATTAAATGTTTACAGCTCCTTTGTCAAAAATCAAGTGGCCATATATTTGAGGGCTCATTTCTGGATCTTCTATTCTATTCCATTGATTCACTTGCCTATCTCTGTACATGTACCATGCAGTTTTTAACACAATTGCCTTGTAATCTAGCTTGAGGTCAG